>NC_138776.1:36107538-36482538 GCF_965119305.1 Pelophylax lessonae | reverse complement strand
TTGTGGCAACGCAAATGTTCATGTAAAGCCTGCAATTTGATGAGAATCTTTAACATGGACTATGAAATGTATTCTGCTGTCAGAACATGGAGAGCAGGGGGAAAAAGTATACAAGTGCATGAATGCTACAACTGCTTAACAGAAAGAGGTCCCAGTGAGGATGGTGAAGAAGGTGTCAGGGGTTCCAGTGGGGACAGAGAAGAGGACGCAGGTGGTCCCAGTGGGGACGGTGAAGATGGAGGCCGGGGGCACAGGAAGAGAGGTGCCAGGGGCCGGGTGAATGTGCATGCTATGTGGACTGATTTTGACCGTGCATTTGACAGCGGCACATTTATTCTGTATAGTTATTGCACTGATACTGTGAGGATCGTAGTCGGCCATGCCGGGAGGGGCAGTGGGGCTAGCCTTGGAGACAGTATGGCAGATGTAAATTGAACATGTATGGCTAGGAAGAGGACTATCGACTGTGCGACCGACAGCAGGATATTACTCTTGCCAAGCAAGGAGGGACAGCTGGCTTCAGTGAAGGAAGGCGCAGTTGTGGCTCTGGTGCAATTGAGACGAGTTGATGCATGTCTAGCAAGTGACATGATCCGCTTAACAGCTACTTCCCTGTGGGCTAAAGTAGAAGAGCATGGGGGGCGTGGCCGGCTACCGGATTCAACAGCAGCACGGCTTTGGAGCTCCGTCCTCACTACCCAGATCCTTCAATAATCCTTGCGGACCCCGACAAGACAGTTTCCTACCACGACCACCATTCATCTCCTGATTCTCCAGGGCACCCGCGGGCATGGTGAAAATCGGCCATTCTGGCCAAACGGCGCCAGGTTTCAAGCCGCCGGCCTTCCCGCCCGCTCCATGCCAAGATGGTGCCGCATGTACTCAGGGCCGGTGCAAGGATTTTTGGCACCCTAGGCAAGATAAAAATTGCTGCCCCCCCCCCATATGCTCTCCCACTCCCCACCCCAAGATGCTGAAGGGGTTAAAACCAGTGGCGGCTGGTGCTCCATCGATCCATATTCCCCCCCAGGCACCAGATCACTCACTTTGTTCCTCCGGAGGTGACCTCGGGTCAGGCTCCGACAGCGCCCCCTGCTAAGTTGCGCCCTAGGCGGCTGCCTAGGTCGCCTTACTGGTAGCACCGGCCCTGCATGTACTGGGGACTCCAGGCCGCGCGCTCCTCCACACAGTGCACACCGGCGGCTTTCATTCACACCGAGGGGGACAGTGAACCGCCTGGGTCTTCTACAATGCCCGCCACTGTGAGTACCCTACTCTCCCCTCCACTGGGTTCCCTTACTCGGAGCCAGATGCTCCTGCTGAAAGGCCTGAGCCCACCCTGTCTGCTATTATGGACGCTATTCAACACTGTCAGACATCCCTCACTACCCAGATTGATTCTGTGCGGATGGACCTGTCTTTTTTGAAGCAAGATGTTCATAATCTCCGCCATAGAGTAGGGAATGCTGAGCAACGCATCAGTGATCTAGAAGATGCCCACCGTCCTATGCAAGCTACTGTGTCAGATTTGCAGAGAGGCCATGTTGTTACTACTGACAAGCTCACTGATATGGAGGATCGCCTGTAGCGAAACAATTTACGTTTCTTAGGATTCCCTGAGGAGTCTGAGGGCAAAGCTCCTGAATCTTTTATGGAACAATGGCTCACTTACATGTTTGGGACTAATATTTTCTCCCCATTATTCACCATTGAAAGGGCGCATAGGGTGCCGCTGCGCCCCCTACCACCAGGGGCGCCACCTCGTCCTATTCTTTTCAAACTCCTACATTTCCGGAATAGGGAAGCTGTGCTTCGGGCCTCCAGGGACAAGGGCCGCATCCTATTCAACAGTGATGTTATCTCCATCTTTCCTGGTTTGTTTGCTGCTAACCAGAAGCAAAGGGCCTCATTCATTGCCATTAAGAAAAGGCTGCGTGACCTGCAACTGTCCTACAGTATGCTTTATCCTGCTTGTTTACGGATCATCAACCAGAGCAAAGCTCACTTCTTCCAGGATCCTCAGGAATGGGTGGATTCGCTGGGCCGCAGATCACCTCCCCTCCAGGATCATCTGTCCCCTCCACGATGATAGCTGACATGCCTCTGAGCCTTGTGTCTCTCCACACCTCTCCACCGATGTGCCTTTGTGGTCTTCTCCTGCCTGCCTCACGGAAGTCGGGTATCCCTTCATCATTTTTTATTTTTCCAGGAAGGGCACTTTTGGGATTGAGTTCTCCCTACCTTTCTCCTTTTGACTGATTGTCTTGTCGAGGAGATCAGGTTTCTCCCCCGGGCGGTTGGTGGATCTCGCCTTGGGGACTCCCCCTAATTACAAACTCTGGAGGCTGAGCCCTTTATGGCTAGCCGACCCGGCAGTTACCTATCAAGGGCTGGCCGAGATGAATTCATATTGGGCACTCAATGAGCAGACTGCTTCTGGGCTGACTGTCTGGGATGCCTTTAACCACTTGCCGACCGCCGCACGACTATCTACGGCGGCGGTCAGCCCCTCACAGGCAAAGTGACGTAGGGCTACGTCACTAGCTTGTGAGGGTCTAGGGAGCGAGCGCGCGCCGCCGGAGGCGCGCTCCCGCTCCCGCGTGGTCACGGACCCCCCCCGCGCGTGTGACCGGCGGACCCGATGTCCGCCGGCCACTCTGCGATCGGCGGGGGAGAGGGAGAAAGTCAGGCAGCTTGTTTAAACAAGCTGCCTGTCATTCTCCTCGCTGTATGAGAGATGATCATATGGATCTACTATGTAGATTCGTTGATCACTCTGCATACAGCTGAAGCCACAGCCAATCACAGTTAGAATCACGCCCCTAGGGACACACACAGGGACACACACAGCCCCTCCCTCTCAAATAAAGTTAACCCCTTCACTACCAGTGTATTTTTACAGTAACATATATATTAGCACTGATTACTGTAGTAATGTCACTGGTAACCCCAAAAGTGTCAAAAATGTCAGTCAAGGGTCCGATCTGTCCACCGCAATGTCGCAGTACCGCAAAAAAATCGCAGATCGCCGCCATTACGCGTTAAAAAAAAAACAACAAAAATGACAAAAATCTTTCCCTTAGTTAGTAAACGCAATAACTTTTGCGCAAACCAATCAAAATACGCTTTTTGCAATTTTTTTTACCAAACATAGGTAGCATAAAACAAATTGGCTGAAAATGTTAAAAAATTTAGATTTTTACATTTTTTTTGGGGGAATTTCATATAAAAAAAAAGGGAAAAATATTGTTATTTTTGCAAAATTTACGCTCTTTTTTTGTTTATAGCGCGTGATCAAAAAATCGCACAGGTGATCAAATACCGCCAAAAGAAAGCTCTGTTTGTGGGAAAAAAAGGACGCGAAATTCGTTTAGGTACAGCGTCGCACGACCGCGCAATTGTCCATTAAAATCACGCAGTGCCGAATCGCAAAATACCCCCTGGTCAGGAAGGGGGTGAAATCTTCCGGGGCTTAAGTGGTTAAGGTGACTATGTGGGGTACATTTTCTTCGGCCATTGGTGGCACCAGAAAGGCCCATCAGTCTAAATTGGCTGATGCTGAACAGGCGCTGCACATAGCCGAAAGTCAATATACTGACGACCCCACCGCGCAGAATCTTGCTTCCTGGAGGTCCAAGGCCCATGACTTGGATCTTGTTCTTATTGAACGCACGCAAAAAAAGCTTTTATACCAGAATCAAAGGATATTTGAACTTGGGGACTCTTACGCTGAGCGCTCCGGGCCCCCTGCTGGCCTCGGAGCGCTCACAGCGTATGCCCCCAGGCAGCGCTCCAGCGTCTCGGCGTGTGCGTCCCCGCTCTCTAGGGCGCACGCACGCCGGGACTCTTAGATTCAAATGGCCAGTGCACCAGTGATTGGTGCCTGGCCCGAAGTGGTTATTAAGGGTTAAGGTTTGTGAGAGGCAGTGCTGACTTAATTAGGCTTCACCTGTGCACTGCCCATAAACACCTTCTCCTCCCACAGCTTCCTGACGGATCTTTGTGCCTTGTGCCTCTGAGAAAGCGTTCCCTACTGTGTTAGTTTGCTTTGCCTGTTGCCGAACCCGTTGCTACCGACTACTCGCCTTTGAACCTTTGCCGCCTGCCCTGACCTCTGCTACGTCCGACTACGCTCTTGCCTACTCCCTGTGTACCACGCCATATCAGCTGCCAGAGAGGTTGAGTTGTTACTAGGGGACACGACCTGGTAGTTACCGCCGCAGCAAATCCATCCCGCTTTGCGGCGGGCTCTGGTGAAGACCAGTAACTGCTTAGAACCGGTCCTCTAGTACAACCCGCGCCATCGCCTCTCTGGTCCAGAGGATTCACTACCAGTCCTGCCAGTTCATGACAGGGACAAGAACAGTCGCCTCTTGGCCTATCTTGCAAGACCGGAATACCAGCCTTGTACTATTCCTCGGATTACCAATCACGCCAGTGTTCTGGTAGAGCAAACCCCTGAAATTGTTGCAAGTTTTGTTTCCTTTTATTCATCTTTATATAGCCCCAGGGCCCACTATACCATTGTTGAACATGATGATTTTTTATACGATATTACTCTCCCTAAGTTGTCTGCTGAACATTCAACCTTTTTAGACTCGCCTCTGACTTCGGATGAGATAGACACTGCTCTTGCCACATTTGCATGTAATAAGACACCTGGCCTGGATGGTTTCCCCATAGAATGTTATTTGCATTATCGGGAGTTATTAGTCCCTCATTTATTAACAGTATTTACCTGTGCCCTGAAAGAAGGATGCCTGCCGCCATGACAGAGGCTCTGATTGTACTCATCCCTAAGCCACGTAAAGACCTTCTATGTGAGTCATATCGTCCTACATCTCTGATTAATACTGATGTGAAGATTTGGCCCACAGTCCTTGCTAGGCGTCTAAATACGGTTGTCACGGACTTGGTGGGGGCGGATCAGACAAGATTTATTCCCGGATAGTCCACCGTCGTCAACTTGCTGAGGCTTTTTACTAACTTTCAGACTACTCATGACTCTGTGGGTTCCAGGGTTGTTGTGCCCCTGGACACCCACAAGGCTTTTGACTCGGTCGAATGGCCATATTTATTAGAGGTATTAGCAAAATTTGGTTTTGAGGATGGGTTTATAAGTTGGGTACGGCTCTTATATTACCAACCCCGGGCTCGCATTAGAGTGAATAACTATGTGTCTGGGACCTTTTCCATTTCTAGGGGTACCAGACAGGGTTGCCCCCTGTCCCAACTATTATTTGCCCTTGCTATTGAGCCTTTAGCCGCACAGATCCGTCTTCACATGGACATTGCGGGTTTTGTGATTATTGGCCCGGAAGAAAAGGTCTCCCTGTACGCGGATGACATGTTGGTGTATCTTGCAAATCCTTATAAGTCTCTCCCGGCACTGCTTGCAGTGATTGAAAGGTTTAGTCATTTTCCAGGTTTTAGGGTGAACTGGAATAAGTCTAATCTGTTCCCCCTGGATCCCCCAGGCCTTACCCCCCCCCCCCTTCGCTTCATGTCCTCTTCAATGGTCGACAGGTTTTGGTATTTGGGGATTGAAGTTCAACTCCCCTTATCTTGATTCTTTGCGAACAATCTTGACCCTCTGGTTGCCCGCATTAAGGCCTCTTTGAGGCTTTGGTCTACACTTTCCCTTACGGTGCTAGGTAGAATTAATATTTTTAAAATGATTTTCCTTCCGCACTTTTTATATATACTGAGCAATTTTCCGGTATAGGTTCCCAAGCGTCGTTTTCAAGATATAGACTCGCTCCTGACCTCCTTTGTTTGGGGGGGTCGAGCGGTGAGGGTGGCTAGAGATGCCTTGCAGTTGCCGGTCGCTGCGGGGGGTCTTGCAGCACCCAATCTCCACCTTTATTATATTGCCTCTCAATTAGCCCATGCTCACTGGTGGTTTCATACGGAGGAGAATAATGCCACGGCAGCTCTGGAGGCAGCCATCCTAACTTCCTTTGAATCACTACAAAACTTACTACACCATCGTTTTACCATGGGTAGGCCGAATACTGCTATATTGTCTGTCACTTTGAGAGTTTTTGCAGCCGCAGACCTGGATGGATCCAGGTCTTCTGAGATTTATTCCCCTAATGCTCCCCTTTGGCATAATCCGAGACTCCGAGACTTCGAGAGTTTTTTCGTCGGTATGATGGCCTCTTTTGGGCCAGACATGGGGTGGGTGAAATCAATCTCCCACTTATATCTACACTGAGTTTTTCAGTCCTTTGCAGATATGCTTTGATCCACCCTCTACTGCTCACTACCGTTACTTGCAGCTGAGACATGCGGCGGCCGCGCAATTTGGCCTCCGCAATGTCTCACTTGACTCTTCAACTCTGGAGAACCTCCTCTCCGACTCGTCGTATGAGAAGCTGGTCTCTACGTATTATTCTAGACTTTTGCATTCTAAATCTAAGAGACTGGTTTCGGTTGAGTCTCAGTGGATGGAGAACATTCCGGCCCTGTCAGAAGAGGTGTGGAAAAAACGTCCTTCCAGAACAAATTCCAGTCGTTATCTCCTCTAGGGATAGAGTTATACAATTGAAGTTTCTCTACAGAGCCTACTTTACTCCTAAATATTTGCATAGAATAGGTAAATTGTCATCCCCTCTATGCTCAAAATGTAATATTGATGAAGGTACCTTTTTCCATATGTTCTGGCAATGTCCATCTATCCGCAACTTTTGGTCCGCAGTCACAGCTTTTATTGCTGACATCACCCAGCTGTCTAATATTTGTAGCCCCCTTCGTTGTCTACTGGGGTATGTAGATGATGAAGCTGCTCCTGCTTGCACTAAATTGTTTTTATGCCTGGCCTTCTTTTATGCTAGGAAGGCTATAGCACTACGCTGGAAATCTGCTGTTCCCCCTGACGTTCCCTTTTGGTTTTCTCTTTTTAACCAAGTATTGCCTCTATCCAAAATGACCTATGAGGCTAGAGGTTGTCCTAAAAAGTTCCGCAAAATCTGGTCCTTTTGGGTAGATTCTGACCTCACTACTTCTCTGGTTACTGATTCTACTTTAAAAATGTCATTGCAGGTTTTCTAATTTTATACCTGATAAACATACTCTCCATGTTGGTCTGCCCCTCTCCTCCCCCTTCCCCTTCTCCCCCACAACCCCCCCCCCCCCCGGGTGATTTATTATTGCTCTTTTCATGCCCCTTTTGCTGTTGTTCTTTTTACTATATATGTCATGTATCCATTACACCCTCTGTGGGCATCTGATGGGAGACACAGTTTTATCTTATTTCTGTATTCATTGTCTTTTATATTGCACTGCAATTGTATGTTTTGTTTGTTCTGTTCAATAAAGTTACCTTTAAAAAAAAAAAAAAAAAGTAGAAGAGCATTCCTTCTCTTAGGCCTACCACTTCATAGGCTATCCCCTCTTCAGTCCATCATGAATGCTGCTGCTAGGCTTATCCACCTTACCAACCGCTCAGTGTCTGCCTCCCCTCTCTGCCAATCCCTACACTGGCTCCCGATAGCCCAGCAAATTAAATTCAAAATACTAACCATAACATACAAAGCCATTCACAACTGTGCCCCGAGCTACATCACCAATCTTGTCTCCAAATATCACCCAAACCGTCCTCTCCGCTCAAGACCTCCTACTTTCAAGCTCCCTTGTCTTCTCCTCTCATGCTCATCTCCAGGATTTCTCCAGGGCCTCTCCCATCCTCTGGAATGCTCTACCTCAACCTGTACGGCTATCTCCTATTCTAGCTGCTTTCAGGCGATCCCTGAAAACTCATCTCTTCCGGGAAGCCTATTACACCTCCAACTATTCTTCCATCAGCTCATTCCCTACTGTTACAACCTCTTGTACCACCTGCCCTGCCCTATTAGATTGTAAGCTTTTCTAAGCAGGGCCCTCTTAATCCTCTTGTATTTTATTGTATTGTAACTGTATTGTCTACCTCTAACATCGTAAAGCACTGCGTAAACTGCTGGCGCTATAGAAATCCTGAATAATAATAATAATAATAAGAGCATGGCAAGGGAAGAGTTACAGCACCGCGCGGGAAAGCGTGCCACATGAAGACCTGCCTAGCAGGAGGAGTCATCGCCCAATATGGCGAAAGGGTGGAGACAGCGGGAACATCCAGCCAATCAGGAGCGACCAAGGGGACCCTATTAATATCCCCTCCTTCGGGCGTTGCTGTGCAGGAGACACATGTAGGAGAGAGGAGCATGTCGTTCGTAGGAGAGACGAAGAGTGTACCCGCTATCACTGCCACTATGGGTGAAGACTCTGCCAGGCAGAACTGGGAGCAGATCAACCAGCCCAATCCGTTCCTAGTCTGGGACACCAGTATCCGGATGGTGCCGGACGGTGGACTCGCCCTGTGCACGGGAGGCGGCCGGGAGTTCCTAGGAACGGTATGTCCTCAGTGTGCCACTGTCACATTAAGAGTGCAAGCGTGGGTCCAGTGTGGGCAGTGTGGTTATCTGCTGCTCCGGGTTGAAAAGAGTGAGGGCCGACCCAAGAAGCTATGTGTTACATGGGAATCAGGCGTCACATAGGAGGTGACCGGGACTGAATCCAAGTTCCTCCGCGGAGGCGGGAGGGGCATGTTGCGTCTGATGATGCAGTTAGAGGCCCTGCCAACAGTCGGTGGGCCTTCAATATGTGGAAGGGGGACTCAGTCGCAGAGCTCCCTTGGGAGGGGATCCATTCCAGCATCGGTGACCGGAGGGTGGATCTACCTCCGCAGCAATGGCAGGATCCGCCCCTATTAGCATCCGGCAGCCTGAAAAGCCTGCAGTTACTCAAGCCTCACCCACCAGCACTAGTGGTGAGGAAGAAGCATACCCTGTACCCATCGGGCCCCCGTCTTTTCACTATAAAGATGGCTCAATAGAACAGGGGATTGATGACTGGGTATCCATGGATGAAACCGAGTGGGACTTGGGGTCAGAAGCTGGGAGCAGCTCCCCAGGTCCTGACGTGCCAGTGATCATTGATAAAGAGGCCAAGGAAGCCCTGGAGAGGGGGGGACTTAACTCAGAAACTGGGGTTCTGCGATACTTATGTTGAGAGAATTCCCGACCTCACCCCTCCAGGAAACATTGCCCGAGCAAGAGACCAGAATGCGGCCTATGAGAGTATGATACAAAGAGTGTCCACTTCTCCACAGGGGAGGGGTAACCGGAGGACTCTTCCCCGGCTGTCCTGAATGCAGAGGTGGCTGCAAAAAAAGGTGGCACTCGAGTATGGATATGATTATCCGTATGCACCCAGAGAGGTGATGTTAATGGTAGAGAAATTCAGAGACCTTTGGTGTGACGAAATGATCTGGGATTTCCTATTTGTCCCCAAGCCATATAGGGACTCACCAGAAGATAAATTAAAAGAGAAATTTAACAGTGTAAAAGCGCAATGGAACTTTGGGTGCTCCATTTACATAGACAGAGTGGAGGTCTGTCGCCCGGATGGGTCAGGTGAGGTCTGGTCCATCAGAGTCAAGAACGAGCAAGATATTTACGTCCGGGTCCCTCACCCTGATTATTATATCTGAGGGAAGCAAGTGTTTCATCTAAAAATGTCAAAAGTAAGAAAAACTGTGTTGGCCGGCTGGCCATCACAACTGACCAAGGAACTTTGAAAAGTGTAATGCTGAATTAACAAGTTGTTGAAAGTGTTTGAGTTCAATGCAGACCCCTTGGGCCATCGGGCCAGGGTCTTGGAGGGAATGTTGCTATGTTAGACCCCTTGGGCCATCGGGCCAGGGTCTTTGTGGATTACAAATAACTGTGTGGGAAACCGTCCACAGTTCTGACAAGGTGAAGATACCATTTGTTGTGGACTCAAGTGTATGCAGGAATTCTGGTGGGGGGTGCCCTGAAGGATCCCTGTTGTTACTTCCCTGACTCAGCAGGACTGCAGGTCACACAGCATGGTGACTTGCTCTGTTTCCTTCACGAAGTACTCTGAAAGACAGCATGAGGGCGTTGTGTTTCACTTCATCAATGAACTCTGCATAGCTAGCCAGTGATAGGGTATAGACTTCTACCTGCTAAGGAGTCAGGGAAGGGAGTGGAAAGGTCGTCCTTAGGCTGGCCATACACCATACAATTTTCTTATTCAATTTCCTTTAGATTTACCTTCAACTATGTAGTGCAAGGGCCTGCCTGATTGCATACAAATTGAAAGTGTTCAGGTTTGAACTTATATTATATGGTTTTGGTAAATCTAAAGGAAAGTTGAACAAGAAAATTGTATAGTGTATGGCCAGCCTTAGAGTTAAAAGGAGGGAATTTCCACTCAATTGTCAAGATAGTTAGTCTTGTATTTTCCTATGTGTTGACTAACTTTTGCTTTCATTGTTCTCTACAGGTGGGATCATCTTAGAGACAGTCAGTCAGGAAATGTACATTGTGTTTTGCTTTGAAATCTCCACCAAGCGAGTTTGTTTGGTGGGGGGTGCATCAGTTCTCATGCACCTTAAAATGTTTGAATATTTGTACAGCAGAGTATGTAAACCTTTATTTTTCCACCATAATTTATTTGTACATTCTTTTTCCCTTCTCCCCCTTTTCCAGGTTTGTGGGATACTACTGAGTTTTTGGCAGTGTTTTTGATAGGAGGCGGCTGCCTCAGAGTCAGAGGGACCTGACTCAGTCTGGTGTGGGGTGGATGTAGCACCCTACAAGGTAGGTGCTAGGTAAAGTATAGTGGGCCTTGGCTGCCTAACAGCAGGGCTATGATTTTCAGCTAGGCTGTCATGTCTCCCAGGTGTGTCTGCTGAGAGGGGAGTCTCCCCACTGGCTCCATGAGAGGATTCTCATTGGACAGTGGAGGAAACCCAATCAGAGACAAATTCACGCCTGTATCTACCCCAGAAGGCAGATTCTGCCGCAGAGGATTCTGGGAGTGGGTATAAGTTTGAGGGGAACACTTGACGCAGAGTCTTTGGCGGGAAGCAGAGTCCCAGAAGGGAGAGTACGGCTCTCTCTCCTCCTGTCAGAAGAATCGGGTGTCTCGGGCGGCTTGCCTGAGAGTGCAGAGAGAAAGCTGAGATGAGCTGCAGAAGGGATCCAGTGTGCTGAGTCCAGTGTTTTTCTCCCTCCCTCTATCTCTCTCCATCTTTACCTTATATTATATCATACTTATCTGTCTCTTTCTCTCTGTCTCTCTTTCTGTCTGCCCCTCCATCTGTAATTCTCTATACAGTATCTCATTTTCTCCATCTCTCTCTTTTAGTCTCTTTCCTCTTTCATCTCTCTTTCTCTCCTCTCTCTCTCTTAATCTCTCTCTCTCTCTCTCTCTCTTTCTCCACCCCTCTCTCTGTCTCTCTCTTTATCTCCCCTCTCTCTGTCTCTCTCTTTCTTTCTGCCCAGCCTACCTCTCTGCGTCTTTCTCTCTCTCTCTTAAATTATATAATATTTATCTGTTTCTTTTCCTGTCTGGTCCTCCATCTCCAATTCTCTCTATATCTCGTGTTCTCCATCTCTTTCAGTCTCCTTCCCCTTTCATCTCTCTTTCTCCATTTTTCTCTCCCTCTCTTTCTCTCTCTGTCTCTCTCCATCTCTTTCTTTCTCTCTCTTTCTCTGTCTTTCCATCTCTCTCTCCCCATCTATATATCTCTCTCTTCTCCTCTCAGTCTCTCTACCCCCATCTCTTTCTCTGTCTGCGATCAGAGTTTTTAGATAAAGTGAAAGCAGAGATTTTTAGGGCAGTGTCACAATGCTTCCCACCTCTGGCAGAGAGAACCTCTTTGTTCATTCAATACATATTGAATTCCTGAATTGCTTTCCCCTGTAACAGAAGTGACAGGATGCCTTCAATGAAACTACTATATGGTTAGTTAGCATTTTATTTCCAACCTGAAAAAAAAGCTTTTCTGTTCTCAGATAGCTTGAGTAACCACTTGCCGACCACCCACCGTAATATTACTGCGGCAGGGCTGCGTCCAGTCACGTAGTACTACATGACTGGAGTGCATGTGTGTCCCGCGATTGCCGCTGCCCTCCCGCTATCGTCCGGGAAATCGAGAGAAGACCGACCTGCTTATGTAAACAACGCAGGTGGATCTTCTTTCCCTCCTGTATGCCTATGTGCTTACTAACTGTGTGTGTGCGTGGGGGGGGGGGGGGGAGTTCTGTGACACACACAGACAGATCGCAGTTTCAGCTTAGCTAAAACTGCGGATCTGTCCCTGAATGTCTCACAGAAGATCTGCCTGCTTTGTTTACATAAGCAGGCGGGTCTTCTCTCTGTCTACTGGACGATCAAGGGAGAAAGGCGGCAATCACCACCTCTCCTTCCGCGGCCCGCCTCCTGCTGTGTCTAAACACAGTGGGAGCGCGCGCCAAAACCCCTTCCCCTTCAGTCACGTAGTACTACGTGACTGGACCCCGCAGTAATATTACTGTGGGCAGTCGGCAAGTGGTTAAGTTGCGCATATATGAATGGGTATCATTCGAAAACATGGCGAACGACATGTCGTGCAACTCTGATGTCCAAAGTTGCATGACAAGTTGTGTGAAAAGTGTGAAAGGGGCCTTAGGCTGACATGGGAAATAATACCAGGCAAGCACATATTTAGCTACAGCAATCCTTCAAACGTTCACAAAGTCAAAACAAAAAACAGACAATCTGGACTTTCTGGTCTTTCCTTAAATTTATAGCCCTGCCTGACTTTGTGTGAAATAAATGTGTCTTCAGAGTTCAGACAGTCAGACACACCTGTTCTGCTGTGTTAGGCACTGGCAGCCTCACCATCACGAACCTCTTCTTCTCCTCATTTTCTGCTGCCTGGAGAAATGTCGGCTGAGCTGCTTCCTCTGCCGCCTCACAGCTTCCAGGCCAAGTGGGGAGCAGAGCTGAGGGCCATGAGTCGGGGAAGACAGATCACTCCGCCAGGGCAGGGAAGGCAATAAGCAGGCAAGAATCCTATGCGGAGCGGGCACTGAATTGACATGCGCCCGAAATAGGAGAAGTAGTCCCTCCTACACCCACCAGCACATTATTGCAGAGGGGCCCAGAAAAAGGAAAAACATGCCCAGTTAAGTCAGTAGGAGAGGGGATGCTGTTAATTCAAAAAAGCTTTTTTTTTCTTTTTTTTATTCTGCACTGTGTTTTTGATTTTAGATTGCTTGGGCCCCCCTGCTGAGCTGAGGACTCCGGGCCCGGAACAACAGGTCCGGTTGTACTGGCTTATCAGCGGCCCTGCATACAGAATAATAACTAGACAGGAGGTTGATATTCAAACAAAATTGTACAAAAAAGGAAAAAAACTAACACAATGCACAAAAAAAAAAAAAACGCACACACAAGAAACAAAGACAAAACAACTTTTCTCCGTTGATGAGAAAAATCCATAGAAGCTCCTCCCACTGAGACTTTGGAGGTGGTTGCTGGACATAGAGACAACGAGGCCCAGGGACAACTAATGTCATCTTGTTTATACGGCGTGGTTCACTGTGATTGGAGGGTGGGTTGGTTATGTAAAAGTGCTCATGAGCGGGAAATTCCTTGGAGGATGGGTTGGGTATATAAAAGCGCTCATGAGCGGGAGATTGCAGTCGACGCTGACGTAAGGTAAGAGAATGTTTTCAATCTTATCTTATAGCTTTAGGATATAATTAAAGCTTATATAGAAGCATTGAAAAACCAAATTGCAGATGTAAAATTGTAAATATTGGGGATGATTTAAGAGAAGATTGTTATAACAGTTTGAATTAATATAATTATTGTAATTTTGGTTATATGTTCACAAATTTTGAGATATATGAAATTGTATTTCTAAAAAAAAGGTCTCAGTTTCTGATGTTATGACAACTAGTGATAAGGGAAATAATGTTTGAAGTGTAGGTACAGCCAATGTTTTATTTTTTTTTAGTTTTGGAGTAGAGAAGTCTGCTAGGAGGATTTCTTTCAACATTTGTCCCTTTACCTCTTTGTTCTGGTGACAACTCAAATTTAGGATTTTCCCTCACTTTTCTGTCTCTGTGGCAATGGTGACATGGACAAATAGAGAGGTGAATCTCCCCAACAGGAATGCAGCAGTGTAGCCAACCTACCAGATAGAAATTTACTGACATGACACTTAAAATTTACTGGCACAGCCAAATTTTTACTGGCATTTCCAGAAGTTAGTTTTAAGTGCAAATTTCAGTATTTAGGCTACAAACAAGTACAATATGCAATTAGCAATATGATTTAAGGTAGATATTAAAGCAAAAACAGATTTCTTATTTTATTTTAGTAGGTCAAGGGCAGGACTCAGGAGGGCAAGAAATTAGAGTGGGCGGCACACACATATGAAATTGACTCTCACTGTGACATTGACAGCAGTGTGCAGCACTACAGACGATGATGGCACCTCACCGACACAACACGTCCCCTCCTGAGTCACAGTGACAGTCTCTCTCCACGTCAGGTGGTCCCTTCAGTCCACTCCAATCCAAACAGCACTGACAGTCCCACTACTGGCTTGCCTTGCTTCCCTTCCGTAGACCCACACACAAGGCTCCGGCTGCTCTACACGTCTCCTCTGCACCATGTCATCACATGACACACTCAGGCACCGCCTCCGCCAGACCTGCCCCCTGCTATTGCCGCCCAAACACACTGTAGCATGTGCTCGGATGGTCTCTGCCAGTGTCAGACTGGAACTGCGCATTGGCAGTTCTGAGCCGAGAGTCACAGACATATTTTTTTACTGGCAATCTTTTCTTGTTACTGGCATTTACTGGCAGGAGTAAAGTGCCCATTTTTTACTGGCTGCCAGTAAAAATATTGACGGTTGGCAACACTGGAACGCAGACAGCGATAAAAAGTTATAAAGGAGAAAAAGCAGCGCTAATGTGACTTGATAAATGTACCAATCTCATGAAGATAGATAAATCCTTAAAGAAAAAAAGTAATGGCAACAGGTGCCAGATAAGCACCCAAATTAAATTGGATAGACAAAAATCTACTAGATCATAAGCATTGCAAGATGAACTTATACATAAACAAAATAATGCTTGACTAGAAACAAAACCATGAGAGTTCAAAAAAGTTTGTATAAGTTGTCATAGAGTCCCAGAAAATGAGTTCCAAGATCGGTGGAGTGAAGAAAAAATCCAATCTAGCTAATCACCACGGTGCTGCACACAAGTGACATGCATATCTCCTTACCAGATAAATATGCAAATCGAGCATTCAGTAATGTTTCCTCGCAGCGCCACTCAAAAGGATCACAGCAACAAGCCTCCAAGACACAGCCAGTGAGGTGGTGATAACAAAACCGGTCACAGGATGGAGCTCAGTACATCATAAAAGAGAAAGGACTGGATAGTGTAATACCGTCAGCCTTTATTTATTAAATATTAAAAACACACTTACAAAGTAGATGAGAGAAATTTGCATATAAACAAGCCGGCCGGCTTTCATGTAGCCCGTTCCTCGGGGCAGCGTAGTGACGTCAGCACGCGATAAAAAGTTGGCAAAGGATCTGAAACTTCACTTTCTATTCAAAAAGAGAAATCGGCTTTTAGGTCTCATTTCAATCAGGTTAATTGACAGTCTGTTAATGTTGTATTTGCTTGAACTTTATATGTCAGATTTGTGTAAATTGCATATAATTGTACTGTAACTGCTGAATCAGGATTGCCTGGATTTCATATTTGCTGGCTTTCCATAGATCCGCATTCACATTTTCAAACAAATTAAAAATGAACAGATTTTTTCATACATAGAAGCCAGATGGTCACATAGAAGCCAAAATGGCCGCTGTTTAATACTAACTGCTGGTCTCTGGAGACGTCAATCACAGAAAATGCGGGTTGGGCGTGGTCTCCTGTATGATGCAATATAATGTAACTTCTAGTCCTTGGGACGCATACTGGAAGCTCTGTAAGTTAGTTATAGCGGTGGCCATATTGGAACATCATAAGGTGACAGCTATATATCTGGGCAAAAGCATATGTTTTACGAAATGTGCACAATTTTTATGGGATTGTTTTTAGCTAAATAATAAAGAATACTACACTATGATACCTTATGTTTTGGCTTTCTTGTATGAAAAAAACTGGTTGCTTTTGGAAAAGTATTATTATAAGAGCGACATAAAATCTATGCAGGAGAGGAGATAAGTGCTGTAGAAGAGTGGAATATTTTTTAAAACCTGCTGTAGTCCTTCTTATTACCTTAAGGGGTCAATTATTTCTGGTGAGTGCATCTACTTTTGGGGGGGGGGGGGGGCACAAGATTTGGGTGTAATAAAGTACATAATTAATTTCACCAGCACAGAGCCCGGTGGTGGAGGAGAACAAAAAGGAGAAAGCATATAATTGTATTTTTTTGGGACTTTTAAAGAGATAAGGACTTTTGTTTTGTTAGAAAAGTGACGGCAGAAGTAGTCCATCGGGTCTGCCCTTTTTTTAATGTTTTTCCATAGTAGTCCATAGAGTCTGCAATTTTTTTTTTTTTCCAGTTTTTTTTTTCGTTACCTTTTTTTGAGTATAGATCTATGTTTGTCCCAAGCATGTTTGAAGCCATTTACTGTTGACTGTCCCACTACCTCAGCTGGAAGTTTATTCCAAGCATCAACTACCCTTTCAGTAAAATAATACTAATAGTCATCTGATGGAGGTGCAGGGTGATTTTGGTTATGTAAAAGTGCTCATGAGCGGGAAATTGCTTGGAGGATGGGTTGGGTATATAAAAGCGCTCATGAGCGGGAGATTGCAGTCGACGCTGACGTAAGGTAAGAGAATGTTTTCAATCTTATCTTATAGCTTTAGGATAGAATTAAAGCTTATATAGAAGCATTGAAAAACCGAATTGCAGATGTAAAATTGTAAATATTGGGGATGATTTAAGAGAAGATTTATATAATAGTTTGAATTAATATAATTATTGTCATTTTGGTTATATGTTCACAAATTTTGAGATATATGAAATTGTATTTCTAAAAAAAAAGGTCTCAGTTTCTGATAATATGACAACTAGTGATAAGGGAAATAATGTTTGAAGTGTAGGTACAGCCAATTTTATTTTTATTTTTTTGAGTTTTGGAGTAGAGAAGTCTGCTAGGAGGATTTTTTTCATCATTTGTCCCTTTACCTCTTTGTTCTGGTGAGAACTCAAATTTAGGATTTTCCCTCATTTTCTGTCTCTGTGGCAATGTTGAGATGAACAAATAGAGAGGTGAATCTCCCCAACGGGAATGCAGCAGTGTAGCCAACCTACCAGATAGAAATTTACTGACATGACACTTAAAATGTACTGGCACAACCAAATTTTTACTGGCATTTCCAGAAGTTACAGTTTTAAGTGCAAATTTCAGTATTTAGGCTACAAAGAAGTACAATATGCAATTAGCAATATGATTTAAGGTAGATATTAAAGCAAAAACTGATTTCTTATTTTATTTTAGTAGGTCAAGGGCAGGACTCAGGAGGGCAAGAAATTAGAGTGGGCGGCACACACATATGAAATTGACCCTCACAGTGACATTGACAGCAGTGTGCAGCACTACAGACGATAATGACACCTCACCGACACAACAGGTCCCCTCCTGAGTTACAGTGACAGTCTCTCTCCACGTCAGGTGGTCCCTTCAGTCCACTCCAGCCCTAAAAAAAGCACTGACAGTCCCACTTCTGGCTTGCCTTGCTTCCCTTCCGTAGACCCACACATGAGGCTCCGGCTGCTCTACACGGCTCCTCTGCACCATGTCATCACATGACACACTCAGGCACCGCCTCCGCCAGACCTGCCCCCTGCTATTGCCGCCCAAACACACTGTAGCATGTGCTCGGATGGTCTCTGCCAGTGTCAGACTGGAACTGCGCATTGGCAGTTCTGAGCCGAGAGCCACAGACATATTTTTTTACTGGCAATCTTTTCTTGTTACTGGCATTTACTGGCAGGAGTAAAGTGCCCATTTTTTACTGGCTGCCAGTAAAAATATTGATGGTTGGCAACACTGGAATGCAGACAGCAATAAAAAGTTGGCAAAGAATTTGAAACTTCACTTTCTATTCAAAATGAGAAATCAGCTTTTAGGTCTCATTTCAATCAGGTTAATTGACAGTCTGTTAATGTTGTATTTGCTTGAACTTTATATGTCAGATTTGTGTAAATTGCATATAATTGTACTGTAACTGCTGAATCAGGATTGCCTGGATTTCATATTTGCTGGCTTTCCATAGATCCGCATTCACATTTTCAAGCAAATTAAAAATGAACAGATTTTTTCATACATAGAAGCCACATGGTCACATAGAAGCCAAAATGGCCGCTGTTTAATACTAACTGCTGGTCTCTGGAGACGTCAATCACAGAAAATGCGGGTTGGGCGTGGTCTCCTGTATGATGCAATGTAATGTAACTTCTAGTCCTTGGGACGCATGCTGGAAGCTCTGTAAGTTAGTTATAGCGGTGGCCATATTGGAACATCATAAGGTGACAGATATATATCTGGGCAAAAGCATATGTTTTACGAAATGTGCACAATTTTTATGGGATTGTTTTTATCGAAATAATAAAGAATACTACAATATAATACCTTATGTTTTGGCTTCCTTGTATGAAAAAATCTGGTTGCTGGAGGAAAAGTATTATTATAAGAGCGACATAAAATCTATGCAGGAGAGGAGATAAGTGCTGTAGAAGAGTGGAATATTTTTTAAAACCTGCTGTAGTCCTTCTTATTACCTTACGGGGTCAATTATTTCTGGTGAGTGCATCTACTTTTGGGGGGCACAAGATTTGGGAACAGGGAGGTGTAATAAAGTACATAATTAATTTCACCAGCACAGAGCTCTGTGGTGGAGGAGAACAAAAAGGAGAAAGCATATAATTGTATTTTTTGGGACTCTTAAAGAGATACGGACTTCTGTTTTGTTAGAAACATAGAAAAGTGACGGCAGAAGTAGTCCATCGGGTCTGACCTTTTTTTAATGTTTTTTTTTTTTTTGTTTTGTATTACAGCAGAAAAAGATAGAGTAGTCCATAGAGTCTGCAAATTTTTTTTATTTTTTTATTTTTTTACCTTTTTTTAGTATAGATCCATGTTTGTCCCAAGCATGTTTGAAGCCATTTACTGTTGACTGTCCCACTACCTCAGCTGGAAGTTTATTCCAAGCATCAACTACCTTTTCAGTAAAATAATACTAATAGTCATCTGATGGAGGTGCAGGGTGATTTTGAAGAGTGGGTTTTCCATTGTTCACTCATCAAGAAGGAAACCATCACAATAATGAAATTCAAGGCGATGTCATGTTACATTTTTGCTGTGGATTTTGTTTGAGAGGCTGCTAGCTTATAGTAATTCAACAATTTTATTCCCCACATTCTTGCTTTTCTGTATACTGTCACATATAGGAAGTCCCGGACTGGGACAAAAAATAGGCCCGGGCATTTTGGATTGGGCAGCCCAGTCCCTGGGGGGTCGCGGGGAAGGGCTTTTGTGGGGGTGGTTGGTGACCGACCCAATCCAGCAAAGAGGCATTCCCAGTCTAGCAAAGAAACACCCCAATCCAGAAAAGAGACATCCCCGGTCCAGCAAAGAGGCACCCCCAGACCAGCAAAGAGAAATTCCTGGTTAAGCAAAGAGACACCCCCAGACCAGCAAAGAGACAGCCCCAGTCCAGCAAAGAGACAGCCCCAGTCCAGCAAAGAGACAGCCCCAGTCCAGCAAAGAGACAGCCCCAGTCCAGCCTGAATTGAATAGGAGGCTGGATGTCACAGTGATGGCCGCAGAGAGGCCGGGTAAGTGGCACCAGCCCATTTAGCAGTCCAGCTGCCTAGGGAGTCGGGACCCATAAGGCTATGCTACCCGGCGGCCCCGGCCCACCGGGCTTACTTCCAGTGTGTCCTATGGCCAGACCGGGCCTGCATATAGGGGATGATTAACTAAAGGCAAATAGTCTGTTCACTTTGCAAGGGAATTTTCCCCAGAGCTTAGTGAATGAGGTAAAGCTCTGATGCAACTTCCATTGCAAACTGAACAGCCAATTTCCTTTTAGTTAACCAACGCCATTAGGGGGAGATGTACTAAAACTGGTGCACACAGAATCTGGTGCATCTCTGCATATAAACCAGACAACTTCCAGGTTTTATTGTCAAAGCTTAATTGAACAACCCCCCCCCCCCCCGTTCAGTTCGCAGCAGAACTCCCAAACAGGGGAAAAGTTCTGCCCAGAGCCGTGAACTCCATTGAAGTCTATGGGAGCCGAACATAAAAAAATCAAAAGACCCCATTTTGAAGGCTTATTTGCAAGTTATTGGCCATAAGAAGGGTATGGGGGTCCAGGTACTGCCCTGGGGGACGTGCATCAATGCAAAATGATTTTCTTTTAAACAAGCGTTTTTAAAGGAGCGGTGATTTTAATGATGCTTGAAATGCAAAAAAAAAGAAAAATTCCTTTAAATATAGTGCCTGGGGTGACCCCATAGTCTGCCTGTAAAGTGGCGCATCTTTAACATATATAGAACATGCTGCAGCAAAACTGACATTTCTAAAGAAAAAAAAAATAACTAGTCAAATCCCCTTAAAGTTGACTTGTAATTTTAAATATTGCTCATGTTGTGTATGTCTCCACGGTGCCACATCCCGAAAAGTACAAGACCAAAAAAGGAAAGGGGTTCCCCTAGGGGTGGGACTTTTTAGGCACCAAAGTATAAGACAATCAATTATATAAAATCAATTCTTTATTTTATTAGATCATACAAAAAAATAATATATTAAAACATAGGGCAAGCTATAGAATACTTCACAGCTAACAGTCGGATTAAAGACCACACGACCCCTGGGTTTGAACCCGACGCGTTTCGGAGTCTCTTGGAACTCCTTCCTCAGGGGTACCCTTGGAGGGTGGTCTGTGGGTGATCAATACAAGACAAATTAGTTTAAATATTTAACATATAAGTCTATACATACATCAAGCAAAGTATTTTAACAATGACTTACATAATCCACTGTGGTGGTAAGTATGAATGGCCTGCCTGCACAGTTTAAAAACAAATGGTCAGCATATCACTGTTGTCCATAGAGAGTGCCGTTTTTAAGATGAAAAAGGTTTTTGCCAGGATCCTAGGTATTCAGAGTTTATGTGCCAACCAGTCTCAGTTGGAGGCTGGGTAGGAGTAGCTGGAACCCCAAAGAGACAGCAGATCTGCTGAATAGAGATCGCATGATTATTGCAAAGTTTAATTTAAAAAATAGGCGTGCATATTATGCCGGCAGAAATAATAACCTCCAGCCTTATCTGCTTTCAATAGGGCATATCAAAACATAAAAATAAGTATGAAATTGTATGGAACAAAATCAAAATGGATACAAGCAGTATATATATATATATATATAGTGCCAAGCAGTAGGACACTAACCATAGGGAGATTCCAATTAGTTGAAAAGAGGCTGGAGGGTTCCATTAAGCACAACATACATAGTCAATTCTAAACAAGCTGATAAAGAGGAATCAGCGGTATCTAGATAGACCTAATAGGGATGGGGTTTCTTTCTTACCTTTGGTAGAACAGAGAAACGTTCACAGAGGGAGGGAGTCCCTCACAAGACCTGTGTGTCCGGCAAAAAGAGCAAGCAGCTCTGATGGCAGGTACACAGGGCTTAAATAGCGTGATAATCAGCTGAAACATATTTCAGCTCGATTACACGCATCCAGCTGAGCGCCGTCAGGGTTCCCTGGAACGTAGGGGCCGGACACGCCCCCTGCCGGATATCCGGCGGAAGCGTGAGCGGCCGATGAGTTCCACCGACACGGAACACTACCCATCTGCGTGGACCGCAGATCAGTGTGTTAGGCGTGCATCGCTAACCTCGTATGGAGGTAGAGATGGAATGATGAACGTCTAATGTGCGGGCGCCACTAGGTGGCGACCGCCTTGCCGTGCCGGGCTATTCCTAACGCACATCTAGAGACAATCATTGTCTCAGACATTTAAACTCTGAATCCTAGTGGAAAAGATTGGTTATATTATTGAAGAAAAAGGAAACAATTTATATATAAACAGACTGCCTTAGAGTTTATAAACCTTATAATTGGATACATATTTTATTAATACACAAAAATGGACTTAATAATAAAATATGTATCCAATTATAAGGTTTATAAACTCTAAGGCAGTCTGTTTATATATAAATTGTTTCCTTTTTCTTCAATAATATAACCAATCTTTTCCACTAGGATTCAGAGTTTAAATGTCTGAGACAATGATTGTCTCTAGATGTGCATTAGGAATAGCCCGGCACGGCAAGGCGGTCGCCACCTAGTGGCGCCCGCACATTAGACGTTCATCATTCCATCTCTACCTCCATACGAGGTTAGCGATGCACGCCTAACACACTGATCTGCGGTCCACGCAGATGGGTAGTGTTCCGTGTCGGTGGAACGCATCGGCCGCTCACGCTTCCGCCGGATATCCGGCAGGGGGCGTGTCCGGCCCCTACGTTCCAGGGAACCCTGACGGCGCTCAGCTGGATGCGTGTAATCGAGCTGAAATATGTTTCAGCTGATTATCACGCTATTTAAGCCCTGTGTACCTGCCATCAGAGCTGCTTGCTCTTTTTGCCGGACACACAGGTCTTGTGAGGGACTCCCTCCCTCTGTGAACGTTTCTCTGTTCTACCAAAGGTAAGAAAGAAACCCCATCCCTATTAGGTCTATCTAGATACCGCTGATTCCTCTTTATCAGCTTGTTTAGAATTGACTATGTATGTTGTGCTTAATGGAACCCTCCAGCCTCTTTTCAACTAATTGGAATCTCCCTATGGTTAGTGTCCTACTGCTTGGCACTATATATATATATATATATACTGCTTGTATCCATTTTGATTTTGTTCCATACAATTTCATACTTATTTTTATGTTTTGATATGCCCTATTGAAAGCAGATAAGGCTGGAGGTTATTATTTCTGCCGGCATAATATGCACGCCTATTTTTTAAATTAAACTTTGCAATAATCATGCGATCTCTATTCAGCAGATCTGCTGTCTCTTTGGGGTTCCAGCTACTCCTACCCAGCCTCCAACTGAGACTGGTTGGCACATAAACTCTGAATACCTAGGATCCTGGCAAAAACCTTTTTCATCTTAAAAACGGCACTCTCTATGGACAACAGTGATATGCTGACCATTTGTTTTTAAACTGTGCAGGCAGGCCATTCATACTTACCACCACAGTGGATTATGTAAGTCATTGTTAAAATACTTTGCTTGATGTATGTATAGACTTATATGTTAAATATTTAAACTAATTTGTCTTGTATTGATCACCCACAGACCACCCTCCAAGGGTACCCCTGAGGAAGGAGTTCCAAGAGACTCCGAAACGCGTCGGGTTCAAACCCAGGGGTCGTGTGGTCTTTAATCCGACTGTTAGCTGTGAAGTATTCTATAGCTTGCCCTATGTTTTAATATATTATTTTTTTGTATGATCTAATAAAATAAAGAATTGATTTTATATAATTGATTGTCTTATACTTTGGTGCCTAAAAAGTCCCACCCCTAGGGGAACCCCTTTCCTTTTTTGGTCTTAAAGTTGACTTGTGGTTGCAATTGCTCAACCACCCCCCCCCCCTTTTACCTGACTGCCAGGCTGTGTGCTCAGATCAGGGTCTGGCATGTATTTTGGGGGGGACCCAAAGGCTGTTTTATTTCTAATTTTTTGCGTGGGGTTCCCCTTTTTGGGGGGATCCCACACTGTTTTTGTTTTTTTTTCCACTTTTTTAATGCAGGCAATGTTTTTTTTTTTTTATTGATTCAGTTGTTAGCAGGGAAGTGCGCAGTGCATTGCAGGGTGTAAATTCTGATATTCTAGGACCAGGGCGAACAGCCAATGTTCAGCCTGAACTCACGCTCAGGCCGAACTGTTTGCCCAACACTATTGGTTACTATGCACAGCTGCTCCAGATTCTGTGTGCTCCAATTTTAGTAAATCTCCCCCCTTGTGTTGAACCTAAAATTCACACCTGGCTAAAAAGCTGATTTGATCCCTAAAATTGATGTGTGCTGTCCTTTGTATAAATATCAGCTGCCTCTTGTTTAAATACCTTCTCTGTCACCTGGAACAGACATGCAGTTTGAAAATTCTGAAAAGTCAGAGCTTCTCATCCACTGTATGTACAGTATTTGTTCTGGGTCAGTGAAGCCACTGGATCAGCAGAACTTTCAGGGAATGTCAGAAAGATTGGTGAACAGCAAAATCAACCATATGAACTTAGTACAGATTCACTTAAATAGTAAAAATATTGGTAACACATACAGTTGGTATTTGGATTTCTGTTATGCTCCATCCTTCTTTTTAATCCCAATTCTGTGAAATGTAGTAACGGCAAAACTATATGTAATACTCATCTTTTTTTTTTCAGATGGAGAGAATACTCAATTTCATTCAAAATGTTCGGAATGGGATGTCTAATGGTATAATGATACATTTTTTTGGCTTTCCGATTTTATCAGTCAAATTCCATCGAATCGGTGTTACCCTAGAGCTACCTATTAAAGTGTGGATTGAAATGCTGTCTCACTTAATTGAAGATGAAGGCCTATCTCATTTTCAAATCGAAATGCATTAAAAAGGCTACAGCAACTTTCCTTCCCTATTTATTAAGTAGTAGCCTCCTAGTGCTCAAGGTCATCGTCTCCCAGTTGTATTCTTAAAGGGTTGATGTATGCCAACATTTTTCTAAATTAAAGGTTTCTCAACAACCTAAATCTGCAATGTGTTCTCTATGTCAAGAATTGAGGCATTAATCACTTGAACAAGAAATTCTGTTATCCTCCAACAGTACTGGGCCTAGATCTTGGGAAAATCTGTATGCCAGTAATCCACGGTGAAAATCTGTACTGAGATGATTGCTGCCACATGGAACTCCACCACTAGCATCTCTCAGAATAAACTCTGTCTGTCACAGCTGGCCACTCACGTTACACTCTGGGTAGAGAGGCCACACGGGCTCAATCCAGATCTCTACACCAAGAATACGCAATGCTATAATCATTACAACATGAAATTCTGATGTATTCCGATAACACCGGGGATAGCAGTTTATAAAACACAGTGGACCAACACAAGCAGATGACATACTGGCATTATATAAATTCTGTATAACAAAGATAATATATGCTTAATAAATAAATTTGGATAACATGTTAATGTTTTATACTTGGCTAAAAATAAAAGCAAAATCTTTAAAATGATTTATACTGTGTACTGTTTATTTACGCTACAATTACTGTGAGCAGCACAGTATCACTTTTGTCTTGCACCAGTTATCAGTTTGAATTCCAACCTAGATATAGGCTAGGTTCACTGTTCCATTTTCTGTATGCTGGGTTTGCACAGATACAGCAGCCCATTCATTTGATTGGATTGCTTTACCTACAGGAAAATGCAGGGAAAAAGGTCCCTGCACCCTTTTAAAGTCGTAGCTGCACTGAAAGCACATGGTCTTTTTGCACTATGCGGTTTCATGCAGCCAAGTATTGCTGTGTTTTCTGATGCACGTGGGTGCCCATAACAATTCATGGCACCCGAACGAGTCTGCAAAAGAGTAGCACATTTCAGCTGTTGGTGCGGGAATGCATGCGATTTAAACGCTGTCCTACACCAGCAAACTACAGTTTAAACCTAGCCTAAGGGTCCTTTCACACGGCCGCTCCGTGTGTCCGCAAATCATCCTATTTTTTTGCGGATGATTTGCGGACATAATGTAAGTGAATGGCACTGCGGATGTCAGCGGAATACCATCCGCTGACATCCGATTTTCCTCCTTTCAGTTCTGTTCCGTTTTTTTGAATGGAACAGAACCCTATTTTTTCATCCGTGTAAAAAACGGAAAGGAAGGAAAATCGGATGTCAGCGGTGTCATCCGCTGACATCCGCAATGCCATATACTTACATTATGTCCGCATATCATCCACAAATGGATGGGATGATATGCTGACATACGGAGAGGTTGACACAAATGTCATCCGCTCCGTGAAAAAAAAGAAAAAAAAAAGTCCCGCAGCGGACTAAAGCAGCGGAGCGGCCATGTGAAAGGACCCTTAGCCCCCATTCACACTAAGGCAACCTGTGAGGCAACCTGGTCGCCTCACAGGTCGCCGTAGGTCGCCTCCCATAGGGAAGCTGCGGACCCGTTCTAATAGGAGCGACACAAGTCGCTCCGACTTAGAAAAAGGATCCGGAGCTTCTTTGGGGCGACCTAGAGGCGACCGCCATAGACTTCAATGTTATGAAGTCCGTGGCGGCCGCTCCGAAGTCGCGGCGCTCTGCTCGCACCGCGACCTCGGAGGTCGCGGTGCGAAGTAGCGTCGCTCGTATGTGAACGGGCTCTCAAAGTAATTTTAAAGTATATATTTTTTTTTAATTACAATAAAAAATGTGTCAAACTTACTTGGTCTGTGCCATTGATATGCACACAGTGGCCCTGAACCTCCTGTTCTCGAGTCCCCTGTGGGCACTCCAGGCTCCTTCTCTTGGTGCACCTCCGTAGGAAGACGTTTCCTATAGAAGCACACCAGTGGGCTTGACCCCTAGCTGGCCAGTGTGTGTCTATTGACACACACACAGTGTGGCTCAGCCCCACCCTCCATTCTCTGCTAACAGGATTCCACTGACAGCAGCAGCAGAGGCAGAAAGACAGGAAAGAGCTGCTGCAAATGAGCACAGTGCTGGATCAAAATCAGGTTTAGGTAAGTATAAGGGGATCAAGGGGGGCGATTCAAAACACTGGATCATTTTTTTATCTTAAAGGAAAATTACAGCCAAAGCTCATTTGGCTGTACTTCTGTTCATTCATCACTCCTGTGACCTGTTTTCAACAGACAGCGGGCTGAAGTCTGCTCTCTGCTGATGTCACAGAGCCGGTCCAGGCTCAGGCAAGATCACGACAATAAAGTCGGACCAGCACCCGGCTTCAGCCTCTCAGCAAGCCACTGAGAGCTTGAGCCAGCCGCTCCTGTCCCCTCCACAACCCAGCACTCAAATGAGCATGGGGGGGGAGGAATCAGGACAGAGAGCTGCTGATTGACAGTCAGCAGCTCTCTGCTTGGGGAGCCCTGAGAACCGGGCAATCTGCAGTTTTTGATCACTCGGGTCTCAGTGTTAGAGCCGGTGGGAGACAGATGTAGCATCCTCCTAGGTAAGTATGATTCTGCAAAAACAAAACAAAACAAAACATTCTTCTCTTTTAATGCAGGGAAAGCATTATGGTAAAAAATGTCCAGCCTATAGAACCACTTTAACCACTTAAGGACCAGGCCTATTTCTGACACATGTTTACAAATTAAAATCAGTATTTTCTGCTAGAAAATTACTTAGAACCCTCAAACATTATGTATATATTTTTAGCAGAGACCCTAGAGAATAAAATGGAGATCATTGTAATACTTTATGTCACACCGTATTTGCGCAAAAATGTCACACATTTTTTTGGGAAAAATCACACTTTTTTTAATTAAAAAATAAGAAAACCGTAAAGTTAGCCCAATTTTTTTCTATAATGTGAAAGATGATGTTACGCGGTGTAAATTAATACCTAACATGTCAAGCTTCAAAATTGAGCGCGCTCATGGAAAAATCTCCATAGGCGACGCTTTAAAAATTTGTTACAGGTTACCTGTTTAGAGTCACAGAGGAGGACTTCTCTCGCTGCCCATAAAAGTGATCCTGTGGAGAATCCGCTGCCATAACCAATTTTATCAAATTTTATCAGATTCCGAAACGCCAGGTCTGTAAAAAGAAAAAAATACTGGGGTTATGGCAGCTAGCTGCTGCCATAACCCCGGTATTTAAAATAAAAGTACCGACGTAAATACATGGTGGACGGTCCGTAAATAGTTAAGGTTACCGTTCATCCTATTTCCCAGAAACAGTCCCCTTTGCTGCTACGCATGTGTAGACCATTCCAGTCATGCAGTTTTGGATTGATGCTTGCTCAAGGTGATGTTAGTTGCCCATAGATTGTAATGATTGCCAATTCCCAGCTTCCTTGTTTGTCTCATCTTCCCTTTCTGAATGTTTCATTATTAACCACTTTTATACAGAGCAGTTACACCCCCTTCATGCCCAGACCAATTTTCAGCTGTCAGCACTCTCACACTTTGAATGACAACTGCTCAGTCATGCTACACTGTAACCAAACAAAATGTTTATCATTTTTTTTTCACACAAATAGAGCTTTCTTTTGGTGGTATTTGATCACAACTGTTTTTTTTTTTTTTTTTTTGTTTTTTGGGTTTTTTTGTGGTATAAGCAAAAAAAGAGCAAACATTTTGAAAAAAAAAACAAAAAAAAAAAAACACTTTTTTTTAGTTTGTATTATAAAAATGTATCAAAAAATTAATTTTTCTTCATACATTTGGGCCAAAATTTATACTACTACTACTACATATCTCTGGTAAAAAGAACCCAAATGAGTGTATATTATTTAGTCTGTGCGAAAGTTATTGAGTCTAGAAGCTATGGTACCAATTACTGAAAATGGATCACACCTGATGTACTGACTGCCTATCTCCTTTCTTGAGGCCCTGAAATGTCAGGACAGTACAAATAACCCCCCCCCCCCCCAAAATGACCCCTTTTTGGAAATTAAACAGTCCAAGGTATTTAGTAAGAAGCATAGTGAGTTTTTTGAAGTTGTAATTTTTTCCCACAATTCTTGGGAAAATTAAGAAAAATGTTTTTCTTTTTTTCCCCACAAAGTTGTCAATTTATAAGCTATTTCTAACACATAGCATGCACACAGCAAAGATTACACCCCAAAATACATTCTGCTACTCCTCCTGAGTATGGGGATACCACATGTGTGATACTTTTACACAGCCTGGCCACATAAAGAGACTCAAAATCCAAGTAGCAACTTCAGGCGTTCTAGGAGCATAAATTACACACATCATTTTCTGACTACCTATCACACTTTTGAAGGCCCTAGAGCAGCCTTTTTCAACCAGGGTGCTGTGGCACCATGGTGTGCCTCCTGGGTTCTTCAGGGATGCCTTGGCAAAATGCCTAAAAATTGCAACAAATTGAAGCAGGTTTTTACATTGCAGCATTACAATTCTGGGCACCATGTAGGCCAAGCCACTGGCATCTGACAACCAATGACATCACTGGTTGATAAGGAGAATGACAGGTGCTTGCATAGAATCCTTGTTTACTCCTCCTCTTCCCCCCTTCATCAGCACGGGGGTCACATTAGCAAGTAGAAGAAGAGAAATGAAGGGAGAAAAGAAACACTAGAATACTAGTCAGTACAGAGGCGTAACTAGAACCTTTAGGTTCAAGAAACCATGAGGGGCCCCCCTGAACCCATGGCCGGGGCCCTTCCCTTCAAGCCTGGGGCTCTTCCAACTGATCCTGGGGCCCTTTACTCTCGTTGCGGGCCCTTTATTACGGGGCCCCGTTCCTGCCATCTTGGGACCTCCCCACGGTGGTTGACCTGCAAGTGTGACCTTTGTGATCCTAGAAGTTCAGCCACTGGTGTCAGTAGTTTTTATTTTTTGGTATTTTAATTGTATTATTTTTTATCATTTTATTTTAGTTTTTTTTACAATGTGACTGACTATGACTCTGTCCATTCAGAAAAGAAAGGAGCTGGTAAATTACATATTTACCGACCCCTTCCTGGTTCTCTATTGTGACACATCCCCTGCAGCAGCCAGCAGGAGAGGGAAGGGAGCACAGTGGGGGAGGGGGGACCAGGGGAGCGCACAGGGGTCCAGAGACAGCAGAACACAAGTGAACTGGATAGGAGGAGTGGCGGGGGCAGCATACAGAGGAACCAATCTCCTCCATTTTCCTCCTGCAGCTTCAGGAGGAAAAAGGAGGACAGTGATTTCTCTACATGCTGCCCCTGCCGTCCCTCCTATCCAGGTCTACAGGGGAGACGCACAGGTCCCCTGGAGCATGGGGCCCGGTTGCAATTGCAACCCCTGTAGTTACGCCCCTGAGTCAGTACCAGTTTGCAATAGTGGAGGAATAAATCACTTCTAAAGTTGGATGGCCCATGTGTATGGATATTGCTCCTATATGTAAAGGCGTTCTAGCAGTATTAATTACACACATCATTTTATGACTAACTATCACACTTTTGAAGGCCCTAGAGCACAAAGACAATGAAAACGCCCACAAAGTGACCCCATTTTGGAAAGCAAACACTCCAATGTGTATTCTATGAGGCATTATGGGTCTTTTAAACATGTCATTTTTTTCCACATGTTTTTGGAATATGTGGGAAAAAAATGAAAATCTATTTTTTTTACACAACGTTGTCAATTTATAGGATATTTATAACACATAGCATGTAAATAGCAAAAATGACAACCCAAAATACATTCTGTTCCTCCTCCTGAGTATTATGATATCACATGTGTGAGACTTTTACACAGCCTGGCCACATAAAGAGACTCAACATCCAAGTAGCACCTTCGGGCGTTCTAGGACCATAAATTACACACATCATTTTCTGACTAACTATCACACTTTTGAAGGCCCTAGAGCACCAAGACAATGGAATCGCCCACAAAATGACCCCATTTTGGAAAGCAAACACTCCAACGTACATTTTATTAGGCATTATGAGTCTTTTGAACATGTCATTTTTTTCCACAAGTTTTTGGAAAATGTTGGAAAAAAATGAAAACCTATTATTTTTTTACACAAAGTTGTCAATTTATAGGATATTCCTAACACATAGCATGTACACAGCAAAAATAACACCCCAAAATACATTCTGCCACTCCTACTGAGTATGGCAATACCACATATGTGAGTCTTTTTCACAGCCTAGCCACATAGAAGGGCCCAACATCCAAGGAGCACCATCATGCGTTCTAGGGACATAAATCACACACATAAATTCCTGAAAATCTATCACATTGTTGAAGGCCCCTAACACATAGCATAATACATACCAAAATACATTCTGCTGAGCAAAGGGTAAACAAAAGATTACCTGTGGATTTAGCAGTGCAGTTGTCCAGGCAGCAGGCAGGAACGTAGACAGCGACAGTGAAAGGATCGTCCAGGCAGCAGGCAGGAATACTGTCCATAGTCAGTACAGGCAGAGATATTGTAAGCACAGCCAACGCATTGGTCCAGGTAGCAGGCAGGGATATGGTCAGCAGCAGTGAAAGGATTGTCCATGCAGCAGGCAGGAATACTGTCCATAATTAGTACAGGCAGCAGGCAGAGATATGGTCAGTAGGGATGTTTGAACTTTTCAAAAATTTGGTTCGGCCAGAACATCCGAACTTCCCGAAAGTTCGGCCCGGATTTCAGAACCCCATTGAAATCAATGGGACCCGAACTTCGGTAATCAAAAAACACCATTTTGAAGCCCTAAAACCCAATACATGCCCCTAAAAAGTGCCTAGGGTTCTGGGTCATTCCCCAGGGACTATTAATCACACAAAAAAAAGTTCTTAATAATTGTCATTTTTGATAGAGAGCCAATTATTGAAAAAATTAAAAAAAAAAAAAAATTTCTTTGGATTTAGTATCTGGGGGGTCTAAAAAGTGTACCTGTGAAGTTTAAGCTCTGTAGCGTGTCCAGAACCATAAAAAAAGATCGTTTGTATTAGGTCACTTATAGAACAGGTTAGTGGCTTCTCGCTTTTCACACCTTGCCGCTTTAGTAGCAAGCGTTTTTTTGGGCATTTTTTGGGTTCTTTGGAGGCAGGAAAAACATCTGAACTTGTGTATAGTGGTATATATACCACTATACACAAGTTCAGATCTTTTGCCTGCCTCCAAAGACCCCAAAAAAATGCCCAAAAAAACGCTAGCTTAAAAAAAAAAAAAAAAACGCTCAGGTGTGTTGTTGCAGGCATTTTTTGGGGGGTTTTTGGAGGCAGGCAAAACATCTGAACTTGTGTATAGTGGTATATACACACACATACTTATATGTATTTTACACTTAGACATATATAGGTGTTATAGGAGCGTAACCATATTAGTGTAAATGATTTCATTAGCGCAAGCATATATTTCTGCTACTATCACACCTATATATGTCTAGGTGTGTATATATACATATAAGTATGTGTGTATATATACCACCATACACAAGTTCAGATGTTTTGCCTGCCTCCAAAAACCCCCAAAAAATGCCTGCAACAACACACCTGGGCGTTTTTTTTTTTTGGCGCTAGCGTTTTTTTGGGCATTTTTTTGGGTTCTTTGGAGGCAGGCAAAACATCTGAACTTGTGTATAGTGGTATATATACACACATACTTATATGTATTTTACACTTAGACATATATAGGTGTGATAGGAGCGTAACTATATTGATGTTAATTATTTCATTAGCGCAAGTAGTTTTTTCTGCTCCTTTCACACCTATATATGTGCAGGTGTATATATACATACATGGGTGTGTATATATACCCCCTATACACATGTTCAGATGTCATGTCTGACTCCAAACATGTGCTCAAAAGATCCCTATGGACGCCTGCAGCCAAAAAGAATGCTGATGGGGGCGAAGCCATATTACTGCAGCGAAAGTGACTTCAGAGAAACTAGCTTTTCTCTATAGCGGTCACCCTGATATGGAAGGGTTTGGTCACCCTGCCATAGCAGTCAATGTCAGTTAACCCTACACTACACTACGGTCACCCTGGCACTTAACACTTTCCCTACAGAAACTGAATAAATTAAAGCTAACTAAAGTGTAAAAGAGCACCCTAACTACACTAGATATCCTTTTCCTCACACTAATAAATGCTAAATGACACTTTGTAGCAGAAGTCCACAAACTGCTTCCACTCTCTTCCATGTCCCTGTATAACAATGCTAGGAATTTGGTGGGGGCTATCTTATATACTGGGGGGCGTATTCACTAATGATTGGTCTATGGACCCCCTAGTCACTCCAATCACATTCCTAGCATTCTCCTGCCCCCTCAATTGGCTTTTGCTAATGGTTCTGGTCCAATCATGGGCTTTTAAAGCCCATTTCCTGTCCCATTGCATTTTGGTCGGTTCTGGTTGCCGAATTCTGAACTTTTTGGGCAAAAAGTTCTAAATTCGGCCGAACCTCGAACAGCCAATGTTCAGGTCGAACCGATGGTCGACCCGAACCGTTCGATCATTCCTAATGGTCAGTACAGCCCAAGTATTGGTCCAGGCAACAGGCACATGTTCCATAAAAAGTCCTGGGTCAGTGCAGGCAGAGATATTATCAGCACAGCCAAAGTATTAGTCCAGGCAGCAGGCAGGATCATCAAGCTTAGGGCCTCGATCAGGAAAGAATGGGGACCGAGGTAGAGGCTTCTCCCACCCAAATCACTTTGAAGCTTCCGGACTCTAGACCCTGTTTCGGGATTACAAAACCCAGAGAAAACCAAAAACTCAGAACACTCTTCTGAAGCCCCTCACAAAAGTGAGGCCCCTGTGATATTTTGAATCCCACTAGCAGGACGAAAGATCAATCTAAGTGGCAGGCAAAAAACATGGTCGTAACAGGCCAAGGTCAGTGCAGGTAAAAGGCAGACATAGACGGTAGGCTAAGGCATAATCAATAAACAGTCCAGGGTCAGTTCACGTGAAAGGCAGAAACGTGGCAGATAAACAATGCAGAAGGCAGGCAGAGGCATAGTCGATATATAGGCCAGGGTCAGTTCACATGGAAGGCAGTGATATGGTTGGTTGAGGCAGCAGGAAATAAACAGCACAGAAATTGAAAAAGGGGAAATGGCAGTCTGATTGAAATATGGGCCAATAGTTTAGGGCAGTGTGATAGAGTCTGAAGCAATCTCCGATGCATAGGCCAGGTTGGGAGGGACATTGGACACAATAAAAACTGGTGTCTTTCCTAATTCTTCTTCTGCTACACAACCAACACTTTTTTTGGCGTCTTCTTCTGGTTTCTGATGGTGGGATATGGTCAGGGAAATGACACTCATGAAGTCTGCTGACACAATCGGAACAAATGCTTCCTGGGGGGGGGATCCTTGCTGGTAAATCAGGGCAGTGGCAATATCTTCGATAAACTGGAGGAAGGTGTTTGGTGTTTCCGTAGATTTTTGATAGGTGACATATGCATTGTAAATGGCCAAATGGAAAAAGTCAATTGCGACTTGTTTTATACCAAAAGAGGGACTTTCCTGTTGGGAGATAGGGCTGCAACATTTGATCATTTAAATCCAACCCCCCCCCCCCCTCCATGAACTTATTGTACTCGTGTATACAACCAGTCTTTCGAACGGGACTGCGTCTTCTTTGAAGTTCCACTGAGGTGTCATCGTAGATTGTGGACATTATGTAAAGTCTTTCCTATCCCTCCACTTCACAGCCAACACTTCCTAGTTCCTAAGGCTTGCTTGTAATTTTGTGGTGACTAGAAGCTGCGGGAAGCCCTTCCTGTTTTTTCTTGCTGTACCGCAGGCCAAGGTTTTCTTCAGGTACAGGTGGTGGAAAAGGGGCAAACTTGTGTAATAATTATCCATATAAATGTGGTACCCCTTTTGCAACAGTGGGAATGCTAGGTCCCAGGCAATTTTTCCACTTATTCTTATGTACGTTGGGCACTCAGGGAGCTGGAGCTGGGAGTCTCTGCAATTTCAGTGCAGTGCAGTGAAATTTCAGTGCTTGTACTGGGCCTTACCTCCTGGGGTCTAGCGCCGTTGGCTTTTGCCGATTGGCTATTGGGATGTATGACGCTGCTGGTGTCTGCCTGGCTTTCAGAGCGACTTCTTTTAGGACAGAGTGCTTCCTCCTCTAATTCGGTCCCCGATGTAAAGCCTTCAAAGGGCTTGAATTCTGAACCGGATTCGGAGCTCCCCGTGGTAAAAAGCCAATTTCATTGGCTCTTTACCTTGATCGGGGATAGGCTCTGTCCGAGGGATGAGCCTCATCCCTGATTGTCCTGCTTTGCGCCCCAGGGGGCGTGCAATAGCGGCGAGAACGGGCGGACATCATATGATGGCCGCCCCAGATCGACGGAGTGTTTCTGCCGGCATCATATGACTATGGGCCGATAAAGGAACTGCTTAATAAACCTTTGCAACCAAACCCATTTGTCATCCGAGAATTATAAAAAAAAAAAAAACATCTGCAATTTTTTAAAATTAGGTTGGCAATAGACTTCAAATAATGGAAGGACATACAAGCATAAATCCATCATTAATATACCTTTGCAATCACCTGCATTTCCCCTAACCTCAGGGCCTTAGGACGCCAGGATAGGGGAGCAGGAAAATCCAAATCCCTAGCCACTTACTGGGGATTCAGATTTATTACAGTACTGCAGACATGTTTTTTTTACACACTCCCGGTAGCTACAGCGACTGAGGGTGTGTGTACTTTAACCACTTCATATCTGGGCCAATTCTGACACTTTGCTTCTACATGTAAAAGTCTACTTTTATTTTGCTAGAAAACTACTTAGATCCCCCAAGCATTATATATTTTTTTGGAGAGACCCTAGAGAATAAAATGATGGATGTTGCAATTTTTATGTCACACAGTATTTGCACAGCAGTTTTGTGGAAAAAAATACACTTTAATTAATTTAAAAAAAAAAAAACACAGTATTTACCCCAAATTGTTAGTTTAACCACTTCCGGACCACCTGCCGTGCAAAAAATTGGGTGTGCTCTTCATTTTCATTGAGCCAAATATTGCCTGTGGCTTAACCACTTGGGGCCAATCGACGTACTCGCACGTTGCTAGACTTCAAGTGGTTATACCAGGATGATGCCTGCAGCTGCAAGGTGGAAGGCGAAGGTCATCTCTCTTCTTAAAGCAATCTTAGCATCTACCTAACCGCTGAATTGCTTTTACAAGCTGTGGAAAGCAACGTCCCCCCCCTCCCACCGCCTTCCGCAGCTTTTCAGGAATCTCCCATCCCACCAGTAGTCCCGAATGACCAGCTGCCTGAAGCAGAGACCAGATCAGCTTTGTTCGGCTCTATGATAAAGTAACCCGGAATCGATGACCTTACATAACTTCCTGTTTACCCACATGTAACTAGCGCCTTTTTAAAAATAGAAAAGCTTTTGATCACATCGATCTTGGATCAAATGCTTATAAATGCAGAGGAGGGATATGGGTTCTTATAAATTCCAGATCTCTCTATAAAGAGTACCTGTCACCATTGTTAATTTAGAAGATAAAAATATGTTCGTCAAAGTTTTTGTCAGCTGCATGTTTTCAGTGCCGAAAATTAAACGAAAATAAAATTCATATTAAGTCAATTGACGAAAAATATGCCAAAAATCAATTCCTATTTTTGGCAATGAACAAAAACACAATGAAAATGTGAGGGAGGGACATTTACCTACTTGAACTTTTGCTTTACTCTGAGCTCCGTCTGTCTGTTAAAGCCCTAGCCCCCTGACTCTTATGGGTAAGCTGTATTAGCTGAGAGACGCATGCTCCCATCAATCCTTTCCCTTTCCTATGCAACTCCACACATAACACTCATTCACACTATCTTTTTGGCACCCTCTTTTAAATCGGCAGCACAATTCCATCCCCAGCCTACATTAAAACCACATTAAAGTTTAAACATGTATTGCACTATTGCACTAACACATAAGAATAAGTAGGGGGAGAGGCGGCACAATTGGGCTCATTTGGGGCCTTGCAGATTTTATTGTATTGAGGACTCAAGGCTTTGTATTCACTAACTTCCTCTATGACACTCACAATTAAGGCCTGGACTCTGGGGCTTAGTCTTGAAAAAGGGACCCCTTTACTTTGTCACCACACACCCCCATCTGGAACAACCCCCTTTTAAAGCACTTTTATGCAATGCCAGATCATAGTTACATAGTTACATAGTTAGTCAGGTTGAAAAAAGACACAAGTCCATCTGGTTCAACCAAAAAAAAAAAGTATTGCAAACCCAACCATACAATCCCATATACACAATCCTATACCCGCAGTTGATCCAGAGGAAGGTGAAAAAACCCCAGCAAAGCATGATCTAATTTACTACAGCAGGGGAAAAAAATCCTTCCTGATCCCCCGAGAGGCAATCGGATATTCCCTGGATCAACTTTTCCTTAAAATGTTTTAGTACCCACTTATATTTAGTACACCCAGGAAAGAATCCAGGCCTTTTTTTAAAGCAATCTAGTAAGCTAGCCAGAACCACCTCTGGAGGGAGTCTATTCCACATTTTCACAGTTCACTTTCTCCAGTTCCCCAATATCCTTTTTAAGAACTGGTGCCCAAAACGGAACTGCATATTCCAGATGAGGTCTTACTAATGATTTGTACAGGGGCAACATGATATATCTCTCTCTGGAGTCCATGCCTCTGACGTGGCATATACAGGGTACCTTGCTGGATATGCAGGATGCCTTGACTGGCCTTTAAAATGGTTGACTTAAACAAAATGTCTTTCAAGTTAATTAATCTCATTTTACTTTGATTTCTTTACATGTGTCACTGAGCTTGCAAAAGCTAAGAATATATCAGATGACTGAGACATTGGAAATTCCCTATCTCTCAGAATATCAACTCTGTCTGGACAGCTGACCGCAGAACCTAGAATATCTTCTAATAAAAGTCCCTTGGGAAACTTTTCGAGGCGCGTCACCAAGAAATTTCCCTTATGACAGAGAATCACAATATAGATTAACCCAATGCTTACTATAATTAGTTGTTAACTTTGATTGGACAAAAGATGTTAGTAACAACCCATTTTCTGTACGTCATTTCGTGTATTTAAACTCTTGCCTGCTGTAATAAAACCAGGTCACTATGATTCAGCCATCTTGTGTCTGTCTGATCTCATTATATATATAGCTATATATATTGTCTGATTTGGTATCACTGACTAACAGGTAAAAGGTATTTTGTACCTGAGGAAAAATTCCACAACACCTCTGTTAATACAAGAAAGGACTTTGCATTATTTGCAAACCGCAGCTTGGCATTGTATGCTATTATTAAAGCGGAGTTCCACCCTGGGAATACTTTTTTTAATAAAAATACCCCCGGGACAGTCAGGGCTAGTACATTCCACAATGGCTAGCCTCTGATCTGTCCCGGGTTGCACTTACCTTTTAGGAGAAATACTTACCTTGAAAAAGTATTGTCCAGCGCTGCCATCTCAGGTGTGGGCAGCTTGAAGCCAGCGCGATCCTCTTCTGCGTCCTCTTCCGTCTTCTTCGGTCCCACGATGCACTGCACCGGCCCCGGCGTCACTTCCGGTGCACGCGTGTCATCCCTCCACAGCTTCTGGGCATGCCCAGAAGCTGTTTAGAAGGGAATGACGCGTGCGCACCGAAACTGACGTCGGGGGCGGTGCAGGCGCATTGATTCCTGGGGGCGATGACGTTCAGCTCCCAGGAATCATTGCAAAGCCAGGAAGTGAAGACGGGCCTTGGCCGCCGAGGGGAGGAAGAAGGAAGTAAGGTAAGTATATTTTCTTCTATACGAGGTAAGTAAAAAAAAAAAAAAAAGATTGCGATTATCCATTTGTTTTTCAGGTGACCCGGAGCGAGAAGATGGAGGTAAGTATAAATTTAGGGTGGAACTCCACTTTAAGCTTATGATCTACCAGAACACCCAGATCCTTCTCCGCTATGGATTCCCCCAGTTCTACTCCCCCTAGTATGTATGATGCATGCATAGACTTAGCCCCCAAGTGCATAACTTTACATTTATCAACATTAAACCTCATTTGCCACATAGTTGCCCAATGAAACAGTGCATTGAGGTTGGCTTGTAAGTTGGAGACATCCTGTAAAGAAGTTATTCCACTGCAAAGCTTGGTGTCATCTGCAAATACTGAAATGGTACTTTTAATCCCAGACCCTATATCATTTATAAAGATATTAAAAAGTAAGGGTCCACATGCCCACGGATCTCGAACTTCTGGGACAGACTCCTCCGGTTCATTTTACAGCTCATTGGACTTACAATACCTAAAGATGTCTACATCTTACTTTTCGGGGACCTACGCCCATTCATGTCTCAATTGCCAAGACCACAAAAACAAATCTTACTACATCATAGATCTTGGCTAATGAACTGCCTAATGATTGCCAGGAGAGCAATACTAAAACATTGGTTCGCCAACTCTCCGCCTACCTTATCGGATGTTAACTCTGAACTCCAGCTTCTATGCTGCAGAGATTGGATGGACCTACATCAAAACAAACTATCACGTCCGGATCTGTTTCTCAAAAAATGGCGCGTTTTCATTGATGCCTCCATCTCTTACCATCAACATTGTGACAGCCCGACCTTTAGCACCACTCGTGCCTTTATAGCCTGAGAAACCCCAACCACTACTCTGATATAATAGCTATTCATAACTGTTTTGGGGTCTTTCACGTATGATATCATTGTGATGTATTAGCCTATTTAGACCTGCTAATACTTCCCTCCTCCCCTCCCCCCCCCCTTCTGGACTGATTGATTTCTGCTTTTCCTAACCGAGACCACTGCTATGACAGGGCCCTGCTCTCCTTACCCTTCCTTCAAGCATCCTGGACCCTTCTCTAACCAACTTACTACCCCTTTCTTCTCCTCTCACCCTCCCTTTTATTCCCTCTCCCTCCCCCTCCCCCCCAGTAACCTCTTCCCATCCCCTATTGTCTTAAAGGCTAATAAATTTGTTTCTTGTATGCCTTTTTGAAACGTAATGTAGCTTGGATGTACTTTTCTTCGTGTATCTCAGGAAGTTACCATGTACTGAATATTGCTTATTGTTATAGCCTCTGTTCCGTACAATAGTATTACACTCTGTATTGCTATCCGAACTACAATAAAAAGTTGTTTAAAAAAAAAAAAAAGTAAGGGTCCCAACACTGAACCTTGGGGTACACCACTGATAACCGTAGACAATTCAGAGTAAGAATCATTAACCACTACTCTCTGAATTCTATCTTTTAGCCAATGTTCTATCCATTTACAAACTGATCTTGAGCCTGTAGACTTTACTTTACATATTAGCCGTGTGTGGGGAACTGTGTCAAACGCTTTTTCAAAATCCAAGTATACTACGTCCACAGCCACCCCTCTGTCCAAGGTTTTACTTACCTCCTCATAAAAATAAATCAGGTTTGTTTGACAACTTCTGTCTTTCATGAATCCATGCCGTCTGTTGCTTAAAATATTTTTTCCAGCAAGAACTCATCTATGTGGTATTTTATTAAACTCTCCAATATCTTCCCGACTATAGAAGTTAAACTAACAGATCTATAGTTACTTGGCAAAGACTTTGATCCCTTTTTAAATATAGGCACCACATTGGCTCTACGCCAATCCAGTGATACTATTCCAGTCCTTAACGAGTCCCTAAAAATTAGAAACAAAGGCTTTGAAATTACAGCGCTCAATTCTTTTAGGATGAGTGGGTGGATGCCATCTGGTCTAGGTGCTTTATCCACCCTTATTCTGTCTAAATATTTCTGTTCCATATCACTTTTGAGCCATTGTGGATCATTTGGGGCTATGTCAATACCATCCTCATTATGGTCATGAGCTCCCCCATGCTCCTTTGTATAGACAGAGCTGAAGAAAGTATTTAATAAATTTGCCTTCTCTTTGTCCCTAGTCACCCACTCCTGATTATTTTGTAAATCGCCTACATGCTCAGACCTAACCTTTTTACTATTAGTATATTTGAAGAATTTTTTGGGGTTTGTCCTACTATCCTCAAGAATTGGGGGGCTACACTAACCCGGCTTGTAATGCTAAACTAAATAATACACCTCAGGAAGTACCGCCATGGCTAACAGAAGATAGACTTAGAACTAAACTAGAGAAACTTAACATAAATAAATCACTGGGACCGGATGGCTTGCACCCGAGGGTTCTTAAAGAGCTCAGCCAGGTGATAGCCAGACCATTATTCTTGATCTTTAAGGATAGTCTACAGATAGGTATGGTGCCAGCTGATTGGAAAAAAGCCAACATGGCACCAATATTTAAAAAAGGGCCGAAACATATCCCAGGTAACTATAGGCCAGTCAGCCTAACTTCAGTAGTCTGCAATATTTTGGAGGGGATGTTAAGAGACGGTATTATTAGTAGTAATCAGCATGGATTCATGAAAAATTGCTCTTGCCGCCAGACCAATCTATTAACCTTCTATGAAGAAGTGAGCTGCCATCTGGATAAAGAAAGAAAGAACAGGCGCCACTGAGTGTAGCATAAAATTTATTGGCATGACATAAATGTAGACTCACATGGGGATGCTTTTTTCCGTGGCTCCTGGATCAAGCGGAGGTGGCGGTGAACTGCAAGCCTTCTTGGATATGACATAACGCGTTTCGGAGCATGCGTATAGAGCTCCTTCCTCAGACGAATGAAAAAACTCCGCATCACTAGGCATATGAGGACCAGCGGCGGAAGTGGCAACAAAGGATGTTAGGGGGCGGTACGGCCGGCATCAGGAAGTGTTCCAGTGCCATGGTAATTACAAACATAGTATATAAAAACATATAAAAAAAAAACATGTTGCTTGGTATATTTCCATAAATATGGAATATATCGATATAATAAAAAAGAACATGTTAACCACTTACCGCAAAGTGACGTAGGGCTACGTTGGCAAACTTTGCGGTGCTATACCGGGGTGATGCCTCTAGCAAGAGGCATTACCCCCTTACCGTTGTTTAGAGCCGGCGGTCGGGAGCCGCTCGGTCGTTACCCCGGCGAGCGGAAGGGGACGTCCCCCCCCTCCCGCCGCCTTCCACAGCTTCGATCGGATCTCCGATGATGTAACCCGGAGGCGGCGTCCGTGACCCTCGATCCCTCCATAAAGAGTACCTGTCACTGCATATTGCTGTCACAAGGGATGTTTACATTGCTTGCGACAGCAATAAAAGTGATCAGATTTTTTTTTTTTTTTAAAAACCTGTGATAAAGTTAAAAAAAAATAAGATAAATAGGAAAGAAAAAAAAAAAAATTTAGCCACACCCGTCGCCGTTAGCTCGCACACAAAAGAAAATGCATATGGAAGTCGAGCCGCGAATTAAATCGCTGTTCAAACCACACATGTGAGGTATCGTCGCGATCGCCAGAGAGTGGGCAATAATAAAAAAAAAAGAACTACACTTCAACTCTAAACTGGTAACCGTTAAAACAATGTTAATGCGTCGCCTATTGAGATTTCTATTGACCGTAGTTTGTCGCCATCCCACGGGTGTGCGCAAATTTAAACCGTAACATGTTGGGTATCTATTTACTCGGTGTGACATCATCTTTCACAATATACAAAAACAATGGGCTAACTTTACTGTTATTTTTTTAATTTTTCCCAAAAAAATGGCGTTTTAAAGACCGCTGTGCAAATACCGCGTGACAAAAAATATTGCAATGACCGCCATTTTATTCTCCAGAGTCGTTGCTAAAAAAATATATAAGTAGTTTTCTAGGAAAAAATACTGATTTTAACTTGTAAACAAAAAGTGTCCGAAACAGGCCTGGGGCTTAAGTGGTTAATATAGAATTCTTGCTGATATGTAAAAAAGAGAAGAACTGGAAACTAAAAAAACAAAAAAAAAAACACACACATATACTGATCGTGTGTGGGGTGTCACATACATGAAGATGCACAATATAGTATATAAATTGCTGATATAAGAAAAAATAATTAGAGAAAATTAAATGAAAATAAAGAATAAATAAATAATAAATAATATATAAATAAAAATAAATAATAATAAATTACATGTATATACAGTGGGTACGGAAAGTATTCAGACCCCCTTAAATTTTTCACTCTTTGTTATATTGCAGCCATTTGCTAAAATCATTTAGGTTCATTCTTCTTCCTCATGAATGTACACATAGCACCCCATACTGACAGAAAAACACAGAATTGTTGACATTGTTGCAAATTTATTAAAAAAGAAAAACTGAAATATCACATGGTCCTAAGTATTCAGACCCTTTGCTGTGACACTCATATATTTAACTCAGGTGCTTTCCATTTCTTCTGATCATCCTTGAGATGGTTCTACACCTTCATTTGAGTCCAGCTGTGTTTGATTATACTGATTGGACTTGATTAGGAAAGCCACACACCTGTCTATATAAGACCTTCCAGATCACAATGCATGTCAGAGCAAATGAGAATCATGAGGTCAAAGGAACTGCCTGAAGAGCTCAGAGACAAAATTGTGGCAAGGCACAGATCTGGCCAAGGTTACAAAAAGATTTCTGCTGCACTTAAGGTTCCTAAGAGCACAGTGGCCTCCATAATCCTCAAATGGAAGACGTTTGGGACGACCAGAACCCTTCCTAGAGCTGGCCGTCCAGCCAAACTGAGCTATCGGGGGAGAAGAGCCTTGGTGAGAGAGGTAAAGAAGAACCCAAAGATCACTGTGGCTGAGCTCCAGAGATGCAGTCAGGAGATGGGAGAAAGTTGTAGAAAGTCAACCATCACTGCAGCCCTCCACCAGTCGGGGCTTTATGGCAGAGTGGCCCGACGGAAGCCTCTCCTCAGTGTAAGACACATGAATGCCCGCATGGAGTTTGCTAAAAAACACCTGAAGGACTCCAAGATGGTGAGAAATAAGATTCTCTGGTCTGATGGGACCAAAATAGTACTTTTTGGCCTTAATTCTAAGCGGTATGTGTGGAGAAAACCAGGCACTGCTCATCACCTGTCCAATACAGTCCCAACAGTGAAGCATGGTGGTGGCAGCATCATGCTGTGGGGGTGTTTTTCAGCGGCAGGGACAGGACAACTGGTTGCAATAGAGGGAAAGATGAATGCGGCCAAGTACAGGGATATCCTGGACAAAAACCTTCTCCAGAGTGCTCTGGACCTCAGACTGGGCCGAAGGTTTACCTTCCAACAAGACAATGACCCTAAGCACACAGCTAAAATAACGAAGGAGTGGCTTCACAACAACTCCGTGACTGTTCTTGAATGGCCCAGCCAGAGCCCTGACTTAAACCCAATTGAGCATCTCTAGAGAGACCTAAAAATGGCTGTCCACCAACGTTTACCATCCAACCTGACAGAACTGGAGAGGATCTGCAAGGAGGAATGGCAGAGGATCCCCAAATCCAGGTGTGAAAGACTTGTTGCATCTTTCCCCAAAAGACTCCTGGCTGTATTAGATCAAAAGGGGGCTTCTACTAAATACTGAGCAAAGGGTCTGAATACTTAGGACCATGTGATATTTCAGTTTTTCTTTTTTAATAAATCTGCAACAATGTCAACAATTCTGTGTTTTTCTGTAAGTATGGGTGCTATGTGTACATTCATGAGGAAGAAGAATGAACTTAAATGATTTTAGCAAATGGCTGCAATATAACAAAGAGTGAAAAATTTAAGGGGGTCTGAATACTTTCCGTACCCATTGTATATGAAGAAAAAATATATGTGTATATATATATATATATATATATATATATATATATATATATATATATATATATAAATTACTGTATATGCACACATATGTGTAAAGATGTGTACAAACACACATATAAAACATATGTAATACTCAAATAATGGTAGACAATACACTAATGAATATTGATTAATGAAACGGAGTTGGGATCGCAAACGCTCATATGTGACTGACTAAGTTTTACAGAATGGTATTAACATCTAATTCTTCGTTAAGTCCCCCGGGTGAGAGAACGTCCAGGGCATTGTTTCCCTTTGACAGAGCCGCTTGAACCTCTCTTCCGCAGGGAGACCCTTTTGGATAGATTAAATCACCCATACGTGTAAGCCATTGGTGGACTTGGCATGATGGTGGAGAAAATGTCTCGGGACACTATGTATATCCTTACCCTCTTGTATATACGGTCTATGCTGACCAAAACGTGCCTGAACGCCCGTATGGTTCTGCCCACATAATGTAGACCACATGGGCACACTAAACAGTAGACTACAAAGTCAGAGGAGCAGGTATGGAACTAATTGATCCCATACCTGGTCCCCTTGATGGTGAAGTCTTTCTGGCCATGTGTAACGAATTGGCACGTCAGACATAGCGGTTTTCGGCATTGGTACATCCCGACCATTTTAAAGAATAGTAGGGAAGGTGATTGATACCTTTTGGATCTTAACATACTGGGGGCAATTTTGGTTTTAATGTTTGAAGCTTTCCTATATGAAAGCTTGAGTTTGCTGGGTAACTGTGATTTGATATGTGGATCTTGAAGTAGCAGCGGCCAATGCTTCCATACTACTTGTTCCATCTGGCAATGATGATTATGGAACTGTGTGGTAAACCTCATTTGTATATTGTCGTCCCTTGGCTTTTTTCCTTTAGTAGCTTGTGGCGTAATATAATGGGAGCACTTTTGTTCGATGAGGTCCAGGGGATAGCCTTTTTCTAAAAACGTATTCTTCAAGGCTTCTCCCTGTTCCTCATAATCAGAGGTTTTTATGCAATTGTGTCTCAATTTGCAAAATTAACTTTTAGGGATATTGTTAAGCCAGTGCGGATGATGGCAGCTTTTATAGTGTAACAGGGAGTTTCCGGCTGTCGGCTTAGTATAATTTTTAGCCTGCACTTTCTGATTCTCATGGTATAGGTCCAAGTCCAAAAAGGCTAAATGGTCTCCTTGCCATCTAGATAAAGGTAAGCCTATAGATGTGGTGTATCTGGACTTTGCAAAGGCATTTGACACAGTTACCCACAAATGCTTATTGTACAAACTAAGGTACGTAGGAATGGATCATAGGGTGAATACAGGTGATTAATGGGGAGTACTCGGATTGGGCGGGTGTGGAAAGTGGGGTCCCCCAAAGTTCTGTCCTGGGACCAACCCTGTTTAATTTATTCATAAATGATCTAGAGGAGGGGATATCCAGCACAATCTCGGTATTTGCGGATGATACTAAACGAAGCATGCCAATATCTTCTGGGCAGGATGTGGAAACCTTACAAGCAGACCTGAACATAATAATGGGGTGGGCAACTACATGGCAGATGAGGTTTAATGCTGAAAAATGTAAAGTAATGCACTTGGGCGTCAGAAACACGAAAGCAAGCTACTCACTAGGGGGGGGGGGGGGCCTCTGGGTGAATCTAAGATGGAAAAGGACCTGGGGGTATTAGTGGACAACAGGTTTGGCAGTGGCATGCAATGCCAAGCCGCTGCAAGCAAAGCCAACAAAATACTGGCATCTATAAAAAAGGGGATTCACTCCAGAAATAAAGAGATTATTCTCCCACTCTACAAGACTCTGGTCCGGCCACATCTGGAGTATTCTGTCCAGTTCTGGGCACCGGTCCTCAGGAAGGATGTGCTGGAACTGGAGAGAGTCCAGAGAAGGGCCTTTGTGGGTAAGTGCTACATATGTTTTTGTTTTTTTTTTCAGCTAAAGACATATCTCCTAAGGTCACAATAAACACTTCATTTTTATAACAAATATTTTGTGACCCAGCTAATCTTTTGAAAAAGTGCAATATTTTTTTTTTTTTTTAGTCATCAGTTTTGCATTTCAGGAGCTAGCTTTGTTGTCTTAAGGCTCCTGGCACTTGCTTTGCCACTAGGGTCCTCTTTCATTTAGGTTCATGCCTTCGGGTCTTCTTTCCCCCTTCTCTCTGTTTCCCATTGTGGGATCCTGCATTGCACAACGCCATTCCACCAATGTATGCTATGATGTATCTTCTTAAAGCGGTTGTATACTCACCTAAAAAAAAAAAAAAACCCCTGCAGGAGAAAGGCATAATGAGCTAGTATGCATTGCATACTAGCTCATTATGAAATACTTACCTTAAAATGAAGCCCCAACAGGGTCACCCGATCACCACTGAGGGAGCCGTCATGTTCCCTCTGCGTCTCTTCCTGGTTCGGCGGCTCCGGCGCTGTGAGTGTCGCCGGACCTTCAGAGAGCATGCGCCGCTGGTTTCAGCGGCTGCATGCAGGACAAATATCTCCTAAACCTTGCATGTTTAGGAGATATTAATTATACCTACAGGTAAGCCTTATTATAGGCCTTATTATAGGCTTACCCATAGGTAAAAGGTAAAAAGTGGAGTATACTACCGCTTTAATCTGGCATATAGGTTTTGGAATATTATTTTGTATTATACATGCATTTTTTACAATTGTTTTTTGTAGTACCCTGATCTCCTGAAGTTCCTCTTTGTAAAATGCATTGAGAGATATAGCCTCCCACTCTTCCTTATGCAACCTGTTTTGAGAGGACATTACAACCAGCACATATCTTCTATTGTTTTTATAAAGATTGTTGTATACATATAGGGTGTTGGGAGCTATATTCACTGTATATTTCTCTGTACATTCATGGATATTTTTATGTACTGCACTAATGAGCACATTTTTAATTTTTTTTATAATACATATCTGTATGGATATTTATTTTTCCTGTAAAAGTGTGTAGCTGTCAGGGAACTAATACAGCTGATGCTCATTCTCATACAACTAATGCTCATTCTCGTGCAGCTAATGCTTGTGCACATGTTCCAGCATACAGAAGAGCTCGGGCCAGTAACCAACATGCTTGGACAATTCGGCGCACCTGTGTGTGCCAGTGCGCATGTCCACTCACATTAGCACATGCCCAATCCTGAGAATGGCTCCAAGATGCCTATTTAACCTCCCTGGCGGTATGATTCTTTCCGATTTTAGGTGCTGAAAGCGGTACAATTATTTTGCATGTAATTCTTAAGAATGAGCAGCCCAAACCAACTATTTACATATGATTTTCTTTTTTTTACTGTGCGCTCTTCTTTATAACATCTCAGGTATGATAAAGTTTGAAACACAAAATTATAAATTATAATATAATAAATAACTATAAATAAGTTAAAGCATGCATGTATGTGTATATATATATATATATATATATATATATATATATATATATATACACACGTATACATATATTATATATATAGATATCTATATCTATATCTATATCTATATCTATATATATATATATATATACATGTGTGTATACATATATATATATATATATATATACACATAACAAGTATAGTAACGCTGCAGGAAAGGGCACTTGGGGGGCAAACTAATGTGAGCTTATTTTATTTTGTAATATATCAGTGTGTTTGGTGTGTTTTACTATTTGAATTTGCCCCCGGTTCGCAGGAAACAGAAGTCAGGGCACGGGAGGATCGGGAGGAAGATCCGCCGCCAGACACCGCCGAGATACATCGCTGGATCCCGGGGACAAGGTGAGTACCCTCTCTTACAGGATCCAGCGATCTTCCTAGCAGTACCCTGAGTGTGGCTCGGTGTTACCGCTTTTGGCACTGAAATGTAGCCCCGAGCCACACTCGGGAATACCGCTAGGGAGGTTAATGGAGGCCCGGATGTGTGCTTATCGCTGGATATTCTTCAGCTTTCCCCAGACCTGTGTTCCTACTCTGCTGACTGATCAACTGTTGCTGACCCAGCTTGTTTCTGATCTTGTGCTGTGGATTATGGATACTGACCTTGGCTCACCTTTGACTACGCTCTGCATGCTTCCCTGGTGCTGACCTCAACTTTCTACTGGACCTCGTTCTGCCTGCTTCCCTGATACTAACCTTGCTTGGCCTGCTACCTGACTATGCTTCCTACTGCCTTACCGTGTATGACCCTGGCTCATCATGACTACATCTGTGTCCCTGGCAGCCAACCGCTACCAAGCTACTGACACCTGTGGTTGTTTGAGCCTTGTACCTCTGTCACCACATTCAGGGATGCTCAGACCAGAGCTGCAAGGGAAGCCCTCTCGTTAGCCTTCAACCATGGTACGTGACAGTAGCACCTTATAAGTCCCATACTTTGTTTTTTACCTTCTGGTAATTGTATCTTTTTAGGATGTGGTGCCCAATTTACCCACTTACACCATTTTACATGTAATGCATTTCAGGGTTTTAATTGTTTATTTAAATGTATATTATTATTTTTTGAGCTTTTTAGACAATGGGGACAAATGGCTAGAAATAACAACCTGAAAATTTTAAAGAGATTATAAGCTTATCTTATTTTTTTATATGTATTGTACAGTAAAATGTTGAGAAGCATCATATAACTAGTGATGTACCGAACTGTTCGCCGGCGGACAGTTCCCGGCGAACAGTTCCCGGCGAACTTTGCATGTTCGCGTTCGCCGCTACGGGCGAACATATGCGATGTTCGGTCCGCCTCCTATACATCATCATTGAGGCAAACTTTGACCCTGAGGCTCGGTTCACACTGATACGATGCGGGAAGGCTGCGAATTCGCAGCCTGTTCCCGCATCGCACACGCACCCCCGGCAGTTCACACTGCCATATGCGATCCGCTGGGGGTGTCAATGTAATCTTAACGACACCCCCAGTTTGATCGCATATCGCAGTGCGATCGTGCAGTTCGCACAGGATCAGATCGCACAAGTGTGAACCGCTGTGCGATCCGATCCTGATGCGGCAGCAAAAATGCCTCCTGTGCGTGTTTGCTGCGGGTGCGATGCGAATTTAGCCATACAAACTGTATGGCTAAACTCGCACTGCACAGCTGATCGCATGTCATGTCGGAGCAGTGCGCTCCGACATGACATGCGAACCGGGGCTTAACCTCACAGTCAGCAGACACATTCCAGGCCAATCAGCATACCTCCCTCCCACACCCTCCCCCCTCCTATAAATAAGCAAGGGCAGCATCCATCTTAGATCATTTCTGAAGCAGTGTGTTAGGGTCCATGTACACGGGACGTTAGAAAAAACGTCCTGCAAAGCTATTTCTGACGCCGGGAAAGAGCAGCTGTTAAACGTGCTTTCAGTAGCTTTTTCCATTTGCGTTCTTGCACGTTTGGCCATGTTGCTTTTAGCAGCGTTTTTTCTGCCTCCATTCAAAATCAATGGTTTTCCTATGGGAGCCTATTGATTTGAATGGAAGTCGCACCGCAAGTCGGATCCGACTTGCGGCGCGACCTGCACTGTGAGAATCACTGGAGACGTCGGAGGAGGAAGACCGGAGGAAGAAGAAGAGCCGACAGCAAAAGAGCAGAAGACCAGAAGACCGGAGAGGAGAAGAAAAGAAAAGAAGAGCGGACAGCAAAAGAGCAGAAGACCCCGGAGAGGAGAACACAAGAAGAGCAGACAACAAAAGAGCAGAAGACCCCGGAGAGGAGAAGACAAGAAGAGCCGGATGAAGATTTTTAATAAACTTTCCAAAACGTCTCCTGTCGTTATTTCCATACACTACCTTTTATGTGGTGAATTAGTAGGGGTACAGTGTACCCCATACCCATTCACATAGGGAGGGGGTCCGGGATCTGGGGGGCCCCCTTGTTAAAGGGGGCTTCCAGATTCTGATGAGCCCCCTGCCCGCAGACCCCCACAACCACCGGCCAGGGTTGTGGGGATGAGGCCATTGTCCTCATCAACATGGGGGCAAGATGCTTTGAGGTGGGGGGTGCAGAGCTCCCCCTGCCCCAAAGCACCAACACCCCCCATGTTGAGGGCATGTGGCCTGGTGTGGTCAAGGGGGGGTGGGGCCGCTCGCTCATCCCCTCCCCTTTCCTGGCCTACCGGGCTGCATGCTCGGATAAGGGTCTGGTATGGATTTTGGGGGGGACCCCACGCCGTTTTTTCGGTGTGGGGCTACCCTCTAATTCCATACCGGACCCGAAGGGCCTGGTTTGGAACCTGGGGGGGACTCCCACGCAGTTTTTTTCCCATTTTTGGCGTGGAGTTCCCCCTCAAGATTCTCACAGTGCAGGTCGCGCCGCAAGTCGGATCCGACTTGCGGTGTAACGTCCATTCAAATCAATAAGCTCCCATAGGGAACCATTGATTTTGAATGGAAGAAAAAAAACGTAGAACGTGGCTGAACGTAGGTTCATCACGTTCAGTCACGTTTAGTCACGTTCGGCCGCGTTTCTGCGTTTGAAACGCCGGGAGACACACGTTCAAACGCAAATAATTGCGTTCTAAAAAAAGTCCCTGAATGCAACTGCCTGCAAATTACTGTAAACGACCACGTGTACATGGAAAGATAAGATAACATGGAGCTGCGTTCAGGGGCTTCTGAAAAAAACTCCCAACTGCTACTAAACGGCCATTTCCAGCGTCCTGTGTACATGGAGCCTTAGGGAGAGCAGGGAAAGTGCTGCTGCTGCTGTTATAGCTAGGGACAGTTAGTCAGTGTTCCCGGTCTTGTTGTTAGCCAGTGTTCTTGGTACACTCCTGCTGTAAGGACAGCACCCCAAAAAGCCCTTCCTAGGGCTGGTATTTGAGGTTTTTTTTGGATATATATATAAATCTATTGTCCCCAAAAAGCCCTGTTTAGGGCTGGTATTTGTGTAATTTTTTTTGTTCTGTGATATATATATCTATATATATCTATATATAGATATATATAGATATATATATCTATATATATATATTGTCCCCAAAAGCCCTTTTGAGGGCTGGTATTTGAGTATTTTATATATATATATATCTATTGTGCACTGCAGTTACCTGCCCGCTGTGTGTGAGAGGCCACAGACCCACCACAGACTGTACTGTGTGCACACCACACTCATTTCGGGTGGCACAGGCACAGTACCTTGCATTTTAAAAAATATTTTTTTTTTCCTCTGTCATAATTGCAGTGAGTGCTGTGTCAGGTCCACAGAGTGTACTGTACCCACTGCAGTGCACTGCCCACCACTGATATATATACGGTGGCACAGCATCTTGTTGCAAATTGAAAAAAATATATATATTTTTTATTATTGCAGTTGCCTGGGCTGCCAGTGACTGTCAGGTCCACAGAGTGTACTGTGCCCACTGCAGTGCCACTGCATGCCCACCCACCACTGATATATATACGGTGGCACAGCAGCTCGCAAATTAAAAATATATATATATTTTTTATAATTGCAGTTGCCTGGCTGCCAGTGACTGTCAGGTCCACAGAGTGTACTGTGCCCACTGCAGTGCCACTGCCCACCCACCACTGATATATACGGTGGCAGGCATTACTTTTTTTGGAATAGTGTCTGGGGGGGTCTAAAAAGCGTACCTGTGAAGTTTCAGCTCTGTGGCATGTCCAGAACCAGAAAAAAAAGATCATATAGGTGTAAAAGGGGTTCCCACCATCCCTGCTCTACTGAAAAATTATCTTTTTTTCTGGTTCTGGGCATGCTGCAGAGCTGAAACTTCACAGGTACACTTTATAGACCCCCTAGACACTAAATCACACAAAAAAGTTCTTAAAAATTGTCATTTTTGATAGAGAGCCAAAAAAAAAAAAAAACTTAAAAAAAAAAAATGTCTTTGGATTTATTGTCTGGGGGGTCTAAAAAGTGTACCTGTGAAGTTTCAGCTCTGTAGCATGTCCAGAACCAGAAAAAAAAATAGAATTAGGGTTAGGGCTAGGGTTAGGGTTAGGGTTAGGGTCAGGGCTAAGGTTAGGGTTATTTTTAATGCTTAGGGTTAGAGGGTTAGGGTTAGAGGGGTAGGGGTAGGGCTACTAACTCTAACCCTAAGTCTCTCACCGTAACCCTAACCCTATCCCCTAACACTAAACCTAACCCTAACCCTCTAACCATAACCCTAACCCTCTAACCTTAACCCTAACCCTCTAAGCCTAGCCATAAAAATAACCCTAACCCTAACCCTAACCCGAACCCTAACCCTAACCCTAGCCCTAAGCCTAACCCTAGCCCTAACCCTAATTCGTAATTTTTTCTGGTTCCGGACATGCTACAGTGCTGAAACTTCACAGGTACACTTTTTAGACCCACAAGACGCTAAATCCAAATACATTTTTTATTTATTTATTTTTTTTAATTTTTCCAATCATTGGCTCTCTATCAAAAAGGACAATTTCTAAGAACTTTTTTTGTGTGATTTAGTGTCTGGGGGGTCTAAAAAGTGTACCTGTGAAGTTTCAGCTCTGTAGCATGTCCAGAACCAGAAAGAAAATTAGAATTAGGGCTAGGGCTAGGGTTAGGGTCAGGGCTAAGGTTAGGGTTATTTTTAGTGCTTAGGGTTAGAGGGTTAGGGTTAGAGGGGTAGGGGTAGGGCTACTAACTCTAACCCTAAGTATCTCACCGTAACCCTAACCCTATCCCCTAACACTAAACCTAGCCCTAACCCTCTAACCATAACCCTAACCCTCTAACCTTAACCCTAACCCTCTAAGCCTAGCCATAAAAATAACCCTAACCCTAGCCCTAACCCTAGCCCTAACCCTAACCCTAGCCCTAGCCCTAACCCTAACCCTATCCCTAACCCTAGCCCTAACCCTAATTCGTAATTTTTTTTTTTCTGGTTCCGGACATGCTTTTTTTTATTTTTATTTTTATTTTAATTTTTCCAATAATTGGCTCTCTATCAAAAAATTACAATTTTTAAGAACTTTTGTGTGATTTAGTGTCTAGGGGGTCTAAAAAGTTTACCTGTGAAGTTTCAGCTCTGTAGCATGTCCAGAACCAGAAAAAAAATTAGAATTAGGGTTAGGGCTAGGGTTAGGGTTAGGGCTAGGGTTAGGGTTATTTTTAGTGCTTAGGGTTAGACGGTTAGGGTTAGAGGCGTAGGGGTAGGGTTACTAACTCTAACTCTCACCGTAACCCTAACCCTAGCCCCTAACACTAAACCTAACCCTAACCCTTAAAGCCCAGTTCCTGTCCCATTTTGGTCGGTTCTGGTCTGTTTGCGGTTGTTTGCGGTGCGTTAAACGGGGAGTTTGGTCTGTCAGAGTTTGGTCTGTCACTGTGAAGTGGGCGTAACCCTTACACTACCTGATCGATACAACATCATACCTGATCGTATACACACACTGGATGTTTTAAAGCACGTTATTCCAAACAATTTAGGAATGTTAGGTGATTTATGCCCTTTATGGATTAAAACCCGCCTCTGCGTCAACTACGTAATTTTCCATGGGAGTTTTGCCATGGATCCCCCTCCGGCATGCCACAGTCCAGGTGTTAGTCCCCTTGAAACAACTTTTCCATTACTATTGTGGCCAGAAAGAGTCCCTGAGGGTTTTAAAATTCGCCTGCCTATTGAAGTCTATGGCGGTTCGCCCGGTTCGCGAACATTTGCCGATGTTCGCGTTCCCCGTTCGCGAACATTAAATTTTATGTTCGCGATATCATAACATATAACTGTAAAATACACACGGGCACACACACACACACACACACACACACACACACACACACTAAAAATGCACAAACACACCCATAGTGTAAGAACCTACATATAAAAAGACACTCAGTGGGGGACTGTAGGGACTTCCCATTTCCATTTGGGTGACAATAGTTTGTGTAGCAGACTACACAAAATTAAATCACCAAATACGTACGGGATAAGAACATACTGTATACTGAGAATTACACCCAGCATACAGAAAATAGTGGTACTGTTTGGGGTAAGAGTTACAGAATATGAATGCACACAGGAACATGACTTTAAACAAATAAAAGGCCTATACTATACATAAATAAATAAAAGAAAACACACACACCTAAGTAAACAGAATTAAGAAACATTCCTACATTTCCGAGAAAAGACAAAAGATACTCCTCCCTCTGACATGTCCAATCAGGTTACTGGATAGGTGCCAAGACACATCTAGCAGATCCGAGAATTTCCAGACTATGCAAATAAATATCACATGTGACATGTGATTCACTGTGATTGGCAGGTGGGTTTGGTATATATAAAAAAAAAAAAAGGCTCACAAATAAGAGATTGCCGTTAATGCTGAAGGTAAGTGCACCTTTCCAATTCTCTCTCACAGCTTTACGATAGAATTAGAGTTGAAATGGAAACATTGTAACATCAAATCATTACTATTGGAAGTTATTAAGGCTGCATTCACATGTCAGTTTATAATCGCGGGCAGAACCGCCGCGGTTCCGCCCGCGATTCGGAAATTTATTGCAAATCGCGGGACGCCTAGCGTTGCCCGTTGATTTGCAATAGCCCCCCAAACGCCGAGCGATGTTGCCGCGATTTACGCCCGCCGAATCGCGGCAACATCGCGCAAACAAAATTGCGGGACGCAATACGCTCCAAAGAAGTACAAGAGCTTCTTTGGAGCGTATTGCGTCCCGCGATTTAGTTTGCGCGATGTTGCCGCGATTCGGCGGGCGTAAATCGCGGCAACGCTAGGCGTCCCGCGATTTGCAATATATCTCCGAATCGCGGGCGGAACCGCGGCGGTTCTGCCCGCGATTATAAGCTGACATGAAGAGGGTTGTAACAGTTTGAGTTCATATAATTATTGACATTTGACTATACATTTAGCCTGCACAAAATGAAGCTGAATTTCTGAAAAGTAGGGAAGGGGTGAGACCTATATCCAATAATTTTTTGCTGTGTTTTGCTAGGGGTATTTTCCTTCTATACCTGTCTTGAAGACTCCATGAAATCATTTCAAAATTAGGGGAATTTCTATCTTAGACAATTTTCACCAGCACATTTGTCCCCATTGGAAGATTTGGGCTTCCACTTTTGTTATGGCAAATCATAGTACAGGACTGTGCCCGAACTGCAAGGGTAAATTGTGTGTTTAAATCTAGGGGGTTTGTTGAAATTAATTTAGTTACCTGATCTTCATCACTGCTTGACTGGTCCCTGCAGCGTCTTCTTCCCCATGCTCTAGCAGTCTAGTCCTGGAGTAATCAAATTCAATGCATAGTCCATAAATGAGGAACATTACAACACCAAGGCATTGAGAAATGCCATCTGCCGGGGGACCAGAGGAATAGGTAAGCAAAAGCGCTTCTCCTCTTCCAAAGATAAAATGAGCAGTAAACCCTTTGCCACCGCAAAGGGCTAATTTAAATTTTCTAGAAGTTGGGCTTTAAGCCCCCGTTCACACTGGGGCGACGCTACTTCGCACCGCGACCTCCGAGGTCGCGGTGCGAGCAGCGCGCCGCTACCTCGGAGCGGCCGCCACGGACTTCATAACATTGAAGTCTATGGCGGTCGCCTCCTGGTCGCCCCAAAGAAGCTCCGGACCCTTTTTCTGAGTCGGAGCGACTTGTGTCGCTCCTATCAGAACGGGTCCGCAGCTTCCCTATGGGAGGCGACCTGCGGCGACCTGTGAGGCGACCAGGTCGCCTCACAGGTCGCCCCACAGGTCGCCCCAGTGTGAACAGGGGCTTAAAGGCAGCATTAAAAATAGACAATTCCTTTAAATAACATTCAATAACAGTTGTGCATTTGTATGATGTGCTTCAACAAACATTACATTAAAAAAAAGGCTTTAAGAAAGTGCGGCAAAAGTTTTGTTTGGCTTTGTGCTGAATATTGCCCATGGCTTATATATATAAATTTTATTGGTTTTCAATTCATAATAAAAAAAAAAAAACAGATACAGAAATAACTCTCATAATACATTAAATCTTTCCCCTTACTGTATGTCCGAAAGCCTGTAATTCCATCCTCCCCATTTCTTTTAACCCTCCATTCCTTTGTTTTGCCACTTCTCCTACATCTCTAATTATGTCTAACCCTCAAATTAATGCCCCTATTCCACCCATACTTCTATGTATTTGTTGGACTTTTTAAAATCGACCCATTTTCTCCATTTATTTAAAGACCTCTAAGCTTGTTCTGCCTAGGTACTCCATGTTTTATATATATATATATATATATATATATATATATATATATATTCAATTCTATTGAACCAATCTTTAAGGGTGGGGCTTTCTGCATTCAGCCATTTTTTTGGTATTGCCCCTTTTGCTGCATTTATCAAATTTGGGACAATCGTGTTATTAAACTGCCTTTGTGATTTTTCTGTTTTGTGGAATAAACACAACCATAGATCCTCTGTAATGTTCACTCCAGTATTTTCCCTTATGAATTGTTGTACCTTCTGTCAATAATCCCGTATCTTAGGGCAGTCCCACCATGTATGATACATTGTGCCCTGTACATTGCAGCCCCTCCACCACAATGGAGATTTCTCTGGATGACATTTGTGTGCTTTTACCGGTGTTATGTACCATCTCGATAGGCATTTATAGTTAATTTCAATGGTGTTAACATCTATCGCAGAATGGTGTATGGCTCTCTCTCAGTATGACATTCACTTCGTGATCATTTAAACGTGATCCTATCTCTTTTTCCCATACTTCTATGAATGTAGGTCTCCTCAGGCCCATCATTCCCATTAACATTTTGTAAATCTGAGATGTGCTATGTTTTATTATTGTTAATGGATTGCAAGGTCCTTCATGGAGATAGATTGAGGCAGAGATCTCACAAAATGTTTTAACCACTTCTGGACCGGAAGATTCTCCCCCTTAATGACCAGGCCATTTTTTGCGATTCGGCACTTCGTTACTTTAACTGACAATTATGTCCTTTTTTTCCCACAAATAGAACTTTCTTTTGGTGGTATTTGATCACCCCTGCTTTTTTTTTTTTTTTTTTGCGCTATAAACAAAAAAAGAGCGACAATTCTGAAAAAAAAAAAAAAAAAAACAATGTTTTTCACATTCTGCTATATAACATTCCCAGTATAATTTTTTTTCATAATTTTAGGCCAGTCTGTATTCTGCTACATGTTTTTGGTAAAAAAAAATCCCAAAAAGTGTATTTTGATTGATTTATGCAAACGTTATCGCGTCTACAAACTAGGGGAAATATTTATGTCATTTTTTTTTTTTTTTTTTACTAGTAATGGTGGTGATCAGCAATTTTTAGCAGGACTGCGACATTACAGCAGACAGATCGGACCCCTAACTGACATTTTTGACACTTTTGGGGGGACCGATGACATTACTACAGTAATCAGTGCTAAAAATATACAGTGTTACTGTACTAATGACACTGGCAGGGAAGGGGTTAACACCAGGGGCAATCAAAGGGTTAAATGTGAGCCGAGGGAGATGGGCTTATTGAATCAACACAGGGACCTGTGTTCCTAAATAGGAAGAACACAAGAGCCCTGTGATGATTGCTGAGAAAACAACAGCAGACCGCCGCTCTCTGTCCACGGGGAGCGATCATGGGTGCCCAGTGGCAATCGTGGCCGCCGGCCCTGAGGATCAGCTTCCCCGCTAGTGAAGGGGCGGGCATGCTCCCACGATCGCTCCTGCGAACAGCCGTACAGGTATGGCGATTCGCGGGAACCTGCCGACCTGCCATAGTATATCTGCGGTGGCTGGTCAGCAAGTGGTTAACTAAAGATACCTCCATTCATTCAATTTCTTGTTTCTTCCCCTGGTGTTGAGTTTTTGATATGCCCTAATCTTTCCACCTAGTGTTAGGTCTTTTAATCGCGTGTTTTTTACCCAATTTTCAAATTGTGTCTCGTTCCCGGGTATAAAACATTTTGTGCCAGCTAGTGATATCAAAGGAGAGTTGTATTCCCGTTGAGCTAGTCTATGAATCTTATCCCATATTTTGTATACAACGTTATTTTGTGAGTGTCTGCATGCATTTCCCTGTATTTGGGTGGAATCCATATATTCTTTCTTAGTTGTCTTCTGCTTAGTGTGGTTTCAATCTTTACCTATCTTTGAACTGTTTGTTTTGGTCCACTCTATCATACATGAGATTAAAACTGCAGTGTAATATTAATATCTGGCGCCGCTACTCCCCCCCCCCCCCGTGATAATATCTGGCGCCGCTACTCCCCCCCCCCCCCCCGTGATTTATCTCTACTGAGAACTGTATACTGTATTCTAGTTTTTTTTCCCTGCCAGATTAAGTTTGATAATCGTTTTTATTGTTTTAAAATATATCGGTGGGATTATATTTATTCTCCCCAGCCAAGAGAGTGGGCGACTCAATATTTTTTTGATGTCTGTTTTTATCTCATTTAACATAGGTATGTAGTTGACATGGAAGAGGTTTTCTAGTGATGCCAGCTAAATGGGAATTCCCTCTGTAATGCCTGTTCGTCTTTCTTACTTAACCCTATGTTTAGCATTTCTGATTTTATTGGGTTGATCATAAAGTTTGATAATTCTCCATATTTCTTTAGCTCTTTAATAACATTTGGGAGAGTTATTCTAGGGTCAGTAATATAAAACAGTACATCGTCATCATATGCTGCTACTTTATGTTCCTCCTGTCCTTTACTCCCCCTATGTCTACGTTATTCCTTATAGTCGCTAGTAATGGTTCCAGTGACAGGATGACCAACAGAGGCAAGAGAGGGCAACCCTGTCTCGTCCCGTTGTTCATTTCAAACTGGGGGGATAGGTTACCAGTTACCTTTACAGAAGCTGTTGGGCTCCTGTATAGTGCTCTTATCCATTGGGCCATTCTCGGCCGATACCCAAATCTGCTATTGTTTCCAACATAAACCTCCAATCCACCCCGTCAAAAGCTTTCTTAGTTTCTTAGCATTTATTGACAGCAGGAGGGCGGGGGTATTAAGACCTCCAGCTTTGTGTAATAGGAATAATATTCTAATCCCGTTATCTTTCCCCTCTCTACCCGGAATGAATCCTGTTTGATCAGCATGTATTAATTCTGTCATTAAATCTTTTAAACGGGTTGCTAGAACTTTTGCATATAATTTAGTATCTACGTTTAAGAGTGCTGTTGGCCTATAACTGGAACATAGGGTTGTGTCCTTTCCACCTTTAGGTATTACCATTATATGAGCCTGTAGTGATTCTATTCTCATCTTTCCCCTTTCTCCTATCCCATTCATATGTAGACACAATTTTGTTACTAGTATTTCCCTGAACCTTCTGTAATAATGAATGGTGTACCCGTCTGGTCCTGGATTTTTCCCAATTGGTGAGTTTTTTTAATGCCTCCATTATCTCCTTCTGAGAGATTGATGTCTCTAGAGCTAGTAATTTATGTGCTGACAATTTAGGTAATTTTGATTCCTTTATATATTTTTGCATCTTTTGTTTTCTATTTTGTTCTGCTTTGTATGATTCCTTTTGCCATGTGGTTTATAGGGCATCATAGTAACTTTGAAATGCTTTAGCTATTTCTGTTGTTGAATGGACCAATGCCCCCCTATTATTTCTTATTTTTTCTATGTAATTGTTCGTCTTTTTATTTTTTGTATTCTTGCTAAATATTTTTCTGGTTTGTTTTCCCATTTATATCTTTCCCTGGCGACTCAATAAAGTTTCATCTAGTCTCTAGGGTTGAGCGGACACCTAGATGTCCGTGTTCGACGGGTTCGGCCGAACTTTAAAAAAAAGTCCGGGTCCGTGTCCCGGACTTTTACCGAACTTTTCCCGGACACCGAACCCCATTGAAGTCAATGGGGACCCGAACTTTAAGGCACTAAAATGGCTCTAAAACACCAAAGGAAAGGGCTAGAGTGCTGCAAATGGCAGCAAAACGTAATTAAGAGCATGGCAAGTGCTCTGCAAACAAATGTGGATAGGGAAATAACTTAAAACAACAAAAAAAAACAGAAAAATAAAACAATGTTCTTCTTCATCTCTGAAGGACGAGGCCCATATGGAGTAGGAGGGAGGTTGAGGTGGTGGTGGATGTGGCGGTGACATAGGCGTGCGCACAGGGTGTGCTGGGTGTGCCTGGGCACACCCTAATCACCTAGGGCACATAGCATTGCCAGTGAGGAGATGGGAAAGATCTCCCTGGGACCTGCTCTGCTCTATTTCTCCTTGCCTACAGGTACATGGCCCCGATACATTACTCTCCCTGCTGGCAAACACATGCATGTGTATTTCAACTTTGGGGTGCACACCTTAATGCAATAGGCTGCGCACACCTATGGGCGGTGTAGGTGGAAGCGGCGGTGGAGGAGGACCAGGGCCGGATTAACAGCATCATGGGCTTGGTGCTGAGGATTTTGAAGGGCCTTAAGGGCCGTGCCTTGCCATGCACCCAGAGGAGGAAGGGTGCAGCCATGCATGCCTAATTCAACATGGGATGCTGTCTCTGAAGCCCATAAACACATCCATGCATCGCCAACTGTCCCTCCTTGTCCGGCCTTCACGCTGTGTGGGGAGGTTCTGAGGGTGCTGCCTGGGGAAGCGAGCATAGAAGCCAGACTTCTGTGTTTACAAGTGACAGAAGAGCGGTAACAGTGAATATGGCCAACCCGGGGCCTATATAAAAGGTAGGGGCCTGGAGCTGCAGCTCCAATAGCCCCTACATTAATCTGGCCCTGAGGAGGAGGACGAGGTAGCCAACACTGCTTCTTTTCAAAAATTTTAAATGAGGGTACACCCCAAAAGAGTGAGAAAGAGCAAAAATGGAACAATGGGTGGGTAAGGTCGGTATCCATTGCTATTCTGCATAAGGTACGGAAAAGTCCCGTGGGATCCATGCCTGGTTCATTTTAATGAACGTGAGCTTGTCCACATTGTCTCTGGACAGGCGGCTGCGCTTGTCTGTTATAACGCCCCCAGCCGTGCTAAATACCCGTTCAGATAATACACTGGCTGCAGGGCACGCCAGCACCTCCAAGGCGTAAAGGGCAAGCTCAGGCCATGTGCCCAATTTGGAGACCCAGAAGTTGAAGGGGGCAGACCCGTCATTCACTACATGTAGGCGTGTGCACACATACTGCTCCACCATGTTGGTAAAATGCTGCCTCCTGCTAAGACGTTCCATCTGAGCTGCTGGTGCTGCTGTTTGTTGTGGCGTGCTGACAAAGCTTTTCCACATTTCGGCCATGCTAACCCTGCCTTCTGAGGTGCTGGCGGTGCCCTGGTTGCGTTGGCGACCTCCTCCTCCTCCTCCTCTGCCTTGTGCTTCCACTGTGGCCCCGCTGTCAGATGGGAATGCCAGCAGCATGGCGTCTACCAGCGTGCGCTTGTACTCGCGCATCTTGCGATCGCGCTCCAGTGAGTGAATTAAGGACGGTACGTTGTCCTTGTAACGGGGATCCAGCAGCGTGGCCACCCAGTAATCAGCACAAGTTAGAATGTGGGCAACTCGGCGGTCGTTGTGGAGACACGTCAGCATGTAATCGCTCATGTGTGCCAGGCTGCCCAGAGGCAACGAAAGGCTGTCCTCTGTGGGAGGTGTATCGTCCGTGTCCTCTGTATCCCCCCAGCCACGCACCAGTGATGGCCATGAGCTGGCCTGGGTGCCACCCTGCTGTGAACATGGTTCCATCTCCTCCTCCAGCTCCTCCTCCTCCTCATCCTCCTCATCCTCCAGAACTGTGCCCCTGCTGGACAATTGCGTCCCTGGCGTTTGCGTGTGCAGGAACCCACCCTCGGAGCCCCTTGCGAATGACTGCCCTGAAAGCCTTGGAAATGTTACCTCTTCATCCTCCTCCTCCTCCTCATCCTGTGCCACATCCTCTTCCATCATCGCCCGAATTGTTTTTTCAAGGAGGCATAGAAGTGGGATAGTTAAGCTGAGAACGGCGTCATTGCCACTGGCCATGTTGGTGGAGTACTCAAAACAGCGCAACAAGGCACACAGGTCTCGCATGGAGGCCCAGTTATTGGTGGTGAAGTGGTGCTGTTCCGCAGAGCGACTCACGCGTGCGTGCTGCAGCTGAAACTCCACTATGGCCTGCTGCTGCTCGCACAGTCTTTCCAGCATGTGCAAGGTGGAGTTCCACCTTGTGGGCACGTCACATATGAGGCGGTGAGCGGGAAGGCCGAAGTTACGCTGCAGCGCTGCCAGGCGAGCAGCAGCAGGGTGAGAACGCCGAAAGTGCGCACAAACGGCCCGCACTTTCTGCAGCAGCTCTGACATATCGGGGTAGTTTTTAAGGAACCTCTGCACCACCAAATTCAGCACATGCGCCAGGCAAGGGATGTGCGTCAAACCGGCTAGGCCCAGAGCTGCTATGAGATTTCGTCCGTTATCGCACACCACCAGGCCGGGCTTGAGGCTCGCTGGCAGCAACCACTCATTTGTCTGCTGTTCCATGCTCCTCCACAACTCCTGCGCGGTGTGTGGTTTGTCCCCCAAACAGGCAAGTTGTAAAACTGCCTGCTGTCGTTTACCCCTGGCCGTGCTGAAGTTGGTGGTGAAGGTGTTACGCTGTCCGGATGAGGAGGCGGTAGAGGATGAGGAAGCGGAGTAGGAGGAGTTAGGAACAGGAGGCAAACTGAAGCGCCCTGCAATCCTCGGTGGTGGAAGGACATGCGCCAAATTGCTATCCGCCTCAGGCCCATCCGCCACTGCATTTACCCAGTGTGCCGTTAGGGAGATATAACGCCCCTGACCGTGCTTACTGGTCCACGTACGTCGTGCCCAGCCGCCACTACTTTTCCAGGCAAGCCATGTATGATTCCTTTTGCCATGTGGTTTATAGGGCATCATAGTAACTTTGAAATGCTTTAGCTATTTCTGTTGTTGAATGGACCAATGCCCCCCTATTATTTCTTATTTTTTCTATGTAATTGTTCGTCTTTTTATTTTTTGTATTCTTGCTAAATATTTTTCTGGTTTGTTTTCCCATTTATATCTTTCCCTGGCGACTCAATAAAGTTTCATCTAGTCTCTAGGGTTGAGCGGACACCTAGATGTCCGTGTTCGACGGGTTCGGCCGAACTTTAAAAAAAAGTCCGGGTCCGTGTCCCGGACTTTTACCGAACTTTTCCCGGACACCGAACCCCATTGAAGTCAATGGGGACCCGAACTTTAAGGCACTAAAATGGCTCTAAAACACCAAAGGAAAGGGCTAGAGTGCTGCAAATGGCAGCAAAACGTAATTAAGAGCATGGCAAGTGCTCTGCAAACAAATGTGGATAGGGAAATAACTTAAAACAACAAAAAAAAACAGAAAAATAAAACAATGTTCTTCTTCATCTCTGAAGGACGAGGCCCATATGGAGTAGGAGGGAGGTTGAGGTGGTGGTGGATGTGGCGGTGACATAGGCGTGCGCACAGGGTGTGCTGGGTGTGCCTGGGCACACCCTAATCACCTAGGGCACATAGCATTGCCAGTGAGGAGATGGGAAAGATCTCCCTGGGACCTGCTCTGCTCTATTTCTCCTTGCCTACAGGTACATGGCCCCGATACATTACTCTCCCTGCTGGCAAACACATGCATGTGTATTTCAACTTTGGGGTGCACACCTTAATGCAATAGGCTGCGCACACCTATGGGCGGTGTAGGTGGAAGCGGCGGTGGAGGAGGACCAGGGCCGGATTAACAGCATCATGGGCTTGGTGCTGAGGATTTTGAAGGGCCTTAAGGGCCGTGCCTTGCCATGCACCCAGAGGAGGAAGGGTGCAGCCATGCATGCCTAATTCAACATGGGATGCTGTCTCTGAAGCCCATAAACACATCCATGCATCGCCAACTGTCCCTCCTTGTCCGGCCTTCACGCTGTGTGGGGAGGTTCTGAGGGTGCTGCCTGGGGAAGCGAGCATAGAAGCCAGACTTCTGTGTTTACAAGTGACAGAAGAGCGGTAACAGTGAATATGGCCAACCCGGGGCCTATATAAAAGGTAGGGGCCTGGAGCTGCAGCTCCAATAGCCCCTACATTAATCTGGCCCTGAGGAGGAGGACGAGGTAGCCAACACTGCTTCTTTTCAAAAATTTTAAATGAGGGTACACCCCAAAAGAGTGAGAAAGAGCAAAAATGGAACAATGGGTGGGTAAGGTCGGTATCCATTGCTATTCTGCATAAGGTACGGAAAAGTCCCGTGGGATCCATGCCTGGTTCATTTTAATGAACGTGAGCTTGTCCACATTGTCTCTGGACAGGCGGCTGCGCTTGTCTGTTATAACGCCCCCAGCCGTGCTAAATACCCGTTCAGATAATACACTGGCTGCAGGGCACGCCAGCACCTCCAAGGCGTAAAGGGCAAGCTCAGGCCATGTGCCCAATTTGGAGACCCAGAAGTTGAAGGGGGCAGACCCGTCATTCACTACATGTAGGCGTGTGCACACATACTGCTCCACCATGTTGGTAAAATGCTGCCTCCTGCTAAGACGTTCCATCTGAGCTGCTGGTGCTGCTGTTTGTTGTGGCGTGCTGACAAAGCTTTTCCACATTTCGGCCATGCTAACCCTGCCTTCTGAGGTGCTGGCGGTGCCCTGGTTGCGTTGGCGACCTCCTCCTCCTCCTCCTCTGCCTTGTGCTTCCACTGTGGCCCCGCTGTCAGATGGGAATGCCAGCAGCATGGCGTCTACCAGCGTGCGCTTGTACTCGCGCATCTTGCGATCGCGCTCCAGTGAGTGAATTAAGGACGGTACGTTGTCCTTGTAACGGGGATCCAGCAGCGTGGCCACCCAGTAATCAGCACAAGTTAGAATGTGGGCAACTCGGCGGTCGTTGTGGAGACACGTCAGCATGTAATCGCTCATGTGTGCCAGGCTGCCCAGAGGCAACGAAAGGCTGTCCTCTGTGGGAGGTGTATCGTCCGTGTCCTCTGTATCCCCCCAGCCACGCACCAGTGATGGCCATGAGCTGGCCTGGGTGCCACCCTGCTGTGAACATGGTTCCATCTCCTCCTCCAGCTCCTCCTCCTCCTCATCCTCCTCATCCTCCAGAACTGTGCCCCTGCTGGACAATTGCGTCCCTGGCGTTTGCGTGTGCAGGAACCCACCCTCGGAGCCCCTTGCGAATGACTGCCCTGAAAGCCTTGGAAATGTTACCTCTTCATCCTCCTCCTCCTCCTCATCCTGTGCCACATCCTCTTCCATCATCGCCCGAATTGTTTTTTCAAGGAGGCATAGAAGTGGGATAGTTAAGCTGAGAACGGCGTCATTGCCACTGGCCATGTTGGTGGAGTACTCAAAACAGCGCAACAAGGCACACAGGTCTCGCATGGAGGCCCAGTTATTGGTGGTGAAGTGGTGCTGTTCCGCAGAGCGACTCACGCGTGCGTGCTGCAGCTGAAACTCCACTATGGCCTGCTGCTGCTCGCACAGTCTTTCCAGCATGTGCAAGGTGGAGTTCCACCTTGTGGGCACGTCACATATGAGGCGGTGAGCGGGAAGGCCGAAGTTACGCTGCAGCGCTGCCAGGCGAGCAGCAGCAGGGTGAGAACGCCGAAAGTGCGCACAAACGGCCCGCACTTTCTGCAGCAGCTCTGACATATCGGGGTAGTTTTTAAGGAACCTCTGCACCACCAAATTCAGCACATGCGCCAGGCAAGGGATGTGCGTCAAACCGGCTAGGCCCAGAGCTGCTATGAGATTTCGTCCGTTATCGCACACCACCAGGCCGGGCTTGAGGCTCGCTGGCAGCAACCACTCATTTGTCTGCTGTTCCATGCTCCTCCACAACTCCTGCGCGGTGTGTGGTTTGTCCCCCAAACAGGCAAGTTGTAAAACTGCCTGCTGTCGTTTACCCCTGGCCGTGCTGAAGTTGGTGGTGAAGGTGTTACGCTGTCCGGATGAGGAGGCGGTAGAGGATGAGGAAGCGGAGTAGGAGGAGTTAGGAACAGGAGGCAAACTGAAGCGCCCTGCAATCCTCGGTGGTGGAAGGACATGCGCCAAATTGCTATCCGCCTCAGGCCCATCCGCCACTGCATTTACCCAGTGTGCCGTTAGGGAGATATAACGCCCCTGACCGTGCTTACTGGTCCACGTATCCGTAGTTAGGTGGACCTTGGCACAGATGGCGTTGCGCAGTGCACACCTGATATTTTCCCCCACTTGGTTGTGCAGGGAAGGGATGGCTTGCCTGGAAAAGTAGTGGCGGCTGGGCACGACGTACTGTGGGACAGCCACCGACATAAGGTTTTTAAAACTGTGCGTCTCCACCAGACGGAATGACAGCATTTCAAAGGCCAATAATTTTGAAATGCTGGCATTCAGGGCCAGGGATCGCGGGTGGGTAGGGGGGTACTTCCTCTTCCTCTCAAGTGTTTGGGAGATGGAAAGCTGAACGCTTCCACGGGACATTGTGGAGATGGTTGTTGGTGACCCAGGTGGTGGTGTTGCTGACAGATCGTCTGTTTGCGGGGTGGCAGGTGCCGGTATCACTACAGATGTGGCTGGAGCGGCCGAGACTGCAGCAGAAGAGGAAGCAGGATGAGCCAGAGACGTTTCTTGGTTTTGAAGGTGTGTACTCCACTGCAGCTCGTGCTTTGCACTTAGATGCCTGATCATGCAGGTTGTGCTCAGGTTGAGAAGGTTTATGCCTCGCTTCAAGCTCTGATTGCACAGGGTGCAAACCACTCGTGTCCTGTCATCAGCACATTTTCTAAAGAACTTCCACGCTAGAGAACTCCTTTGAGCTGACTTTGGTGCGCTCGTTCCCTTGCTGCGTTGGGCAGTAGCGGGCGTAGTGTCTAGGGCACGGCCGCTCCGCTTCTGCACCCTGCTCCCTCTTCTGCTGTGCTGGTGGCTCTGTGCGACCACCGCCTCTTCCTCCAAACTACTCAGGTCACCTGCATGACGTTCATTCCATGTGGGGTCGAGGACCTCATCGTCCTCCACATCATCTTCCACCCAGTCTTCACCCCTGCCCTCCTTGTCGGTCTCCACAATGCTGAACGCCGCAGCAGTTGGCACCTGCGTTTCGTCATCATCGGAGACGTGCTGCGATGATCCTTGCATGTACTCATCTTGAGAAATAAGTGGTTGGGCATCGCTGCACTCAATCTCTTCCACTTCTGGGGCAGGGCTAGGTGGATGGCCCTGGGAAACCCTGCTGACAGAGTCCTCAAAAAGAATAAGAGACTGCTGTATGGCTTGGGGCTCAGACTGCTGGCCTGATTTGCAAGGGGGTGAGGTGAAAGACGGTTGGACATTGGCTGCAGGTGCCAACTCTGACCTTTCTGCAGTAGACTGGGTGGGAGACAATGTGAAGGAACTGGAGGCACTGTCAGCAGCAAACCAATCTACTATCGCCTCAACTTGTTCTGGCCTCATCACTTCTAGGGGCGTTTGATGCCCTACCAAATACTGATGCAGGTTCTGTCGCCTACTCACACTTGAGGAAGGTGTTTCACTTGTGCGTGTAGCTGGCACAGATCGACCACGTCCTCTCCTTGCAACAGGAGCTCTACCAGCAGCACCACGACCCAGGCCACGGCCCTTATTTGACGGTCTCCTCATATTTCTGTAATTTAAGATCTTGCCCTAGAAAGGTTTTTATTGAATAGCGGAATAGGAAATATGATCCAAAAAAGTGTATGTATCTCGCACGTACAAAACCACACTAGGCCCCAATTACTATTGTTTCTACCCCTAAAAGGATGGATGAGGAGTAGGAGGAGTATGGAACAGACAGCACCCTCAAATCTTCAGAAGTATGAGATGAACCCCAAAAACTTGGAAAGGTGGATCTCACACGTACCGACACAGACTATCCCGCAATTCAATTGATCCTCAAAGGTTTTTATTGAATAGCGGAATAGGAAATATGATCAAAAAAAGTGTATGTATCTCGCACGTACACAACCACACTAGGCCCCAATTACTATTGTTTGTACCCCTAAAAGGATGGATGAGGAGTAGGAGGAGGAGTATGGAACAGGCAGCACCCTCAAATCTTCAGAAGTATGAGATGAACCCCAAAAACTTGGAAAGGTGGATCTCACACGTACCGACACAGACTATCCCGCAATTCAATTGATCCTCAAAGGTTTTTATTGAATAGCGGAATAGGAAATATGATCAAAAAAAGTGTATGTATCTCGCACGTACACAACCACACTAGGCCCCAATTACTATTGTTTGTACCCCTAAAAGGATGGTTGAGCAGTAGGAGCAGGAGTATGGAACAGGCAGCACCCTCAAATCTTCAGAAGTATGAGATGAACCCCAACAACTTGGAAAGGTGGATCTCACACGTACCGACACAGACTATCTCGCAATTGAATTGATCCCCAAAGGTTTTAATTGAATAGCGGAATAGAAAATATGATCAAAAAGACAGTGTATGTATCTCGCACGTACACCACCACACTAGGCCCCAACTACTATTGTTTGTACCCCTAAAAGGATGGTTGAGCAGTAGGAGGAGGAGTATGGAACAGGCAGCACCCTCAAATCTTCAGAAGTATGAGATGAACCCCAAAAACTTGGAAAGGTGGATCTCTCTCACACGTACCAACACAGACTATCCCCCAATTTAACTGATCCCCAAAGGTTTTTGATTAAATAGCGGAATAGAAAATATGATCCAAAAAAAGTGTATGTATATCACACGTACACAACCACACTGGGCCCCAATTACTATTGTTTGTACCCCTAAAAGGCTAGATGAGGAGTAGGGGGAGTATGGAACAGGCAGCACCCTCAAACCTTCAGAAGTATGAGATGAACCCCAACAACTTGGAAAGGTGGATCTCTCTCACACGTACCAACACAGACTATCCCCCAATTTAACTGATCCCCAAAGGTTTTTGATTAAATAGCGGAATAGAAAATATGATCCAAAAAAAGTGTATGTATATCACACGTACACAACCACACTAGGCCCCAATTACTATTGTTTATACCCCTAAAAGGCTAGATGAGGAGTAGGGGGGGTATGGAACAGGCAGCACCCTCAAACCTTCAGAAGTATGAGATGAACCCCAACAACTTGGAAAGGTGGATCTCTCACACGTACCAACACAGACTATCCCCCAATTTAACTGATCCCCAAAGGTTTTTGATTAAATAGCGGAATAGAAAATATGATCCAAAAAAAGTGTATGTATATCACACGTACACAACCACACTGGGCCCCAATTACTATTGTTTGTACCCCTAAAAGGCTAGATGAGGAGTAGGGGGAGTATGGAACAGGCAGCACCCTCAAACCTTCAGAAGTATGAGATGAACCCCAACAACTTGGAAAGGTGGATCTCTCTCACACGTACCAACACAGACTATCCCCCAATTTAACTGATCCCCAAAGGTTTTTGATTAAATAGCGGAATAGAAAATATGATCCAAAAAAAGTGTATGTATATCACACGTACACAACCACACTAGGCCCCAATTACTATTGTTTGTACCCCTAAAAGGCTAGATGAGGAGTAGGGGGGGTATGGAACAGGCAGCACCCTCAAACCTTCAGAAGTATGAGATGAACCCCAACAACTTGGAAAGGTGGATCTCTCTCACACGTACCAACACAGACTATCCCCCAATTTAACTGATCCCCAAAGGTTTTTGATTAAATAGCGGAATAGAAAATATGATCCAAAAAAAGTGTATGTATATCACACGTACACAACCACACTGGGCCCCAATTACTATTGTTTGTACCCCTAAAAGGCTAGATGAGGAGTAGGGGGAGTATGGAACAGGCAGCACCCTCAAACCTTCAGAAGTATGAGATGAACCCCAACAACTTGGAAAGGTGGATCTCTCTCACACGTACCAACACAGACTATCCCCCAATTTAACTGATCCCCAAAGGTTTTTGATTAAATAGCGGAATAGAAAATATGATCCAAAAAAAGTGTATGTATATCACACGTACACAACCACACTAGGCCCCAATTACTATTGTTTGTACCCCTAAAAGGCTAGATGAGGAGTAGGGGGGGTATGGAACAGGCAGCACCCTCAAACCTTCAGAAGTATGAGATGAACCCCAACAACTTGGAAAGGTGGATCTCTCTCACACGTACCAACACAGACTATCCCCCAATTTAACTGATCCCCAAAGGTTTTTGATTAAATAGCGGAATAGAAAATATGATCCAAAAAAAGTGTATGTATATCACACGTACACAACCACACTAGGCCCCAATTACTATTGTTTGTACCCCTAAAAGGCTAGGAGTAGGGGGAGTATGGAACAGGCAGCACCCTCAAACCTTCAGAAGTATGAGATGAACCCCAACAACTTGGAAAGGTGGATCTCTCTCACACGTACCAACACAGACTATCCCCCAATTTAACTGATCCCCAAAGGTTTTTGATTAAATAGCGGAATAGAAAATATGATCCAAAAAAAGTGTATGTATATCACACGTACACAACCACACTAGGCCCCAATTACTATTGTTTGTACCCCTAAAAGGCTAGATGAGGAGTAGGGGGGGTATGGAACAGGCAGCACCCTCAAATCTTCAGAAGTATGAGATGAACCCCAAAAACTTGGAAAGGTGGATCTCTCTCACACGTACCAACACAGACTATCCCCCAATTTAACTGATCCCCAAAGGTTTTTGATTAAATAGCGGAATAGAAAATATGATCCAAAAAAAGTGTATGTATATCACACGTACACAACCACACTAGGCCCCAATTACTATTGTTTGTACCCCTAAAAGGCTAGGAGTAGGGGGAGTATGGAACAGGCAGCACTCTCAAATCTTCAGAAGTATGAGATTGTGTTCACTGTACCCCACAAAGATTGAGTTCACTGCACCCCACAATGATTGTGTTCACTGCACCCCACAAAGATTGTGTTCACTGCACCTCACAAAGATTGTGTTCACTGTACCCCCCAAAGATTGTGTTCACTGCACCCCACAAAGATTCTGTTCACTGTACCCCACAAAGATTGTGTTCACTGCACCCTAAAAGGATGTTGTTCACTGCACCCCACAAAGATTGTGTTCACTGCACCCTAAAAGGATGTTGTTCACTGCACCCCAAAAAGATTGTGTTCACTGTACCCCCCCAAAGATTGTGTTCACTGCACCCCACAAAGATTGTGTTCACTGCACCCCAAAAAGATTGTGTTCACTGTACCCCCCAAAGATTGTGTTCACTGCACCCCAAAAAGATTGTGTTCACTGTACCCCCCAAAGATTGTGTTCACTGCACCCCACAAAGATTCTGTTCACTGTACCCCACAAAGATTGTGTTCACTGCACCCCAAAAGGATTGTGTTCACTGTACCCCCCAAAGATTGTGTTCACTGCACCCCAAAAAGATTGTGTTCACTGTACCCCCCAAAGATTGTGTTCACTGCACCCCACAAAGATTCTGTTCACTGTACCCCACAAAGATTGTGTTCACTGCACCCCAAAAAGATTGTGTTCACTGTACCCCCCCAAAGATTGTGTTCACTGCACCCCACAAAGATTCTGTTCACTGCACCCCACAAAGGATTTTGTTCACTGCACCCCAAAAAGATTGTGTTCACTGCACCCCAAAAAGGATTTTGATCACTGCACCCCAAAAAGGATGTTGTTCACTGCACCCCAAAAATGATTTTGTTCACTCCACCCCAAAAAGATTGTGTTCACTGCACCCCACAAAGATTGTGTTCACTGCACCCCAAAAAGATTGTGTTCACTGTACCCCCCAAAGATTGTGTTCACTGCACCCCACAAAGATTCTGTTCACTGTACCCCACAAAGATTGTGTTCACTGCACCCCAAAAAGATTGTGTTCACTGCACCCCAAAAAGGATGTTGTTCACTGCACCCCAAAAAGGATGTTGTTCACTCCACCCCAAAAAGATTGTGTTCACTGCACCCCACAAAGATTGTGTTCACTGCACCCCAAAAAGATTGTGTTCACTGCACCCCAAAAATGATTTTGTTCACTGCACCCCAAAAAGGATTTTGTTCACTGCACCCCAAAAAGGATGTTGTTCACTCCACCCCAAAAAGATTGTGTTCACTGCACCCCAAAAAGATTGTGTTCACTGCACCCCACAAAGGATTTTGTTCACTGCACCCCAAAAAGATTGTGTTCACTGCACCCCAAAAAGGATGTTGTTCACTGCACCCCAAAAAGGATTTTGTTCACTGCACCCCAAAAAGATTGTGTTCACTGCACCCCACAAAGGATTTTGTTCACTGCACCCCACAAAGATTGTGTTCACTGCACACCAAAAAGGATTGTGTTCACTGCACCCCAAAAAGATTTTGTTCACTGCACCCCAAAAAGATTGTGTTCACTGCAGCCCAAAAAGATTGTGTTCACTGCAGCCCAAAAAGATTGTGTTCACTGCAGCCCAAAAAGATTGTGTTCACTGCAGCCCAAAAAGATTGTGTTCACTGCAGCTCACACACAGAAAAATGGATGTGGATCACTGACACCTGCCTATCTCCAATCCCACACCACACAGCAATATCGATTGTAGTTTGTAGAACACAGTTTCCCTAAAATTCAGCAGACTCTGTCCCTAACAGGATTGAGAAGAGATCGTAGATCAGGATTGAGTGCAGATTCACCCCACCCCCCACACAGCAATATCGATTGTAGTTTGTAGAAGACACTGACCCTATAATTCAGCAGACTCTATCCCTAAAATGCCTACAACTCGCCCTGCCTAAACACTCCGACCTGTCCCTCAATTCTATCCGGACACAAATGGTTTTTTCCTGCCTATCTTTCCCTAATCAGCAGCCAGCACATTGATGTGTGCTCTGTCCCTTAGCTAAGCAGCAGAATGACGCTGCTGCGGCGGCTGCCTCGAACTTATAAAGACTTGGTCACATGCTTCAGACGGCCAATCACAGCTACTAAGACATTTGCAGGCATGGCTGGGATGGCTTAAGGCACACCAGTTAAACGATTGTTGATTGGCTGTTGAAAGCCCGCCATGAAAAGAGCGCCAAAGCATGCAAAACCCGGAAATAAAACGACCGAACACGGATTTTTACCCGAACATACAGTAAAGTGTCCGTGTCCGTGTTCGGGTAAAAAAAATCCAATTTTTCGGTACGAACACGAATAATACAGTCCGTGTTCGCTCAACACTACTAGTCTCTTCTTCCAATAACTCCTTTAATTTATCTCTTTTTATTGCGTCTCGTTCTCCAGTTTATTTTGTGTTTCTGTTCTAACTCATGTATCTGTTATTAGTCTGTTTATGTTCATAGTTCTTTCCTTTTTTTCCAGGAGACTATTGAGAAAAGTAATTTATGTTTTATGAGCCTCCCATACCAAAGCCTCTGTGATATCTGGGGTTTCATTCTCTAAGAAATATTGTTCCAGTTCTTTCTCTATCTTTTTCCCTACTTCTATATCTTCATTAATCCTCCAAGTATTTATCTTTCTCCGGGAACCTGGATCGCTACCCCTTTTGCTCTCTTAGTTGGTGAGTCTCCGTAATATCAGACCGGTGGTGTTTTGAGTATATTTTCACATTAGTGTCTTGTGTAATATATGTGTCCTGTAAAAATACTATGTCCGCAAAATTTCGTCTGAGCTCTTCTAACACCCTGTGTCGTTTAATTGGCATATTAAGACCTCTAATATTATATGTAAGTAAATTTATGTTGTCTCTTCTTCTTTTCTCACCTCTTGAGGTTTATTGCTTCCCCTACTACTGGCTGGTTGGCCATGGCTTAAAGGAGAAGTATAGCCAAAGCTCATTTGGCTGTATTTCTCCTATGGATCACAGGAGTGCAATTTGTTTTGCACTCCTGTGACCCATTCATTTTAAGCAGAGAGCGGGCTGAAGTCTGCTCTCTGCTGACATCACAGTAGTCAGTTCAGGCACTGTGTCATCATAACAATGGAAGTCTGGATCCGCCACGTGCCTGGACCAACATCCAGCTCAGCTTCTAAGCGAGCTGCTAACAGCCTGAGCCGGCTGCTCCTGCCCCCTCCACAGCGCTCCAGTGAGCGAGGAGATGACAGAGTGGAGAGCTGCTGACTCAGTCAGCAGCTCTCTGCTAGGGGAGTTGACAGAACTGAGCAATAGGCGGTGTTCAATCGCTCGGTTCTCAGTGCAGAGACACCGGGGGACCGATGCTGAGTCCACCTAGGTAAGTATGTGTCTGGAAAAAAAAATAAAGCCATACTTCTCTTTTAAAGGGATGCAGTGTGAAGGAGTACAGTAGTATGTAACACAGAGTTCAAAGGTCAGTAGTGACACAGAGGGTGATTTACTAAAATTGGAGCACTCAGAATCTGGTGCAGCTCTGCATGGTAGCCAATCAGCTTCTAACTTTAGCTTGTTCAATTAAGCTTTGACAAAAAAACCTGGAAACTGATTGGTTTCTGTGAAAATCTGTACCACCTTTTGCACTCTCCAGTTTTAGTAAATCCCCCCAAAGAATTCAAAAAAGAGCAAGTGCGCTAGGACTGCTTCCTCTTCTTGAGAATCAGACTCTGGCAAATTGTTTCTTACGCATTCTGTGGTCTTTAGTTTCATGTTAAATCACTACTGAAAAAAATTACCTCGCTGATCATGACAATCATTTTCTGTATTACCTACAACATATGCAGTGCCATTGCTGTAAATTGCCTTATTTCAATATAAACAGTATCCACATGTACAAAAATATGCCACTCCCCACCTTACTTGTCTTTCGTCGATGCCCAAGACCTCTATGACTGGTGTCACAATGGAGAGTGGTAGGAGGTCAGTAAACATCCATTCATTGATCTCCCCTGTAAAGATTGAACTAGGAAGGACTTATATCTGAACACTTCTCAGTTCAGAGTTGTCAATCTCTTTCCGGGAAAGAAACAAGTACAGTCTGTGCTTGACCGGCTTCAATAGTGTTCAGGGGTGACATTATGTGTCTAAGAGAAGCCTGATGTCTCCTTAACCACTTAAGCCCCGGAAGATTTTACCCCCTTCCTGACCAGGGCCTATTTTGCAATTCGGCACTGCGTGACTTTAACGGACAATTGCGCGGTTGTGTGACGCTGTACCCCAATGAAATTGACGTCCTTTTTCTCCCACAAATAGAGATTTCTTTTGGGGGTATTTGATCACCTGTGCGATTTTTTTGATCATGCTCTATAAACAAAAAAAGAGCGACAATTTTGCAAAAATAACAATATTTTTCACATTTTTTATATGAAATTCCCCCCCAAAAAAATGTAAAAATCAAAATTTTTTAACATTTTAGGCCAATTTGTTTTCTGCTACATATGTTTGGTAAAAAAAATTGCAATAAGCGTATTTTGATTGGTTTGCGCAAACGTTATTGCGTTTACTAACTACGGGAAAGATTTTTGTCATTTTTATTTTATTTTTTTTTTAACGAGTAATGGCAGCGATCTGTGATTTTTTTTTTTTTTTTGCAGGACTTCGACATTGCGGCGGACAGATCGGACCCTTGACTGACATTTTTGACACTTTTGGGAGTACCAGTAATCAGTGCTAAAAATATGCACTATTACTGTAAAAATGACACTGGCAGGGAAGGGGATAACTTTATTGGAGAAGGAGGGGTTAAGTGTGTCCCTAGGGGCGTGTTTCTAACTGTGAAGGGATGTGGCTGTTTGTGTAACAACAGAGAAATACGATCCTGCATAGCAGGACCGTATGATCCCTGTTCTTACACAGGGGAGAATGACAGGCGGCTTTGTTTACATTAGCCGCCTGCCTTTCTCCCTCTCCACCCTACGATCGCAGGTGCCCGGCGGACATCGGGTCTGCCAGTCACACGCGCGCGGGGGGGGGGGGGGTCCGCGAACGAGCAGGGGCGGGCCCCCTAGAGGCTAACAGGCGAGCGACGTAGACCTACGTCGCTTTGCCTGTGAGGGGCTGACTGCCCCAGTAAATATACTGACGGCAGTCGGCAAGTGGTTAAAGAGAACTTGTCATCTGCACCATGCTATCACCCCCTTATGATAGCAATAAATGTAGGTTAAAGTTTAAAAAATGAAAGTGTAATAAAATAAATAAACCCCTCAAAAAGTGTTAATGTATATGTAAACCATCACCTTGTTAAAAAAAAACATACAGATTAAAATAGAAATGAAAGGTAAAACATTTGTGTATAGATCTATGCGCCATAAAAGTGTATGGAGACCCGGGTACTGCACTGGGGGACATGCATCAATGCACAAAAAATGTTAAATGATAGTTATTTAAAGGCGCAGTGGTTTTAATGATGCTTAAAGTGAAAAAATAAAAATGAAAAATTCCTTTAAATATCGTGCCTTGGGGGTCCCCTTAATGTGCCTGTAAAGTGGTGCATCTGTAAGATGTATGTAGCCCGTTGCAGCAATACTGACATTTCTAAGGAAAAAATGTAATTTAAACTTGCTTGCGGTTGTAATGTATTGCCGGCTCCCGGCAAAACAGATAAAAAAATATTATGAAAAATTTGTTTTAGGTTCCCTACCCCCCCCCCCCCCCCATCCATACCTGGCCCTTTGGTCTGGTATGGGTTTTAAGGCGAACCCCACGCCAAAATTTAAAAAAAAAAGGGTCCTGCAAGCTGTTTTTAAACCAATTTGTTTAAATTTACATATTCTTTTTACAATTTTTTTTTATTTCAGCTCTTAGCAGAGAAGCCTTAACAACCTATTGACTCTGCGTTCTGCGCATCCCGCTAAGTGCCGAGAAAAGTCAGGTGTTAGGCGAGTACCTGAATGGGTGATGTTTAGGTCAAACTTATGCTCTGCCCAAACCGTTCATGCATCCCTAGTGGTGCCTGAACACTGTAACCCCTCACAGTTGCTCTTGCTGGGAACAAGAACGGGCCCTGCTGTTAAAAATTAGAAACAAATATTGAAATTACATACAGGTGCAGAAAATTGTGCCTTGGGTGTTGGTGGTGCCTAAACACTGTAACCCCTCACAGTTACCCTTGTTGGGCTCAGGAACTGGCCCTGCTGTTAAAAATTAGAAAAAATATTGAAATGACATGCACCTGTGATACAGGTGCAGAAAAATTGGGTCTTGGGTGTTGATGGTGCCTGAACACTGTAACCCCTCAAAGTTACTCTTGCTCGGCGCAGAAACAGGCCCCGCTGTTAAAAATTTGAAACAAGCATTGAAATTACATACAGGTGCAGAAAAATTGTGCCTTGGGTGTTGGTGGTCCCTCAACACTGTAACCCCCCACAGGTACTCTTGCTGGGCTCAGGAGCGGGCCCTGCTCTTAAAAATTAGAAACAAACATTGAAATTACATGCACTTGTGATACAGGTGCAGAAAAATTGGGCTTTGGGTGGTGGTGTTGCCTGAACACTGTAACCCCTCACAGGTACTCTTGCTGGACGCAGGAACGGGCTATGCAGTTAAAATCTAGAAACAAAAACTGAAATTATATGCACCTGTTATACAGGTGCAGATAAATTGGGCCTTGGGTGTTGGTGGTGCCCTAAACCAAAAACATTGTTGGAAGCTAGCACAGCCAAAATTCAGGAAAAGGATAGGCAGCATAGACAGTCTTCAAGGGATCCCAGATCCCTAGCAAATTCAATAAGTTACATCAGCATCAGGGGCTTTCTAGCTACTGTTTCATTTTTATCAATGTTAGCCGGTCAATGGAGTCTGTAAACAGACGCACCCTTTTATCCGTCACAAATCCTCCAGCAGCATTGAATGTCCATTCGGAAAACGCTTTGGAAACAGGACAGGCCAGTAGCTCGATTGCATATTGAGCAATTTTGGCCAGTGGTCCATCTTCAAGACCCAGTAACCCAGTGGATGTTCAGTTGGAAAGGTTTCATAGTCTGCTCTTGCCCCTAGATAATCCTGCACCATATGTAGCAGACGCTGCCGATGGTTGCTAAAGCCTAACAGCCCTGGGCACTGAGAACTAAAGAAGTATTTAAAGGCATCGGTCAGCCGGCCGACTTCTCCTTTGACTGAACGAGGCCTCAGAAACACGTTGTCCAGGAAATGGTAACCTCCCAGTGTCTGGAAAAGTGTTAAACACATTTTTCTTCAAGACGTCTTCAACATATTTCATCCTTTGCTCCCTCTGCGAAGGCAGGATCAGCTCTGCAACTTTACCCTTGTAACGTGGATTTAGAAGGGTTGCCAACCAGTTATGATCCATCTCCTTGATACCACAAATCCTCGGGTCCTTTCGCAGGCTTTGCAGCATCAGGGAGCCCATGCAGTGTAAGTTTGAGGAGGCATGAGATTCTGAGTTCTGGAACAATTTAAGTGGAAGGGGAGGTTAGGGCCTATTTAGATGAAGGGTATAATGGCACCTTCCCCCATGTGCAAAAAATGGAAAAAATGAAAAAGGGCACAGACTGACCCACCAAATAGGTCAGGTTATGCCCTTAAAGGGGGGGGGGGATTTGAATGTGTCTCTATGAATGTAATGTTCTGGTACCTTTGGGTACCCTAATTACTCTTTCATAAGTGTATGCGCCCCACCATTCTCTTTTGGTAAGGTGCGCATACACCTTTAAGACTGATGCTGTCATCACTGAGCGCCGGACTGGACGGCTATTTAGATCGCCGGCTCTCACTCACATGTGTTCGTTCAACCTGCTTTAAACCTGTCTTGAAGCTCTCATGCTTGCAAGCATACCTCGCTGTCGGAACCACGCTGCGCTGATCCCTGTATCCCGCTACAGGATCATCCGCTCTTGCCGAACCTCTCCTCTGCTACATTGCTATTAGTGATAAGTACCCCACAGGGGAAACCTCTATAACCTTCATACTAAAGCTTACACTATCTAGCTCTGCATACTAAGGACTATTACTACATCTGCATTATCTAAGATTGCTAGCTCTTGAGCCTACTACCACCTGTTCTTGCACTGGGTTGATCTCTCTTGTATGTCCACCTGCTACTCTGTCATCTGCTACCATACATGATTGCTAAACCTATCTGCATCCCATCTGCTACTATCTTACTTTCAAGAACATTTCCTTTCAAGTGTCTGTCATCTACCATCTCTACCCAACCTGTCTCTTCAGCCTATCATCACTGTGTTACTATATACATAAGTCACTCTAGGAAACATCTTATTGAGTGTGTGTATTTACTTGCTGAATTGAGATCATCCACACATGATGAGTCTTTGGGAGTTGGGATTGGTGTCTCAGCGTTTCTCTACATGACTACTGAAGTGGAATATTTCTGCAGCTGAAAATCCACATCATACATAAAACGCAGGAGCGTTACAGATTGAACGAACCTCAAATGGATTCAGCAGAAATAACCACTCAGGTGACACAATTAAAACAGCAAGTAACTGCGTTAATGCACGCACTTGCTGAATTAAAAGAAGACAATCAGGCTCTGTCGCAGCAGGTAATTAGACTGACACAACTTACCACTGCTCAGTCCCCTGAACCCAAAATAAATCCTCCTTTGGTATTTACAGGCGATCGCAAAAAATTTCGCGAATTTAAAAACGCATGTGAGTTACTTTTCTTGCTAAAACCCCGTACCTACCTTACTGATCACATTAAGGTTTGTACTATTATTTCTTACCTAACAGGCGATCCTCGGGCCTGGGCAGACTCTCTTTTTGAGAAAAGCGATCAGCTTCTCAACTCCTATGCCTTGTTCCTAGCAGAACTCACTAGCCTATATGATGATCCCAATAGGCAGAGTACTGCCGATCTTCAATTAAGATCCTTGAAACAAGGTAGGAGACCTGTGGAAGACTTTGTCGCAGAATTCAAGAGATGGACCCTTGATTCAGAATGGAATGATGCATCTCTGAAAACCCAATTTAGGCTTGGCCTATCAGAGGCCGTTAAAGACGAGCTCGCCCGAGCGGATCTGCCTAAAACCCTGGATGCATTGATACAACACAGTATCACCATAGATAGAAGACTACGAGAAAGAAAGGCTGAGAAAATGGGAATGCCATTATCCAGTTCTTCTCGGATTTCGGCCATTGACCCCTTTCCTATGGAGGTAGGAACCATACGCCCACCTCTATCAACTATGGAAAGAGCCAGAAGACGATCTGGTAATCTCTGCTTGTACTGTGCATCCCCGGATCACAAGATAAACGTCTGTCCCCTAGTCTACAAAAAGAAGGGTGAGTGTTCACATGTCCTCCTAGGGGGATTGACAACTTCAATTACTAACCCTTACCTTTCTGTTTGCTTAACATTACAGTGGGACCAGAACAGGATTACTACTAAGGCCATGATTGACACAGGATCTTGTGGAAATTATATTGACATACGTTTTGCTGCTTTAAATAAAGTCCCTATTATTTCTAAACCTAAACAGTCTCAGTGAGTCTTATTAACGGTGTTCCTTTATCCTCTGGTCCGATCACTGATCAGACACAGGCACTCCTAGTCACTACTAACGGGTCTCATATGGAGACCACTACCTTCGATCGAATACCTTCACCCCACTTTCCCATTGTTTTGGGACTTCCCTGGTTACACACACATCAACCAACCATAGATTGGAAGGAACAGACCCTGGCCTTCCTCTCTTGCTATTGCGAGGGTACGTGTAACCTCCCGTCTTCCGGGAAGATCCTGTCTGTGGTGACAGATGAGATTGCACCACTATGTTATCAGGATCTCTCTGAGGTTTTTCTTGAGAAAAATGCTCAAGCACTACCTCCCCATCGAGACTATGATTGTAGTATTGATCTACTCCCAAATAGCAAATTGCCGTTCGGTCATGTTTATCCTCTTTCACAGGATGAACTTTCCCATCTCAAAGAATATTTGGATGAGAATTTGAAAAAAGGTTTTATTAGACCTTCCACTTCTTCCACAGCAGCAGGACTCTTTTTTGTCCGCAATAAGGACTCAAGTCTCAGGCCTATCATCGACTATAGGCAATTGAATGCTATTACAATAAAAGATCGCTATCCTCTACCGCTTATCCCTGAGCTCATTGAGCAGGTGCGTGGAGCTACCTATTTTTCAAAATTGGACCTGAGAGGAGCATACAATCTCATTCGAATCCGTGATGGACACGAGTGGAAGACTGCATTCAGAACCAGATACGGATTGTTCGAATATCTTGTAATGCCATTCGGGCTATGCAACGCCCCTGCAGTTTTTCAACGATTTATAAACGATATTTTCAGAGACTTACTAGATGTCTGTGTTGTGGTATATCTGGACGATATACTTATATATTCACGATCCCTGTCTGAACACAAAAGACATGTAAGACTAGTATTATCGAGATTGCTTGCACACAACCTTTATGTGAAACTGAAAAAATGCTTGTTTCATAAAGAAGAAGTACTGTTTCTAGGCTACATCATATCCAAAACAGGAATCAAGATGGACATGAGTAAGATATCCTGCATTCAGGATTGGCCTACACCAACCACACGCAAGGCGCTACAGCGATTCCTTGGATTTTCGAATTTCTACAGGAAGTTCATCAGAAACTTCTCTGCCATTGTGAGACCCCTCACACAGCTCACTAGCATTAAAAAACCATTCAAATGGTCAGATGAAGCAAATAAAGCTTTTCACCTGTTAAAGACAAGGTTTACTTCTGCTCCCATACTACGCCATCCAGACCCATCCCTCCAATACATTCTGGAAGTAGATGCGTCAAACATGGCAGTAGGAGCAATACTCTCCCAACGACCAACTCACACTTCACCACTTCATCCAGTCGCCTTTTTTTCTAAATCCTTAAGCAGTCCAGAGGTAAATTACCCCGTGGGTGAAAAGGAACTGCTTGCTATAAAATTGGCTCTGGAGAATTGGCGACATCTACTCGAAGGCACCCAATTACCAATACTTATATACACGGACCATAAAAATCTTCAATATCTTCAGACTAACAAAACTCTCTCTCACCGACAGGTACGATGGTCACTATTCTTTCTAAGGTTTAACTTCTTAGTGACCTACACACCTGCAGATAAGAACAAAAAGGCGGATGCACTATCACGACTAACTGAAGAAAACTACTTCGAAATCCGTTCCTATAATACCTCACAAACGCATTATTGGAGTTGTCCGTTCCTTGAAGGAAGAGGTTTTGCATGGTATAAGTTTGGATTCACCCCCACCACAACTAAATACTGATGCAGAAGGCTTCCTCTACTACAACGACAAACTTTACATACCACCTACCATACGCACCAAGATCTTGGAATTATCGCATGATGTGCCTATGGCAGGACATATGGGTATGACAAAGACTCTTAATCTGATTACCAGGCAATTCTGGTGGCCTGACATGAAAACATCTATACAAAAATTCGTCTCTTTATGCAATGTCTGTGCCAGGTTCAAAATTGACACTACGAGACCATCCGGTCTACTATGCAGTCTACCAATACCCCAAACTCCATGGGAAGTTGTGTCCTTGGACTTTATAGTAGAATTACCTCCTTCCAAAGGATTTAATACCATCTTAGTGTCAGTGGACCATCTGACAAAAATGGCACATTTCATTGCTATTCGCAGACTACCTTCGTCCAAACAAACGGCAGAACTCCTGATGAAACATGTCTTTAAGTTACATGGTATCCCAAAAACTCTTCTGTCTGACCGTGGATCACAATTTATTTCCAAGTTCTGGCAAGAACTATGTCACATACTACGGATTGAGCGGAAGCTCACTTCTCCTTACCATCCGCAGACCAACGGACAGACTGAAAGAGTCAACCAATGCATCGAGCAATATTTACGTTGTTACACTTCTTACCAACAGGATGATTGGGTGGATCTTCTCCCTCTGGCAGAATTTGCCTACAACAACGCAACCCACAGTACAACCAAGCAGAGTCCGTTCTACTTGAACTATGGGTTTCATCCCTCTATTCTTCCACCACGCATCCTTCCTTCAAATAACCCAGTAGCCTCAGACTATCTTAATAAAGGACTCTCTGGGTTTGCTTAATACTACCATTGCACACGCTCATAGTCAACAAAAGAAGTACTATGATCTTCGCAGAAGACCTTCTCCTCAGTACGCTATCGGGGACCTCGTTTGGCTCTCAACAAAAAATTTAAGACTGAAAATCCCTAGCAAAAAGCTTGGACCTCTGTTCTTGGGACCTTTCCCAATCAAGAAACTTATTGGAAAAGCTGCAGTACAGCTTACATTGCCAATAGACCTCAAAATACATCCCATTTTCCATGTGTCGCTACTGAAGCCCCATGTTCCTGACCAAGGAATAAGGCCTACTATCCCACCTCCTCCTCCTGTACAAGTTGAAGGTGGAGAATAATATGAGATAAAAGAGATTCTGGATTCTCGTATCCACAGAGGAAGACTTCAGTACTTGGTTCGATGGAAGAACTATGGGCCCCAAGACGACACCTGGCTAAACACCTCAGACATACATGCCTCTAGATTAATCCGCAATTTTCATGCGAAGTACCCAGACAAACCAGCTCCAGAGGCCTTCAGGAGCCGGCCTTAAGGGGGGGGTACTGTAATGTTCTGGTACCTTTGGGTACCCTAATTACTCTTTCATAAGTGTATGCGCCCCACCATTCTCTTTTGGTAAGGTGCGCATACACCTTTAAGACTGATGCTGTCATCACTGAGCGCCGGACTGGACGGCTATTTAGATCGCCGGCTCTCACTCACATGTGTTCGTTCAACCTGCTTTAAACCTGTCTTGAAGCTCTCATGCTTGCAAGCATACCTCGCTGTCGGAACCACGCTGCGCTGATCCCTGTATCCCGCTACCGGATCATCCGCTCTTGCCGAACCTCTCCTCTGCTACATTGCTATTAGTGATAAGTACCCCACAGGGGAAACCTCTATAACCTTCATACTAAAGCTTACACTATCTAGCTCTGCATACTAAGGACTATTACTACATCTGCATTATCTAAGATTACTAGCTCTTGAGCCTACTACCACCTGTTCTTGCACTGGGTTGATCTCTCTTGTATGTCCACCTGCTACTCTGTCATCTGCTACCATACATGATTGTTAAACCTATCTGCATCCCATCTGCTACTATCTTACTTTCAAGAACATTTCCTTTCAAGTGTCTGTCATCTACCATCTCTACCCAACCTGTCTCTTCAGCCTATCATCACTGTGTTACTATATACATAAGTCACTCTAGGAAACATCTTATTGAGTGTGTGTATTTACTTGCTGAATTGAGATCATCCACACATGATGAGTCTTTGGGAGTTGGGATTGGTGTCTCAGCGTTTCTCTACATGACTACTGAAGTGGAATATTTCTGCAGCTGAAAATCCACATCATACATAAAACGCAGGAGCGTTACAATGAATCACCAAAGTATGCATATGTTTATAACAGATATCAACAACACACATGTATTAAAGTAATAAATCTTTATTTGTACATATAATAAAAACAGTAAGTACGTCACTCTATCTATATAGATTAGAAACATCAATATATTGTGCAACATTTACAAAGTATAAAGATATTGCTGGAGCTACTCGTTTCGCATTATGCGCTTCCTCAGGGTCCAGCAAGAGAATGTATTTAAACAGAGAGTCAATCTTTAGCAATCTAGAGATACATAAAAGATTTTGTTAGATTTATGAATATAGTCATATAAATAAAGTATTTTTGTTTTCAATTCATTGCATCTGAGCTTTATTTTAAATTGTCTGTTTCTTGCATCAGTAAATACTATTATCTTCACTTCAACATATCATTTTTACTATTGTTACTCTAAGACAGATTCATAGTGTATATATAGACAATGGAGAACTTCTTCCAGATATGGCTGATACAATGTACTACTTCATCTTATAGGTTCATTAGAAAGATTAAAGAGAGTCTGAAAAGCTTTTTAGAGCTAAAAAACTGCATCAGAATATTATAGCCAAAAATAGTAACCTTCTAGAAAGAGAGTAGGGAAAAAAAAAAAAAAAAAAAAAAGGGAAAAGGGGAAGAGGACAACAACATGGAAGGGGGAAAAAGGGGATTGGGAAGCAATGTGGAGTGTGAATTACCACGTAGCCCAAAGGGGGGGTGATGAAAAGGATAGGCTGATTCCCCGGATCAGTAGAGTCCGGGGGACAGTCCATCCACATAGGAGGCATAGAGGAGATGTAATAAGATAATAAATGTGAAGAACCATATTCCCCAAGATCTAAATAGGAGACATTCAGGTGTTAGGATGCCCCAATAATGAGTTGAAATCATCTTACCCTAATCCGAAAATCACAGTAGATAAGGTAGATCGTACTTGTTTTAATTTAAAATCAAGCTGTGTAGGGGAGGAGCCATTAGCCCCTAAAATTAACAGAAAAAAAAGAGAAAATTATATCCGTTACTCCTCAATATTAGATTGGGTTTAACCGGGAAGAATTTAGTGATAAATTTATTTCTAAGAGGGACACTTACCAGAGGCTCTTTCTACAGGATCATACTAGTGGTGGTATGAAGGTCACAAAAACGTGCATAAAGTGTAGATTTAAAAATTCAATACTGGTTATCAAAAAATATATCCCAGTCATTTGTATCCACAAGTGAGTGAGTGGGAGTGTGAAAGAAATGGTCCCATACGAAGTTAGGGATGGTTATAGTGCCAGCAGTATACAGTTGAATAAGGTAGAGTCACCGAACACACTAGGCACTTGGCTCACATCTAGGATCTGAAAAAATATATATTCAAGAAGGAATTCGTAAGTGATTGAGCCTATTTGAAATAAGGAAAAAACTAGTATAAAGGTCTCACTTACTGGACAGTGAAATTCAGGGGTCTTAGAAAGAATACAGCCGTCTAAATGTAGACCTGCTATTGTGAGCTGCCTAGTGTGTCAGCTATATATACTACCTGTTGTAAGTATAGCCTCCTCCTCCAGGTCTCCCGCCCCCCACATCCGTCCGCCAAAGCGTCCACATGTGAACGCCGCGGGAGGATGTTCCCGCAAACCGGAAGTGACCGTCACTTCCGGTTCCGGGACCGGAAGTGACGATCCGCCGTAACGTAGTCCGCAATCAGAGCGTGCTCAAGCCGATATCAGCCAGTCAACAGGTCTTAAAGTGACAGTCGTGCAAGGATATAGCAGACAGGAGTATACTGTAATAATATAACAACAACAACATGGCATATATCGAGAATATTTTTGTACAATTCCTCGATAACTGTTTGTCTAGATTTAGGATCCACTTCAACTATATAATGAACAATATTCTTTACAAATACCTATAAACAATCAGTTTTCCAAAGGGTATCATCAGTAATCATGTCTGAATGGCATGGGGAAATAAGCTATTAAAATGTGTGTATAATAAATAGTACGGCAACCGGTATACAGAACAATGGGTCACGTGGTAGTCAGACCCACAAAAAAAAAAAAAAAAAACAAGAAGGGGAAGGCAAGGAAAGGGAAGGGAAAAATAAAAATAAAACAGTTTGATTTAAATTTTCTACTTCAGCATCATGTTAGACATTTGGAACGGTACTAGTCTCCTAGAAAAGGAGCAAAGCTGAGGTGTTCATTGAGTCCTGGGAGGGTACATGCATTCAAAGAAAAAATCCAGCGTGCTTCCCTTTGTAAAATTAAATTATCAAAAGGTCCCCCTCTGGGTCCAGGGTGGATCCTATCTAGGGCAAAAAACTTAAATTTTGGACATTTATATCTATGCGTTTGAGCTATATGTCTGGCTATCGGGCTTTCTAGATCGCCACCTCGTGTGTACGATACATGATCCCTAATTCTCTCCCAGAAATGTCGTTTTGTCTTACCCACATAGAATGCGGGGCATTCACATTTCCAAAGGTAGACAATTCCTATAGTTTGACATGTCACAAAATGCTTCAAAATAAATGGGCGCCCATTTGGCAGAGTCTGTTGAGCCTTACTGGCAATAAATTTGCAATACTCACAAAGCCCACAAGGAAAAGTTCCCTGGGGTAGTTTAGTGCAGGGGTCTGCCCTTCTGTCTCTCTGATAGTGACTAGCTGTCACCATGTCTCAAATGGACCTGTTTCTCCTGAAATTGATATTGGGTTTGGCATCTACAAAATTACTGAGGATTTTGTCCTCTGCCAGTAGATGCCAATGTTTGGCTATGATACTTTTCAGTTGTTTAGACTGTGAACAATATCTTGTAATCATTTTTGTTGAATTTGGAGAGTTTTGACTCTCCCCTTGGAAAAGGAGAAGGTCTCTTGGGCTATCTTTTGCTTTTTTGTATGCCTTTTTGGTACTTTTTCTGCTATAACCCCTCTGTAGGAATCTCTCCTGTAATTGTGAAGCTTCCTTTTCAAATTCGATTTCTTCAGAGCAATTCCTACGGATCCTATAGTATTGACCTATTGGTATTCCTTGAATTACGTGTCTTGGATGACTACTGTTGGCATGCAATAGTGCATTTGTAGCAGTTGGTTTTCTATAGAGTGTAGTTGATAGTATTATCCGTGTTTCTATAGATCTCAAGATCCAAAAACGGGATCTTGGATCTATCATACACGTAAGTGAAATGTAAGTTGAAATCATTCACATTTAGTGTATTTAATTCTGCTGCCTCCTCCTCATCCTTTCCGGAGGAAATGTTAAGTGCATTAATTGTGACCCTGCCTAAGCCTGGGAAGGAACCTGATCAACCTCAAAATTTTAGGCCCATATCCCTGTTAAACATGGATGTGAAGATATACGCCAAAGTTATAGCCGCCAGATTGGTGGACCTACTTCCCCAAATTATACATAAAGATCAATCGGGATTCACTAAAGGTCGTCAAGCGTCGGACGCTACTAGGCGCGTGGTTAATGTTATCCATCATGTGGGCCTCAATGGGACGCCTTCTCTGCTCCTTTCACTGGACGCGGAGAAGGCGTTCGATAGGGTCCACTGGGGGTTTCTATCAGCCGTCCTCCAAAAATTTGGATTTCGTGGATTTATTCACGACGCCATTATGGCCTTATACTCCACGCCCTCTGCGGTAGTCCGTACAACGGAAGCTATCTCTAATCCGTTTAATATCACCAATGGCACTAGGCAGGGATGTCCACTCTCCCCCCTGATTTTTAACATGATTATGGAAACTTTAGCCACTCATATCCGATCCAATCCCAAAATCTCTGGTTTACTTATGGGTGATCAACACCATAAAATTAGTCTCTTCGCGGATGATGTGATACTTATGATATCAGAACCAACTACGTCCCTCCCGGAAATTCAAAGGATTCTTCAGTGGTTTGGAAAGGTCTCCTTTTATAAAGTAAATGAGTCCAAGTCCAACATATTGGGTATTGGCATTAATGCCACCATGCGTAACTTGTTGCAACACCAATTCCCGTATGCGTGGGCAGACCAAAGCATATCCTATCTAGGAGTGCAATTGACTGCATCTACGAAACAGCTATTTCACCACAATTTCCTTTCTGCTCGCACTAAATTGCAGGACAACCTCAAGCATGTAGCTTCCTTTGAATTCTCCTGGTTGGGGCGTTTAGCAGCGTTTAAAATGATGTATTTTCCCCAATTACTGTACCTCTTTCGTACCCTTCCGATCCCCCTCCCAAAGACTTATCTTAGGTCTCTTCAGTCCCTACTGTCCAAATATATATGGCAAAACAAAAAACCCAGATGTGCCCACGCTAAACTGATTAAACATCGTCTGGCGGGTGGAGCGGGATACGTGGACATCTCTGACTATTACCTGGCATCAGTTTTGTCTCCACTACGTGATTGGTTTAGGGACGCGCCTACTACACTGTGGAGCGCAATTGAGGCTACATATTGCACCAGGCAGAAATTGTCTGACTGGTTATTGGCGACTACCCTAAGCTCCAAGTTGCCTTCCTTTCTTCCTCCATTCATGACTGCTGCAGCTAGGGCGTGGAGAATCCTTGTGGCACAAGATACCTCAACCTCTACAAATTCCCCACTCCATATCCCATTGTCAGCATTACACTCGCTTATACCTCACGTTGACCTTTCCGTTTGGCAAATTAAAGGCATTACCCATCTCGGGAAACTATACGATGGCCCCAACCTGATTCCATTTAGCACCCTCCACGCGAAATTCGACCTTCCTAGCTCCGCAGTATTCACATATCTTCGGGTGTCACATTTCCTCAATTCTGTCCAGTTAGGGCCCGCGACTATTCCTACCCAGGCTTGGCGGTTCTTGGTAGACTCAGGATACTCTGGTCAGAAGGGCATTACGGTCTTTTATAACCTTTTTCAATGTAAGACAGTCTTCACCAAGTCTGTTTCCCACATTCAATGGGAAAGGGATATTGGTCAGGAATTTTCTGCCACACAATGGAGCAGAGCTATTCGTTCCATCTATGCAGCCACTAGTTGTGTCAAACTATGGGAGTTACACATAAAATTTTCCCTCAGATGGTACCTCACGCCTTCCAGAATTTGCAAGTTTGACCCCCAGAACGACGGTAAATGCTGGCGTATGTGTGGACAAGATGGTACGCTTTTCCATGTCCTGTGGCGCTGTCCAAAACTTACCCGATATTGGGCCCAGGTTTTCAAGTTATTGGCGGAAGTATTGCACTGTCCAACCGCAATCAAACCCGGTCTGGCCTTACTTAATCTTGAAATTGAGCAGATTCCTACCCTCTGTAGACATGTTGCGACCCACATACTGTTAGCAGCCAGGCTCACTGTGACACGCGCTTGGAAACAAGCCAATCCACCGAATATTAAAGAAGTCATTGATCTTATCAATACCCATTTCACATTTGAAAGATCACTTTCCCTCAAGAACCGAGCTAGGGCCACTGTAGAAGCCCAGTGGAAACCATGGTGTGACTGGATGGAGCATTTGACATTAAGCTCAGATCTGTTATGAATACCTACCTTGACATGTTCCTTATCATACTCTGTGGGGATGGGAGCGGCTACCCAGCCATGCTCTCCGCGCCTGGGCACAGTTTGGTTCCCGATAGGGGTGCCCAGGTGGGGGGGAGCTAGGATCTATCTGGTATAATGGAGATCTCTCCGAGTGGCCCAGTGGTATGACCTTCATGGTTTTATCATGACGATTAGGTCAAATGTTCAATATTGATATGGTGTTCAGAAGGGCGCGGAATCCTAATTGTTGTTTATGCATTAGCTAGTTGCTACCGACTATGGTTGCTATTTTGAGCGGTCTCTGCCTAGTTCACCTCGACAATGCCTAAGTATGTCCTTTTAATACTACTGACTTACACTTGATTCTATTACTGTGATAGTTGTTACGTCTGTTAGTGTTTCTATAACTTCTTTACCTTGTCTGCATTGATGTACGTACCCCTGTTGTTGGTACGAATGTGGTAGCTTGCACGCTACTTGTTTTATAATGTTTTGAAAAATTTAATAAAAATAATTTGGAAAAAAAAAAGAAAATGCAGAAGGGAAAAAAAAAAAAAAAAAAATCATTCACATTTAGGACTTCTACAAACCTTTTTAGGATGTCAAGAGGACCCGACCATAGGACAAATATGTCGTCAATATATCTTTTCCAAATTTCTATATGTGCTAGATACACTGACATGGATTCTTGGGCAAAAAGACATCGTTCCCACCCCCCCAGGTACAGGTTAGCGTAGGATGGGGCACATTTAGTCCCCATCGCTACTCCCTGTACCTGGAGGTAGTGGGAACCGTCAAATACAAACACGTTGTGTGTTAAGATAAAAAATAATAAGTCCAAGACGAACTTATTCAGTCTTCTATGGTCGAGTCCTCTCTCATCCAAAAAGGATTCTACAACTTCCACACCTCGAGTGTGTGGAATGTTTGAGTATAATGACTCAACGTCTATTAATACTAAAGATGTATCCTCTTCAATCTGTATGTCTGCAATTGTTAGTAGCATGTGCATAGTGTCCTTCAAATATGAAGGTAAAGACTCTACATGTGGGCGAAGGTATGCATCCACATATGAACTTGCATTCTGTGTAAGACTATTGATACCTGAGACTATAGGGCGACCTGGGGGGTTGGTATGGTTTTTATGCATTTTTGGAAGTGCATAAAATGTAGGCGTTGTGGGTTCTTTAATAATCAAGAATTCCATAAGATCCTTGGTTATAATTCCCCATTGGTGATATTGATTTAGGAGTTTAAGAAATTCTCTTTGGTTTTTTAATAACTGTAAACTGCTTACTCTTGAGTACCAGGCTCTATTGTCGAGGATGTTATTACACATTTCTGTGTACTGTGTTTGGTTTAAAACGACCACGTTACCGCCTTTGTCTGCGGCCTTAATCACAATATCTTTACGTTGTTGCAAATCTCGTAGAGCCTGGTATTCAGTTTCAGACAGATTACTAGGGTTTTTTCGTATATTCATTTGTTTAATATCCCTTGTTACCATATGGATAAAGAGATCAACTTTGGGGTTAGTTTGACTAGGAAACCGTTTAGACTTTTTTTTGAAAGTTTGTAATGATTGTTGTGTTGTTACTTTCGAGGTCGAGGGTGGGTCGGGTCCGGTAATGATCGGACCCGACTCATCCTCAAGTTCGGTCAGAATTTTGAGCATTTTGTAATCCTTTTTGGACCAATCACGCCATGTTTGAAGAAGACCCCCCATAGGGGCTTCTTTTTGCTTGATTTTAGGGCCCTCAATAAGGCTCCTAAAATTAAGCTTACGTGCAAAAAGGTTTACATCTTTCACAAATTCGAAACGATCTAGATTTTTTGATGGACAGAAATTTAGCCCTAAACCAAGTATTTTAATTTCCTCTACTTTTAATTGAACATCAGAGATGTTAATGACTTGTAGAGAATTTGTTTCTCGATTTAATTTTTCTCCTCTGTTGTGGATATTTTGAGGGGGCCTAGAAGCCCTAATGTCATCTGTTCTAAAAAAGCATTGTCCTGGGTATTAGGGGGATTTCTCTTTGGAATAGTTCCACAGTGTGTTCCTTGAGCACTTAATAATGGTGTGCCAGATAATCCCACCGATGGACTTGATGGGGGTTGGCTTTGAATTTTAGGTCCAAGTTTTGGGGCCTTGGCTGCCTGTGTAGTTTGTAAATTATACTGTGTTCCCATTGTAGTGTCCCTTTCATCGTCTTTCCTTTTGTCCTGTCTTATTCGATTAGATCTCTCTTGGCGGGCATTCCAAAAAGTTAGAGGAAGTAGAGGATGCAGCTGATGAGTCAAAACCAGTTGCCATCCTCTCTGTTCTGTTCATTTTGTGGTCTAGGTCTATATGTTTTATTAGTATTTCTTTCCCATTTATAAGCTCTTCCTGTCCTAAATGCTACTTGGTCACGGTTCATCTTTTTATCTTTTCTTTTGATAATTTCTCCACTAAATTTTTCCACCGCGTGTTTGATTTCAAGATTTTTTTCTTTAAAAATGGGTTTATTTTGGAATGCCGCTAGCTGGTTTACAATTTCTACTATTTCTTTGTCTAGAATAAGTGCTTCTGCCTCATAATATCCTTTTAGAATCTTCACCATTTCAATTGAGCATTGTGTGAGGTTTTCTTCCCATTTATTTTTCAATTCAGATGAGACTGAGTGAATGGTTGGGAATATTTGAATGCGTAATCCAATGGGTACAATTTTAGTGTCTATGTACTGTTGAAAGTAAGTAGCATGCCAGAAAAAGGTTGTCTTACGTATCAAAAGTTTTCTTAAACGGGTTGTTATTTGCGAAATTTCAGAGTCCTCCTTGTTTGAACCACGAATTTCTGTCAGCATGTAATTTGACCATAGATTCCCCAGGTAGTCAGCCATTTCGATCACTATCAGAGAGACAAGAGGACAGACCCGAACACGTAACACCAAACAACACAGAAAAAAAAAAAAACACAGAAAAAAAAAAAAAAAGAAAGAGGAGGGGAGGAGGGGGAGGGAAAGAACAAGAAGATATGTAGTAGATGGAGAACTGAAGAAAAAGAGAAAGAAAGTGTTGAAGAGATAGATAAGGTTTGTTCGATTTGGCAAATGATGTCTTGCAATCTCTGTATAAGACTTGTCGTTTATAACATATATATTCTCTTTAAACGTTTTACATCACTTGAATTATTGTAATAAATGATATCATATAGCACATATGCATAGATTTAGCTGTTTAATAGTTGATTTAAATGTTCGGCCCTTAAAAGCTCCCCTTTCAAAAAGTTGGGGATTTGGCTCCCCTTGAAAGACAAGGAACAATTTAAGTGGAAGGGGAGGTTAGGGCCTATTTAGATAAAGGGTATAATGGCACCTTCCCCCATGTGCAAAAAATGGAAAAAATGAAAAAGGGCACAGACTGGCCCACCAAATAGGTCAGGAGGTCAGGTTATGCCCTTAAAGGGGGGGGGGGGATTTGAATGTGCCTCTATGAATCACCAAAGTATGCATATGTTTATAACAGATATCAACAACGCACATGTATTAAAAAAGTAATAAATCTTTATTTGTACATATAATAAAAACAGTAAGTACGTCACTCTATCTATATAGATTAGAAACATCAATATATTGTGCAACATTTACAAAGTCTAAAGATATTGCTGGAGCTACGCGTTTCGCATTATGCGCTACCCCGGTTTGCGGGAACATCCTCCCGCGGCGTTCACACGTGAAAGCTTTGGCGGACGGATGTGGGGGGCGGGAGACCTGGAGGAGGAGGAGGCTATACTTACAACAGGTAGTATATATAGCTGACACACTAGGCAGCTCACAATAGCAGGTCTACATTTAGACGGCTGTATTCTTTCTAAGACCCCTGAATTTCACTGTCCGGTAAGTGAGACCTTTATACTAGTTTTTTCCTTATTTCAAATAGGCTCAATCACTTACGAATTCCTTCTTGAATATATATTTTTTCAGATCCTAGATGTGAGCCAAGTGCCTAGTGTGTTCGGTGACTCTACCTTATTCAACTGTATACTGCTGGCACTATAACCATCCCTAATTTCGTATGGGACCATTTCTTTCACACGCCCACTCACTCACTTGTGGATACAAATGACTGGGATATATTTTTTGATAACCAGTATTGAATTTTTAAATCTACACTTTATGCACGTTTTTGTGACCTTCATATCACCACTAGTATGATCCTGTAGAAAGAGCCTCTGGTAAGTGTTCCTCTTAGAAATAAATTTATCACTAAATTCTTCCCGGTTAAACCCAATCTAATATTGAGGAGTAACGGATATAATTTTCTCTTTTTTTTCTGTTAATTTTAGGGGCTAATGGCTCCTCCCCTACACAGCTTGATTTTAAATTAAAACAAGTACGATCTACCTTATCTACTGTGATTTTCGGATTAGGGTAAGATGATTTCAACTCATTATTGGGGCATCCTAACACCTGAATGTCTCCTATTTAGATCTTGGGGAATATGGTTCTTCACATTTATTATCTTATTTATGACATCTCCTCTATGCCTCCTATGTGGATGGACTGTCCCCCGGACTCTACTGATCCGGGGAATCAGCCTATCCTTTTCATCGCCCCCCCCCCCCTTTGGGCTACGTGGTAATTCACACTCCACATTGCTTCCCAATCCCCTTTTTCCTCCTTCCATGTTGTTGTCCTCTTCCCCTTTTCCCTTTTTTTTTTTTTTTCCTACTCTCTTTCTAGAAGGTTACTATTTTTGGCTATAATATTCTGATGCAGTTTTTTAGCTCTAAAAAGCTTTTCAGACTCTCTTTAATCTTTCTAATGAACCTATAAGACGAAGAAGTACATTGTATCAGCCATATCTGGAAGAAGTTCTCCATTGTCTAGATATACTATGAATCTGTCTTAGAGTAACAATAGTAAAAATGATATGTTGAAGTGAAGATAATAGTATTTACTGATGCAAGAAACAGACAATTTAAAATAAAGCTCAGATGCAATGAATTGAAAACAAAAATACTTTATTTATATGACTATATTCATAAATCTAACAAAATCTTTTATGTATATCTAGATTGCTAAAGATTGACTCTCTGTTTAAATACATTCTCTTGCTGGACCCTGAGGAAGTGCATAATGAGAAACGCGTAGCTCCAGCAATATCTTTATACTTTGTAAATGTTGCACAATATATTGATGTTTCTAATCTATATAGATAGAGTGACGTACTTACTGTTTTTATTATATGTACAAATAAAGATTTATTACTTTTTTAATACATGTGCGTTGTTGATATCTGTTATAAACATATGCATACTTTGGTGATTCATAGAGGCACATTCAAATCCCCCCCCCCCTTTAAGGGCATAACCTGACCTATTTGGTGGGTCAGTCTGTGCCCTTTTTCATTTTTTCCGAGATTCTGAGTTCTCTTGGTCACTAAGGATGACATTGTAAGGAGCAACCTCTCCTCAGTCACGTACAACTCCTGGGGTTTCTGGGGAATGAAAACCATCCCTTGAAAACTGCTGTATGTTATCCTCTACATCCATGCTGCCACAATACTCCTCCTCCTCTTCCTCCTGTGTGTTTTGTGGCCCTGCAGGAATGTTATCTGCATAAAGAGGGCCTTGTGAGGAAATGAAATCCTCCTCTTCCTCCTGCTGTTCTGCCTCAAATGCCCTGTCTATGATTCCACAAAGTGTGTACTCCAGTAAGAAGAATGGAGGCACAGTGTCACTGATGCATGCATCGTCATGGCTCACCATCATTGTGGCATCCTCAAATGGTGACAGGACAATGCATGCATCCTTTATCAGCAGCCACTGGCGAGGCGAAAAGAATCCAAGCTCACCTGAGCCTGTCCTTGTGCCAAACTCACACAGGTACTCATTGATGGCCCTCTGCTGTGTGTGAGCCGCTGCAGCATTGCCAATGTTGAGTTCCCCCTGGTGGACATGTCACAAATGAGGCGGTTGGTGAGCAGGTTGAATTACCATTGAATGTCAGCCAGCTGAGCACTAGCATTGTAGGAACCCCGGAAATGGCCACAGACTTTTCTGGCCTGCCTCAAAAGATTCTGTAAGCCTGGGCACCTGTTCAAGAAATGCTGCACCACCAAATTCAGGACATGTGCCAAGCATGGAACATGTGTCAAGTGTCCCTGTCAGAGGGCGGAGAGAAGGCTGGTGCCATTGTCACATACAACCATTCCTGGCTCAAGGTACCATGGCGTCAATCACCTCTCAGCCTGCCCCTGCAGAGCTGACAGAATCACTGGCCCGGTTGTGGCTTCTGTCCCCTTGACAGACCAACTGAAGCACTACTTGACATCTTTTAGCCTGACTGCTTGCGTAGCCCCTTGAACACTTAAAGCGGAGTTCCGGCCTCAAATACCTTTAACTAAAAATACCCCAATAATACTAATCCATCGCCCTTTACAGAACCGCTATTCTCATACTTACAAGGTGTACGGTATTGGATTTTAGTCAAAATCTTACTTTTAAAAATGCTGCCTGAGCGTGGCCATCTTGGATGTGGGCATCTGAAGCCGCAGTGTAATCTGCTGTGTCCTTCTTCCTGATTCCAGGGAGTGTGCTGGGATTTCTTCCTGATTCCAGCCTCCTGGGAGTGATGACAAACAGCTCCCAGGATGCAATGCAAAGGTGGAAGTGATGTCGGTGGCCGTGGCCACAGAGGGGGGAGAAGGAGGAAGTACAATCAAAAATGCCCTAAAAATAAGGTAAGGGACCCCGAAAAAAATTGAAAATGCCCAATTGTTGATCAGCATAGCGAGCACCCCAGGAATCACTAAAGTTGCAAAATAGGCCGGAACTCCGCTTTAAGGAGCACTGCTGGTTCAGAGGACAATTCAGCAGAAGAGGCCATAGAGGAGGAAGAAGAAGAAGAGGAGGGGGTGGAGAAGACAGATGTGGCAGAATAACCACCAATGTTTTGGAGGCGTGGTGGCTGAACAAGCTCCAACACTGAACCCTGTCCTGTATCCTCCCAGCTGCCAGCAGAATTACCCAATGCGCCATGAAGGAAATGTAACATCCCTGACCATGCCTGCAGGACCATGAGTCAGCAGTAATGTGAACCTTCCTGCTCATCGCTCTGTCCAATGAGGTCACAACATTTCCTTCCACATGATGATTCAGAGCTGGAGTGACCTTACATGAAAATACATTTCTTTTTGGAACCTTTCACTGGGGTACAGCACATACCACACATTTATGAGTCTACTAGATGAAAAGGCAGCAGTTTTAGTGCTAATAATTTGAGCAAGCCAGCATTTAGACGCTGAGCATGTGGATGGCTGTGGATGCCTGGGACAGTATTTTTTTTTTACGGTTCAGACACTAGGGTAGTGAAATTTGCCTGGTGGTGAAAACAGGTGGTGTACTGCTAGCAGATTGAGTGCAAGTACCTGTGGTACCTGTGACATCCTTCGCTATAACATCATCCCTCTCAGTGCAGGTTTTTGAGAGGACATGACGTATAGTAGGGATCCCAGATGAGGAGCAAGGAGAAGTCTGCATTTTATTATGATGTGTGTCTTTCAGGTGCTCTTGCCAATGGACTGCATGGCAGGTCGTCATATGTCTTATCAAGCATGTTGTGCCCAAGCGGCTGGTGTTCTGGCCATGCTTGATCCGCTTCAGACAGGGATTGCAAACAGCAACCCTGCAGTTTGCTGCACATGTCCACACCAATGAACTTTTGGAAGTCAGCTGGGAGCTAGCAGCACACTGCACCTGTGGAGCTCTGTGGTGTGATGCAATAGGGTGGCTGCCCTTAAGCTGGCCCCTGGAGGACATCCTGCCTCATTGTATTTGTGCTGCCTCTTCCTCCTGACTTTTCTGCTCTATTCTCTCAGGCACCCAAGTACGGACAGTGACCTCATTATCCCCTCCCTACTCATCATTGGAGCAAACTTGGCAGTATGCTGCAGCTGGGGGAACATGACTGCTAGTTTCTTGTCCATCATTTTCACTCCCTCTCTCTAGGCTCACGTTATTCTCTTCCTCAACCTGGGAATCAACATCGGAGCATTCAAATTGCTGCGCATCCACCAGCACCATGTAACTGACACTATGACCGAATAATTCAGGTGACTTCTCCATGCATGATGCTGAGGCTACGGAAGGAATAGCTGTGGACAGGGAGCCTGTGGAAGAGGCTGGTTTGGCAGCTGTAGTGGATGGCAAGCTAGTATGAGCCTGGGTGACAGAGGATGAGGACGGCTTAGTTATCCACTCCACCAACTCTTCTGCATGTTGTGCCTCAATAACACAGACAGCACCAAAAAAAAAAAGGACAAGCGTGCCCTGTCTGCAGAGGATGCACCATGTCCACGGTCCACAACTTTTTACTGTGGACACAGCAGCTACTTGCCCTCTTTTAGTGGCCTGTAAGCGTCTGCCTCCCCTTGTTGGCCTATCGGACATGATGGGGATTTTTGGAGGGGTTTTTTTGTGGGAAGGGAATATGGTGTTTGGGTGCAATACTTTTGTAATGGTTTGAATAAACCGTTTTACTATATATATTTTTTTAAATGAAGAAAAGCTTAATAAAGCAAAAAAAAAAGAAAAACCCCTGCTGATGCAGAAGGAATAGACCTGCGACACAAAAAAGAGGACAGCAATTATGCCCTAAATACAATTAGTGCTTCTGCGCCAAAAAAAAAAAAAAAAAAAAAAAAAACAACCTACCGCTGACGCAGAAAGAATAGCACCTGCAACACAAATGGGAAGACAGCAATAATGATCTAAATACAATTAGTGTTGCTGGCCAAAAAAAAACAAAAAAACACTGCTGACGCAGAAGGAATAGCATCTGCAATTATGCCCTAAATACAATTAGTGCTGATGCGCCTCAAAAAAACAAAACCCACTGCTGATGCAGAAGGAATTGCACCTGCGACACCAAAGGCAGGACAGTAATTATGTCCTAAATACAATTAGTGCTGCTGCACCATAAAAAAAAACTACTGCTGATGCAGAAGGAATAGCACCTGCAACACAAAAGGGAGGACAGCAATTATGCCCGAAATACAATTAGTGCTGCTGCACCAAAAAAAGAAAAAAACTACCGCTGACGCAGAAGGAATAGCCCCTGCGACACAAAAGGGAGGACAGCAATCATGCCCTAAATACAATAAGTGCTGCTGCGCCCAAAAAAAAAAAAAACTACTGCTGATGCAGAAAGAATAGCACCTGCGACACAAAAGGGAGGACAGAAATTATGCCCTAAATACAATTAGTGCTGCTGCGCCAAAAAAAAACAACCTAATGCTGATGCAGAAGGAATAACACCTACAACACAAAAGGGAGGACAGCAATTGTGCCCTAAATACAATTAGTGGTGGGCAAAAAAAAACCCACTGCTGATGCAGAAGGAATAGCACCTGCGACACAAAAGAAGGTATAGCAATTAGTGCTGCTGCGCCACAAAAAAAACCCCCATTGCTGACGCAGAAGGAATAGGACCTGCGTCACAAAAGGGGGACAGCAATTATGCCCTAAATAAAATTAGTGCTGCTGCACCACAAAAAAACCCCCACTGCTGACACAGAACTAATAAGCGACACCGAAGGGGGAGTACAAATATTTCAGCAACAGAACCTAATGCTGCAAAGAAAAAATCAATGTAAAAAAAAAATGGGATCAGTGGAGTGACACAGATGTCTTGTATACACCAACACTTCAGTGGCCCCACTACACTGTGTTACACAATAATCACAACACAGCACTACACTGACTTCACTACACTGTGTTATACAAAAATCAGCCCTACACTACACTGCACTGCAGTACACTGTATCATACAAGATGAATCAGCACAGCACATCACTACACTACACTGACTGCCCTACACAAAAGAATCAACACATTACTACACTACACTGACTGCAGTACACTGTGTTTTACAAGAATCAGCCCTACACTCAGGGCCGCCATCAGGGGGGTACAGCCAGTACTCCTGTATGGGGCCCCGGCACATAGGGGGGCCCGGACAGCAGGAAGATCGGTAGGATGACAGCATACTTCCCAACCTGGGCAGGACTGTCCCGCTGTACAGAGGCTTTGTCCGGCATAATTCTGGTGATAAATGTTACCTTCTAGCTCAGAAGGACCTGCAGCAGTGGGAACATTTAGAACAGCCAGGGATTGGCTAACAAACCAGCTGGGTGTGCACTATGCAGCCACAATGAGAGACTGCACCTGTCAAATTAATGCTGTGATGTCGGTAATGGGCGGGACTGCTACTCAGACCCGCCCCCTGTGTCAAGCAACACGTGCATAGGGAAGAAGGAGAAGGAAGATATGGCAGCCAGCAACAGAAAGCTATTTTAGAAAGGTAATCATGTGGAAGATGGGGGACCTTTGGGGAAGATAAGGGCAGAGGAGAGGTGTTTGTGTTGCAGAGGTTGTAGATGCTGGGAAGAGGTGCAGTACAGAGGCATTTTCATACATTTGCTACTTTGGACAGCTTGGTATGGCACTAATCCTGATTTTTAACATTGGCCTCTATGGGAAATCTTGGTCACCTTGGTATAGCACTACTCCCGATTTTTAACATTGTCCTCAATGGAGAATCTTGGTCACCTTGGTATAGCACTACTCCCGATTTTTTTAACATTGGCCTCAATGGAGAATCTTGGTCAACTTGGTATGGCACTGCTCCCTGTCTAACATTTGCATCTACGGGAAATCTTGGTCAGCTTAGTAGGGCACTACTCCCTATCTAGCACTCTCCTGAACCCTGTGCATAATGAACTCCAGAATCCTGCATTCTGTATCTAGCATTCTCCTGAACGTATTCCTGACCCCTGCACTCTATACGTAATGCATTCCTGACCCCTGCACTCTGTACATAATGCATTCCTGACCCCTTCACTCTGTACGGGGAGCGGGTTGTGAATTTGTGGAGGGATTTGGGGGGTTGCGCTGTGAGGGGTGATTGGGAGGAATTTCTGCTAGGAAGAGGAATTGGGGCAGGGGGTGATAATATAACTTTGATATTTTCGTTGGAAGGGGGGCCCTGTCAGGTAGGCTGTATGGGGCCCCAGGATTTCTTTTTTTTTTTTAAACTTCAACTTTATTAAAATATCGAGCATACAAAAGGGAAACACAACACTCCCATAAAGAGGGTTACAAACCCAGTCACTGTACCCAATGTGGGCACGAAACAGACAGGATAAACAAGGTGAGTGTTACAGAAATCTCATAATACATTTTAACAGGGAATACAAAAGGGGGAAGGGGGGGGGAGGGGAAGGGAAATCAAGGGAAGGCAAGTAATCAAGACAAATATGCAGAGATATCATCAACATGCAATAACTCCAATAAAAAGTCCAAGCAGCAAAAGAAAAACAGATACTATACCTCACAGGTCTTTCAGGCGGCATACAGCTCCAGGCACAGGCCCTCCATGCCCACACGCTCCTCCGTCCCACACATTGTGGAGGACTAAGCCTCCTCAGCAGCACAGGTTTCGACCATATCAACCCAGGCTCCCCATATTTTGGTAAACTTAGCTGGGCAACCCCTGGCCTCATATGTTAATTTGTACAAGGGAAGAACCTGATTCACCATGTTCTTCCAAAGATTCAATGAAACACCAGACGTGTTGGTCCATTGCATCACAACCGTCTTCCTGGCATAGAAAAGTAATAATCTTAGGAATTGTTTTTGGCTAGAGCGCAAACCCACTTCCTCGAAGATCCCTAAAATGCACCATTTGGGGTTACACACATTGGGGAGATCAAAGTGAGCAGGCAAAAAAACAGTAACCTGAGACCAAAAAGGCCTAATTTTATCGCAGCCCTATAGCATGTGAAGCAAGTCACCCGTCATCTTACTGCACTTGTGGCACTCTGCCGTAGGTCTGTGTTTCATGAGGAACAATCTACGAGGAGTATAGTAGGTGCGATGAAAGATCCTCAACTGTATCAGCCTGTCTCTGGCGGAAATAGCTGTCGAAAAATAGGTATGTAAAAGCTCTTCCCAGTCATCACCCGACAAGTCCGGAATATTTCTCACCCACCCGGCCCTAATGGCATCCAGCCTGGACGGTACAGTACGAATCAGAGCACTATAATAGGAGCTAGTTAATTTTGTATGAGCATCGCCCAATAATTCCTTTTCCAACGGGGAGTTAGCCAGGGACACCGGGGCCGCACCGAATTGGGCCGCAGCCGCGTGTCGTAGCTGTAAGTAGCAGTAGTGTCAAGAGCCAGGTGCCTGAAATTCCAGCTGAAACTGCTGGAAAGTCTTGAAGACTCCGTCGGAAAACAACTGGTGAGCATATTTGAGTCCCCTCCCTGCCCAAGCCGTAGCATCTGGTAAGTGCTTGAAGTGCGGGAGACTCGGATTGAACCAAAGAGGCTGATTAGGCGAGAACCCTTCTTCAGAATCCTGCAGCAAGGCAGCACATCTAGCATAAATTTTAAGAGAAGATTCCAAAAGGGCCGTACCCTCAAAGGGGGCAACGGAACGGTGGTAAATAAGATTCGTCAAGGTCTCAAAAGAGGAGACCACTGCCGCCTCAGCAGCCGTGGCTGCATTGCCCCTCTGAGGGAAGAGCCACCCATGGACATGCACCAATTGTGCCGCATAATAATAAAGGCGCAGGTTCGGTAGAGCCAGGCCACCTAGGGAGACCGGCAGTGGCGGAGCCAGAGGGCTAGCTGGGGTGGCAATTGACACCCCAGATGAAATCTTTGACACCCCTGTTGCCACCCCAGCCGCTAACAGTACCTGCAACAATGTGCCGAGTGCGCTCCTGCACCCGGCACAAGCATACAACAGACCAGCTTTTCATTTCCCTTCCTCCCTGTAAGCGGAGATACTTCCCCCCTCCCCCTGACAGATGCTTCGTAGACCCGGCCGGGCACTGCGTGACGTCACTCAGAGAAGCCGGCTGGAGGCGTGATTGGAAGGACTCGGAGGAGCAGAGGAGAGCTGCTTGAGCTGCAAGTAACCTAGAGGAGCCGAGGAAGAACTAAGCACTGCATATACACAGACATCACACTGACAGGTATGTGGGAGGCTATATTATTGGCAGCCTCCAGCTCAGCTCGCATCCCTGGCTGTCTGTCTGTCTGTCTGCAGCAGACGCGGCTCACTCTATCTCTCTCTCCGGGTTATTTATTACCTCTCTCCCCCGGCGGCAGAACTACAGGGGGGATGGAGAGCTACGACAGACTTCCTGGCAGAAGGTAGATCTGACCATGAAGACTTTCCAGAGGTGACTGATTAAAAAAAAAAAAAAAAGTTCTATATTGTGTGAAGGGATGAATGGGCCACTGTTCTTCTATTATTGACTGTGATTAGGGATTTACACACAAAGTATTGTAAAAATGCAAATGTATTAATCATACAAATTCATTAAAACCATCATATAAAATCAGCAGCTGATCAGCCACATGACTATTCTATATTCAGAGACCACCTTCAGGCAACACGCACATGTGAGTAGATGAACCCCTCTACACAGCATCATGCATATACAGTATGAAATGCCTCATAGGGGTAAATTATTCAGTCCTGACCTTTGCACTCTATACATGGGTGTAATTATCAAGTGTGGTTATCAGGCATGGGTAGATGACTGATCATGCACAACCTGGGGGGGGGGGGGGGGGCTCGGTTTGGCATGTTCGCCATGGGCGCTGGATGACCTTGTCCCAGCACTGCTTATGCTTATAACATTACATAGATGAACCTGAACGAGAGGGCGCCTGTGCAGCTAGTTCTCTGTGACTGTCTGTGACTGAGTGCGGTGAGCAGCAGCGGAGCCGTGAGCCGCTGCACAGCTAACCAGAGAACTAGCTGCACAGGCGCCCTCTCGTTCACTTCTTCTACCTGTAACCTTAGGCAAGTCTCTCTCTCTCTGGTCTCTGCATGATTGAAGGGGACACGGCACGCTGGTCACTACATTGATAGGTTGGCAATCATGCTGGTCACTACATTGATGGGTTGGTACGCTGGTGGTCACTACATTGATGGGTTGGTACGCTGGCGGTCACTACATTGATGGGTTGGTACGCTGGTGGTCACTACATTGATGGGTTGGTACGCTGGTCACTACATTGATGGGTTGGTACGCTGGTTACTACATTGTCAATTGATGGGGGGGCATGCTGGTCACTACATTGATGGGGGGCAATATTGTGCAGCCCTACTCATAGGTATGCGCATGGGGTGTGCCGGGTGTGCCTAGGCACACCCTAATCACCCTCGTGCAGTGCTTCTGCCATGGCCGCCGCCGCCGCTGTGTCTGCTGCTCTATGCCCCTGGCTGCTCAGCTCCCGAACCCAATCCTGTCGGTGCGGAGACTGAGAGGGACTGTCTGGGGGAGGACCCTGGCCTGCTGTAAGGGGGGATCTATATAGGGGACCTCACCTCACCCTGGCCTGCTGTAAAGGAGGATCTATGGGGGACCTGCCCTAGCCTGCTCTTAAGGGGGATATATGGGGATCCTGCTCTAAAGGGGATCTATGGCATAGATCCCCCTTTAGAGCAGGGTCCCCATAGATCCCCTTTAGAGCAGAGCCCTGTGATCGGTGTGCGGCCTTAAAAGAATAATGTTTACTTTGATAATTGTTTATTTAATTAAAAATGTTTTAATACCGCTAAGACCCCGTTCACACTGGGGCGACCTGTCAGGCGACCTGGTCGCCTGACAGGTCGCCGTAGGTCGCTTGCCATAGAGAAGCTGCGGACCCGTTCTAATAGGAGCGACACAAGTCGCTCCGACTTAGAAAAAGGGTCCGGAGCTTCTTTGGGGCGACCCGGAGCGACCTGCATAGACTTCAATGTTATGAAGTCCGTGCCGGCCGCTCCGAGGTCGCGGTGCGAGCAGCGCGCCGCGACCTATGAGGTCGCCCCGGCAAGTCGGATCGCCCCAGTGTGAACGGGGCCTTAGGATGTTTGTTTACATTTATTTATAAAAGTGTATGTATGTATATATATATATATATATATATATATATATATATATATATATACACACACACACACACACACACGCGCATGTATATTGACCCCCCAAAATAATACCTTGCCACCCCTTTGCCACCCCTGTTTTAAAAGTCTAGCTCCGCCACTGGAGACCGGCTGTTGAAGTGTATTAAGCGAAAGCCGCGGCGTCTTAGGATACCAAAGAAATGCAGAAATGAGGGAATCCACCTCCCTGAAGAAGTGGTTTGGGATAAAAAGAGGGCAATTTGCCAGGATGTACAAAAACTTAGGGAGCATGATCATTTTAAACAAGTTCACTCTTCCTGCTAGAGTCAGAGGCAGATGCTTCCAATGCTCCATTTTAGACTTAAACAGGGTCAGGCAAGGGAGAAGATTATTAGGAACATACATGGAAAGAAGCTGCTGTACCATAACGCCCAGATATCGGAAGGACATGGTAAGTCGCAAGGGACATCCCCGGGGCAGAGAAAGAGGGAGGTCCGGGTCAACCGGGAACAGACTGGACTTGGACCAGTTGACCTTAAAGCCAGAGAAGATCCCGAAGTCTTGAATAAGACCCAGGACCTTCATCAACGTGGAATGCGGATCCGACAAATAGAGCAGCATGTCATCAGCATAAAGTGATACACGTTCCTCGAGGGACCCTATACACATACCCTGGATCTCCATGGAGTCGCGAAGGAGCTGCGCTAGGGGATAAATAGCAAGCGCGAAAAGGAGCGGGGATAGGGGGCAGCCCTGCCGTGTACCCCGATGTATGCGTAGAGGTTGTGATACCGAACCGTTCACCCGGATACATGCCAAGGGCTGGTCATAAAGGATCTGAACCCAGGTGAGAAAAACCCTACCAAAACCAAATTTCTCTAGTACATGAAACAAGTACGGCCATTCCACTGATTCAAACGCTTTTTGCATATCTAGCGAGAGCACGACCCTAGGTAGGGGAGAAAAGGATGGGACCTGCAAATTGGTAAATAAGCGACGGATATTAGTAGCGGCCCGGGATAAAGCCCGTTTGATCCACCCCCACTATGTCGTTAACCACCTTGTTGAGACGCAAAGCAAGAATTTTGGATAGAATTTTGAGTTCCACGTTAATTAAAGAGATCGGGCGGTATGAATAACAGAGTTGTAAGTCTTTATGCGGTTTGGGGAGCAGGATGATAAGGGCTTCGCGCAACGACTCAGGTAGGCGACCCACGTCATAGATGGCCTTATACAAGGCCAACAGGCCAACAGGCCAACAGGCCAACAGGCGCGGGACCAACAATTCCCCGTGGTGCAGGTACCACTCCACCGGGAAACCGTCAGGGCCATGAGTCTTGTGCTTGGGAAAAGATTTAATCGCTAGCGCAATCTCCTCCACCGTAATAGGCTCATCTAAAGTGGCGCTTTGTGCCCGCGTCAAATTGCGAAAGGATATCGAATCCACATATTCATACAGTTCAGGAGGAGTATAGTGGGCTCTGGACGTATAAAGGTCAGTGTAATATGATAGAAATGCCTGAAGTATCTCCTCCGTAGAGGAGCACGTTCGACGAAGACCATCATACACCATGGGTATAGTAACAGGGTCGGGAATGGGGTTCGCCAAAAAGGCAAGTAGACGACCATTCCTATCTCCTGATTCAAAAATGCGCTGGGACTGGTACAGAAGCCTCTTCTGCGTTTTTTCCGTAAGGGCGAGTTCATAGGTGCGTCGTGCAGAATTCCATAGGCGGTAATTCTCAGGGGTAGGGTCCAACACATAGGCCCGTTCAGAATCACTAAAAGCATCTGCCGCTTCCTCAACATTCGCCGCCACGGCTTTCTTAAAGGTTGTGACACCCTTCATATAGGCCCCCCTCAGCACCGCCTTGAAGGCATCCCAGCGGACCAAGTCCGAAGTTTCCCCACCATTCTCCCCCAGAAGTGGGACACAGCGGATGTGCATTCAGCCGACACTGGCGGTTCCACCAACCAGTAGGCACTCATGCGCCAGACCGCTCGCTGCGGCTGTCTGGCCACCATAATGTCCAACTCCAGGGGGGAGTGATCAGAGATCGCTCTAGGCAAGTAACGCACAGCGGTCACTTTGGGTAAGAGATCATGACGGGCAACAAATAACATGTCAAGCCTAGAAAAGGTGCCATGAGAACTAGAATGACAAGAATACTGTCTCCGCGTGGGATATTTCCAACGCCACGCGTCAAGGAGGTTGTATGCAGAAGCCCAGTCCGCAAGGGACAGCGAGGGGCGCACAGAACCATGCAGCCGGTCAAGGGAGGGGCTCAACACAGCATTGAAATCCCCCCCACCACCACATGTCCCTGAGCGATTGAAAGGACATCCCGCATACAACCGTCCACAGGGCTGGCCCAAGACATTGTGCTGCCTGGGTCCGAGAATGAAATGTTGCCCCCCCCCCCCCCCCAAAAAATCACGCCCTCCAAGAGGCCCCCACATTCTATAGGACTATGAAAACATTTAGATGAGTGTGAGTGTGTACGGAGTTACAGCAGGAGCAGGACAGAGCAGTAGACACTAGGCAGATGAGCGCACCAGGCTTTCTACTGTCTATAGTGCCACAATGCCCTGCAGTGCTGTGGACATGGTACAGGAGAATGCAGAGGCTGCAGGCAGGGTACAGGAGAATGCAGGTTGGCAGGCATGGCACAGGAGAATGCAGGGCTGTGGGCATGGTGCAGGAGAATGCAGGGCTGCAGGCAGGGTCACAGGAGAATGCGGGGCTGTGGGCATGGTACAGGAGAATGCAGGGCTGTGGGCATGGTACAGGAGAATGTAGGGCTGCGGGCATGGTACAGGAGAATGCAGGGCTGCGGGCATGGTGCAGGAGAAATCAGGGCTGCGGGCATGGTACAGGAGAATACAGTGCTGCGGGCATGGTACAGGAGAATGCGGGGCCTGCGGGCATGGTACAGGAGAATGCAGGGCTGTGGGCATGGTACAGGAGAATGCAGGGCTGCAGGCAGGGTACAGGAGAATGCGGGGCTGTGGGCATGATACAGGAGAATGCGGGGCTGCGGGCATGGTGCAGGAGAATGCAGGGCTGCAGGCATGATACAGGAGAATGTAAGGCTGTGGGCATGGTACAGGAGAATGCGGGGCTGTGGACATGGTACAGGAGAATCCGGGGCTGCGGGCACGGTACAGGACAATGCGGGGCTGCGGGCATGGTACAGGAGAATACAGTGCTGCAGGCATGGTACAGGAGAATGCAGGGCTGTAGGCATGGTACAGGAGAATGCAGGGCTGTAGGCATGGTACAGGAGAATGCGGGCTGCGGGCATGGTACAGGAGAATGCGGGGCTGCGGGCATGGTACAGGAGAATGCGGGGCTGTGGGCATGGTACAGGAGAATGCAGGGTGTAGGCATGGTACAGGAGAATGCAGGGCTGTAGGCATGGTACAGGAGAATGCGGGGCTGCGGGCATGGTACAGGAGAATACAGTGCTGCAGGCATGGTACAGGAGAATGCGGGGCTGTAGGCATGGTACAGGAGAATGCGGGGCTGCGGGCATGGTACAGGAGAATGCGGGGCTGCGGGCATGGTACAGGAGAATACAGTGCTGCAGGCATGGTACAGGAGAATGCGGGGCTGTAGGCATGGTACAGGAGAATGCGGGGCTGCGGGCATGGTACAGGAGAATGCGGGGCTGCGGGCATGGTACAGGAGAATGCAGGGCTGTGGGCATGGTGTAGGCATGGTACAGGAGAATGCAGTACTGCGGGCATGGCAGAGGAGAATGCGGGTCTGCGGGCATACTACAGGAGATGCAGTGTTGTGGGCATGTACCATGCCCGCAGCACTGCATCTTCTGTAGTATGCCTGCAGCCCTGCATAATGGCAGGTAGTGTGGCTGTGTGTGGAGCAATCTCACTTACCTGTTCCAAAAGGGCGCCTTAGGATTTAAAAATGGCGCCGCCCGGCACCAAAAAAAAAGGACCGCGGCTGGCCTACCTCACATGCACACTGCGCATGCGCCGCCACCGATCGGAAAAGCCCGTAAACGTTCGGCTATTCCCGGAAATAGCCAAACGTTTACGGGCTTTTCCGAGTGGCGGCGGCGCATGCGCAGTGTGCATATCAGGTCGGCCAGCCGCGGACCTTTTTTTTTGGTGACGGGCGGCGCCATTTTTAAATCCTAAGGCGGACCTTTTTTTTTCGGAAAAGCCGAAGTGCCGCCTGGGTCCCATGGTCCCTCGGGACCCATGGTAGGGCCGGCCCTGGGGGGAAGATGGATGGGAGTAGTAGTGTATGAGGAGATGTGAGTAGTGGGAGGGGGGAGACAATGTGAGTAGTAGTGTGTGAGGGGGGGTGGAGAGATGAGGGGAGTAGTAATTGAGGGGGGCACGATGGGACTAGTAGTGGAACATGGGGGGCACGATGGGACTAGTAGTGGAACATGGGGGGCACGATGGGACTAGTAGTGGAACATGGGGGGCACGATGGGACTAGTAGTGGAACATGGGGGGTACGATGGGACTAGTAGTGGAACATGGGGGGGCATGATGGGACTAGTAGTGGAACATGGGGGTCATGATGGGACTAGTAGTGGAACATGGGGGGGCATGATGGGACTAGTAGTGGAACATGGGGGGGGGGCATGATGGGACTAGTAGTGGAACATGGGGGGCACGATGGGACTAGTAGTGGAACATGGGGGGGCACGATGGGACTAGTAGTGGGGGGTATGATGGGAGTAGTAGTGGAACGGGGGTATGATGGGAGTAGTAGTGGGGGGTATGATGGGAGTAGTAGTGGGGAGTAGGATGGGAGTAGTAGTGGGGGGGGTATGATGGGAGTAGTGGTGGGGAGGTATGATGGGAGTAGTAGTGGGGGGGTATGATGGGAGTAGTAGTGGGGGGTATGATGGGAGTAGTAGTGGGGGGTATGATGGGAGTAGTGGTGGGGGGGTATGATGGGAGTAGTGGTGAGGGGGTATGATGGGAGTAGTGGTGGGGAGGTATGATGGGAGTAGTAGTGGGGGGTATGATGGGAGTAGTAGTGGGGGTAGGGTGGGAGTAGTAGTGGGGGGGTATGATGGGAGTAGTAGTGGGGGTAGGATGGAAGTAGTAGTGGGGGGTAGGATGGGAGTAGTAGTGGGGGGGTATGATGGGAGTAGTAGTGGGGGTATGATGGGAGTAGTAGTGGGGGTAGGATGGGAGTAGTGGTGGGGGGGTATGATGGGAGTAGTAGTGGGGGGGTATGATGGGAGTAGTGGTGAGGGGGTATGATGGGAGTAGTGGTGGGGAGGTATGATGGGAGTAGTAGTGGGGGGTATGATGGGAGTAGTAGTGGGGGTAGGATGGGAGTAGTAGTGGGGGGGTATGATGGGAGTAGTAGTGGGGGGCATCATGGGAGTAGTAGTGGGGGGTATGATGGGAGTAGTGGTGGGGGTATGATGGGAGTAGTGGTGAGGGGGTATGATGGGAGTAGTGGTGGGGAGGTATGATGGGAGTAGTAGTGGGGGGTATGATGGGAGTAGTAGTGGGGGTAGGATGGGTGTAGTAGTGGGGGGGTATGATGGGAGTAGTAGTGGGGGTAGGATGGAAGTAGTAGTGGGGGGTAGGATGGGAGTAGTAGTGGGGGGGTATGATGGGAGTAGTAGTGGGGAGGTATGATGGGAGTAGTTGTGGGGGGGTATGATGGGAGTAGTGGTCGGTACCTCGGCTCCTCCTCACCCCTCGGTAGGCGGAGCCTCTTCATGGCACTCCGGTCGGGTCGGGGGATCTCCGGGCGGCTCCTCTTCTTCCCGCTCGGTCCCCGGGGTGATGGGGGAGAGGGGGTTCCGGTCTTGGTGGGTCTCTCTGGGGTCCTCAGCAGCTCTTCCAGCTTGTGGCTCCGCGTGACGGTTCGGACCTTCCCCCGCTTCCTCTCCAGGGGCGCCGCCCGCTTCCACTGCCCGAAGAGTGGCCCGAGTCTGCGCCATTCTGTACTGATCACATGTTCGGCTATTTCCGGAAATAGCCAAACGTTTGCTTTTCCGAGCTGCGGCAGGGCATGAGCACTTGCGCAGTGTGCCTGTCAGGCCGGCCGGCGGCAGAGGACCTTTTTTTTTTTTTTGGAAAAGCGGAAGAGAAGAGGCCGCCCCTCTCTAAGTGCCGCCTGGGTCCCATGGTCCCACCGGGACCCATGGTAGGGCCGGCCCTGACCGTCCAGGCGCTGAGCCGCCGCAGGCGGAGGGAGATAGACATTCACAATTGTGAACAATTGATTCAAATAGGAAAGGACTAGTGTTGAGCGAACATGGGCTGTATTATTCGTGTTCGTACCGAATAATTGGATTTTTGTTACCCGAACTTTACTGTATGTTCGGGTTTAAAATCCGTGTTCGGTCATTTTATTTCCGGTTTTGTATGTAATGGCGTGCTTTTAATGGCGGGCTTTCAACAGCCAATCAACAAGCGTTTAACTGGTGTGCGCCATCACAGCCATGCCTACTAATGTATTAGTAGCTGTGATTGGCCATCTGAAGCATGTGACCATGTCTTTATAAGTTCGAGAGCCCCAGCGTGCCGTGTCATTCTGCTGTAGTTTAGGGACAGAGCACACACCATACGTGCTGGCTGCTGATAAGGGACAGACAGTGATTCTGTGAAAAATTGTGTCCGAAAAGAATGCAGGGACAGGTCGGAGTGCAGGCAGGGAAAGTTATTAGAGCATTTCAGGGCGAGGCTGGAGATTAGGCAGGGTCAGTCTTCTACATCGATTTTGCTGTGTGGGGGGTGGTGCAGTGAACGATCTTATTGAGCATATTAGGGCCAGGCTGGAGATTAGGCAGGGACAGTCTACATCGATTTTGCTGTGTGGGGGGTGGTGCAGTGAACAATCTTTTTGCCCTCACTTGAGCCCACTGAGGAGGAGGGAGAAAAAAATCTATTTTTATCAGTCTGTTGTGTGCAGCGTTCAGCTATATTTCACTACAGATTGCTGTTCTAATCTGCTATTAAAAAATTAATTTAAAGGGGAATTTTTTTTAAAAGCACTTGCCATGCTCTTAACTACATTTTGCTGCAATTTGCAGCACTCTAGCCCTTTCCATTGGTGTTTTAGAGCCATTTTAGTGCCTGAAAGTTCGGGTCCCCATTGACTTCAATGGGGTTCGGTGTCCGGGTAAAGTTCGGAAAAAGTCCGGGACACGGACCCGGACTTTTTTTTCAAGTTCGGCCGAACCCGCCGAACACGGACATCCAGGTGTCCGCTCAACTCTAGAAAGGACCACTATAACGTAACAGCCAGAGCGATCGGTCTTGACCTCCACAATTTGTACGGGGCAGTCTCTAGTGATCAGGGTAGAGACTCCCCTAGAGTAGGAAAAATATATGTGGCATGTAAAGCATGAGCAATACGGGGCAGTTTCAACGCCCTCGTTCTGGGATCCAATAAATGGGTTTCCTGCAGAAGGAGGATGTTGGCTTTTGTACGTTTAACATAATCAAAGACCAGAGAACGTTTGATTTTGGAGTTCAGGCCCCGAACGTTCCATGTTAGCAATTTTAAAGACATGACCTTGGGGGGTACATAGTGAAAAAACAATATATCAGCGTTTGCCGGTATCCCCCGGCAAATCCCCACCCCCCCAACAAAAGCATACATACCAATGGAGGAGGAGCGCGTGAGCAAGGAATATCCCAGGAGAACCCACCTGGGCCGCATGACCGCTGAGACCTGAAGGCAAATAAAGGAGATCATCAGTGCTTGGACAAATACAGTAGAATACGAAAAAGGGAAGACAGGGAAAAAAGGAAACAGGAACCAAAAAACCCAAACACCCCATACCCCCCCCCCCCCCCCACCCGGCTCTCTGCCCCAAAAAAAAAACTTGCAGAGAGCTTTAGCCCAGAAAGGCAAAACTATGCCAGAGTGTCGAAAAAGCAAGGTTGGAGAAAAAACAAAAAAACAAAAAAAAAGGGGTTTGGGAGAAAAAGGACAAACAAACGTCAAAGTACAGGGGGAGCCGGGGATAGCAAGAGTCTGGACGCCAGCGACAGTACATAGCAGGATAAGGATGTGAACACCTTAAAAAGGAAAAAAAACCCAGTTCCGTGGAAGTCCTAGGCCCAAACAACAAGAAAGAAAAATGTAGCAGCAGGGCTTGGGAACCAAGAAGTGATGTCCGGCAGGCCCAATAGTGGAAGGGCACGAGCATTAGCAGAGGTAGACCTACACAGAGATGGAGAAAAGCCATCAGCCCAAGCCATCCAACCATTCGGAAGCCTCCTTAGGAGAGAGGAAAAAATGCGCTTTGCCATCATTGAGGATCCGTAGTTTAGCCGGGTACAGCATACTGTATTCCATATGCTTGTCACGGAGTCTGCGCTTGACCGCATTAAAGGCCGTCCGCTGCTTTTGAGTGGAGGCCGAGTAATCAGGAAAAATAGAGATCTTATAGCCATTAAACTGTAGATCAGGGAGGTTACGGGCGGCCCTCAGGATACGCTCCTTATCCAGGAAATGCAGAAATTTTGCCAGCAGGGGTCTCGGGGGTGCTCCAGGTGGGAGGGGACGCATAGGGACCCTATGTGCCCGTTCAATGGCAAATAGAGGGGACAGGTGTTCAGTTCCTATGACATTCTTCAGCCAGGATTCCAGAAAGTCCTCCACTTCCCTGCCCTCAGATTTTTCCGGAAAGCCTATAAAACGCAAATTGTTCTGCCGCAGGCGGTCTTCAAGATCCCCCAATTTAGTAGAATGGTCCTGCAAGTCCCTCTGTTGGGATCTCACATCAGCAGTTAGAGGGGTGACAGTATCCTCCACATCACTAATACGTTGTTCTGCAGTTGAGATCCTAGCTCGAATCTTCTGCATATCATGCTTCACTATAGAGAGATCAAGCCTGACAATCTCTATTTGAGAGGTTAATGCAGCCTGGCAAGTGCGTATAGCCTCCAGGAGCAGAGGGCGCCCCCGCTTCCCACGTCCCCTCAGCCTCCCAAGGGTCGGGGTCCTCCGCAAGGCCCAGCGGAGCCGGAGGTGATCCGCGAGAGGACGCGGGAGGGTCCGCAAAATGGTCCCTGATGGTGGTGGGAGGTCGGGGCTTAGAAGAGACGGCACCCGGTCTACTTGATGGTGTGGGGATCTGGGTAGAAGCCGGCAGGGAGCGCCCATGTTTTTCCCGAGGCGGGAGTACCTGCTGAGAGGAAGTGCCGGCGCCATCTTGAGAGGCCTCCCGGGCCAGACCGTTCCGAGATGTCCCCGAGGATTTAGAGCCGATCTTGACCATCGTGCAGGTAGGCACTGAAGGCAGGACACAAACGGGGTCCCAGGAGGGGTAAAAATCCAAAGGATCTATGCCGCGATCACCTCAGGATCTATGAAAGCCGCCGGAGCTCCATTCGTGCACTGCTCACATATCGGCCGCTAGCCACGCCCCCGCCGGCCCCAGGATTTATAGCGGCAGCCCTGCCTACACTACACTGCACTGACTGAATTAAATATGAAAGCACATTACACAAACTACCTGCCTAATCTCCACTATTAATCTCCACTAACACACTACACACGGCTGCCGTGTAAACAGCCTTATATAGTGTGGGGCATGGACTTAGCCCCTGAGCTATGATTGGCTAAAGTCACCCTGCCTTTGGCTAATCATTGCTTTGACAGGACATTGTGCTGTGATTGGCCGAAGCATACAGGTCAGATGCATGCTTTGGCCAATCACAATCACTTAATGCACTGCAATTGCGCGGGCGTACTTCCCGCCGAACGCCACATTCGTTCATGTGTTCAGAGAACACACGAACACCCAATGCTTAAGTCGAACTTATGTTCGACTCAAATGTTAGGCCCATCCCTATCTGTCACAGGGCCTTCAAAAAGTGATAGGGAATGAAATGTGTAATTTATGCCTTTAGAACGGCTGATGTTGCTACTTGGATGTTGGGCCTCTGTTTGTGGCCAGGCTGTGGAAAAGTATCACAAATGTGGTATCGCCTCAGGAGGAGGAGCAGAATGTATTTTGGGGTTTAATTTTTGCTATGTACATGCTGTGTGTTAGAAATATCTTATAAATTACCAACTTTGTGTAAAAAAAAAAAAAGAGTTTTCATTTTCTTTTCACATTTTCCAAAAACTTGTTGAAAAAAAAATGACATGTTGAAAAGACTCATTATGCCTAGTAGAAAATACTTAGGGGTGTTTCCTTTCCAAAATGCGGTCATTTTGTGGGTAATTTCATTGTCCCAGTGCTCCCAGTGCTCCAGGGACTTCAAAAATGTGATAGGTACTCAGGAAATCAAATGTGTAATTTATGCCTTTAGAACGCCTGTCGGTGCTACTTGGATGTTGGATGTTGTATGTGGCCAGGCTGTGGAAAGGTCTCACACATGTGGTATCGCCATAGGAGGAGTAGCATATTATTTTGGGGTGTAATTGCAAGTTTATCTATGCCATGTGTATGAAATAGCTTGTTAATATGACGATGTGGTAAAAAAAAATCTTCATTACCCAAACGATTGTGGGCTAAAAATTGCAACTTCAAAAAACTCACTATGTCTCTAAATACATTGGGCTGTCATTTTTCCAAAAAGGGGTCATTTGGGGGGTATTTGTACTGTCCTGACATTTTTGGGCCTCAAGAAATGAGATAGGTAGTCAGTGCATCAGGATTGATCAATTTTCAATGATACGTAGCCTAGCTTGTAGACTCTATAATTTTCACACAAACCTATTATCATACGCTAGTGATTAGCCAAACACCCCCCTGTTCGGTTCGCACGAGAACATCTCGAACAGGGGAAATGTTCTAGAGAACATGCAAACTCCATTAAAGTCTATGGGACATGAACATGAAAAATCAAAAGTCCTAATTTTAAACGCTTAAATGCAAGTTATCGGCCAAAAAAGTGCATGGGGACCCGGGTACTGCCCCAGGGGACATAAATCAATGCAAAAAAAGTTTTTCTTAAATGATCGTTTTTACAGGAGCAGTGATTTTAATAATGCTTAAAGTGAAACAATAAAAATGAAAAATTCCTTTAAATATTGTGCTTGGAGGCCAGTGGCGGCCGGTGTATAGAGGGCGCATGGAGCTTAATGGGTTTTTTTTTTTTACATCACCTGATTAGAGCCAGAGGCTCTAATAGGGTGATGCAAAGGGTGGGCTCGGGGCGCAGAGCGGGAAGACTGCAGGAGATGCATCGGGGGACAGAGTGAGGAGAAGCCGCCGCTGGGACTGAAGAGAAGCCGCCGCCGGGACTGAAGAGATGCCGCCGCCAGGTAAATGCATTGGTCTTGGGGGGAAGCCCATGCTGCATTGAAGGGGGCACGCACGCTGGTCTCTGCATTCATAGGGGCATGCTGTGGCGCTCTGCATTGATTGGGGGGCACGCTGTGGCACTCTGCATTGATTGGGGGCATGCTGTGGTGCTCTGCATTGATTGGGGGCACGCTGTGGCACTCTGCATTGATTGGGGGCATGCTGTGGCACTCTGCATTGATTGGGGGCACGCTGGTCTCTGCATTGATGGGGGCATGCTGTGGCACTCTACATTGATTGGGGGGCATGCTGTGGCACTCTGCATTGATTGGGGGGCACGCTGTGGCACTCTGCATTGATTGGGGAGGCATGCTGTGGCACTCTTCATTGATTGGGGGGCATGCTGTGGCACTCTGCATTGATTGGGGGGCACGCTGTGGCACTCTGCATTGATTGGGGGGCACGCTGTGGCACTCTGCATTGATTGGGGGCATGGTGTGGCACTCTGCATTGATTGGGGGCATGCTGTGGCACTCTGAATTGATTGGGGGGCACACTGTGGCACTCTGCATTGATTGGGGGGCACGCTGTGGCACTATGCATTGATTGGGGGGCATGCTGTGGCACTCTGCATTGATGGGGGCATGCTGCAGCACTCTGCATTGATTGGGGGGCATGCTGTGGCACTCTGCATTGATGGGGGCATGCTGTGGCACTCTGCATTGATTGGGGGGCATGCTGTGGCACTCTGCATTGATTTGGGGCATGCTGTGGCACTCTGCATTGATTTGGGGGCATGCTGTGGCACTCTGCATTGATTGGGGGGCACACTGCGGCACTCAGCATTGATTGGGGGCATGCTGTGGCACTCTGCATTGATGGGGGCATGCTGTGGTGCTCTGCATTGATTGGGGGGCATGCTGTGGCACTCTGCATTGATTGTGGGGCATGCTGTGGCACTATGCATTGATGGGGGCATGCTGTGGCACTCTGCATTGATTGGGGGGCATGCTGTGGCACTCTGCATTGATTAGGGGCACGCTGTGGCACTCTGCATTGATTGGGGGGGCATGCTGTGGCATTCTGCATTGGTTGGGGCTTGGGGGGCATGCTGTGGCACTCTGCATTGAGCCTTGATGGGGGCATGCTGTGGCACTCTGCATTGATTGGGGGGCACACTGTTGCACTCTGCATTGATTGGGGGCATGCTGTGGCATTCTGCATTGATTGGGGGCATGCTGTGGCGCTCTGCATTGATTGGGGGCATGCTGTGGCGCTCTGCATTGATTGGGGGCACGATGTGGCACTCTGCATTGATTGGGGGCACGCTGGTCACTCACTTTTCTGTTTGCGCCCCCCCCAAAAATTTTGAGCACCCGCCACCACTGTTGGGGGCCCCCTTAATGTGCCTGTAAAGTGCGCATTTGTGCGATGTTTCTGGCCTGCTGCAGCAATACTGACATTTCTAAAGGAAAAATGTAATTTAAACTTGCTCGTGGTTGTAAGGTATTGTCGGCTCCCTGCAATACAGGTATAAAAAAAATGGCGTGGGGGTCCCCCCAAAATCAATACCAGGCCTCTCAGGTCTGGTATGGATTTTAAGGGGAACCCCGTGCCAATATTTAAAAAAAATGGCGTGGGGTTTCCCCTAAAATCCATACCAGACCCTAATTCAAGCACACAGCCTGGCTGGCCAGGATGGGGGTGGGGGCGAGTGAGCGCTTCCCTCCTGAACCATACCAGGTCACATGCCCTCAACATGGGGGGGTGGGTGCTTTGCCCCCCCTCACCCCAAAGCACCTTGCCCCCATGTTGAGTTGATGGGGACAGGGGTCTCTTCCCCACAACCCTGGGCTGTGGTTGTTGGGGTCTGTGGGGGAGGCATATCAGAATCTGGAAGCCCCCTTTACCAAGGGGACCCCCAGATCCCGCCCCCCCCATGTGAATGGATATCAGGTACATCGTACCCCTACCCATTCACCAAAAAAGTTTATAAAAAAAAATAATGACACAAGCCAGTTTTAGAAAAATATTTTATTAAAAAATAAAAAAATAGTGTTCCCCGATGATCAGACGCCCGCCCGCCCGAAAAATAGAAAAAAAATAAAAAGAAGAAGCTACTGCTTCTACGGACGCTTCCCGCGGAATGACCTGTTTTGATTTTGACAGCTCTTATATAGTGACTAGGGATGATCGAACGGTTCGGGTCGACCATCGGTTCGACCCGAACATTGACTGTTCGAGGTTCGGCCGAATTCCGAACCTTTTGCTGAAAAAGTTCGGAATTCGGCAACCAGAACCGACCAAAATGCAATGGGACAGGAACTGGGCTTTAAAAGCCCGTGATTGGACCAGAACCATCAGTAAAAGCCAATTGAGGGGCAGGAGAATGCTAGGAATGTGATTGGAGTGACTGGGGGGTCCAGAGGCCAATCATTAGTGAATACGCCCCCCAGTATATAAGATAGCCCCGCCAAATCTCTACCGTTTTAATACAGGGCTGTGGAAGAGAGTGGAAGCAGTTCTGTTACTTCTGCTTCAAAGTGTCATTTAGCAATTATTAGTGTGAGGAAAGGGATATCTAGTGTAGTTAGGGTACTATTTTCCACTATAGTTAGATTTAATAATCTAGTTTCTGTAGGGAAAGTGTTAAGTGTAAGGGGACCGTAGTGTAGTGTAGGGTGAACTGACACTGACTGCTATGGCAGGGTGACAAAACCCTTCTATGTCAGGGTGACCGCTATAGAGAAAAGATCGTTTCTCTTAGAACACTTATAGAACCGGATAGTGGCTTCGCCCCTGTCACCCTGCTTTTTGCTGCGGGCGTTTATAGAGCTTTTTTGAGGACATGTCAGGCATGACATCTGAACTTCTGTGTAGGGGTATATATACACACACACATGTATGTATATATACACATACACATATATAGGTGTGAAAATAGCAGAAACCTATGCTTGCGCTAATGAAATAATTAACACCCATATGGCTTCTCTGCTATAACACCTATATGTGTGTATGTGTATAAATACATATAAGTGTGTGTGTATATATACCCCTATACAGAAGTTCAGATGTTTTGCCTGCCTCCAAAGACCCCAAAAATGCCCAAAAAAAACGCCTGCTGCAAAAACACACCTGTGCGTTTTTGTAGCTGGCGTTTTTTTGGGCATTTTTTGGGCGTCTTTGGAGGCAGGCATAGCATCAGAACTTCTGTGTAGGGGTATACACACACACACACATGTATGTATATATACACATACACATATATAGGTGTGAAAGTAGCAGAGACCTATGCTTGCGCTAATGAAATAATTAACACCCATATGGCTTCTCTGCTATCACACCTATATATGTGTATGTGTATAAATACATATAAGTGTGTGTGTATATATATACCCCTATACAGAAGTTCAGATGTTATGTCTGCCTCCAAAGACCCCCAAAAAATGCCCAAAAAACGCCTGCAACAACACACCTGGGCGTTTTTTTTGGGCATTTTCTGGGGGTCTTTGGAGGCAGGCAAAACATCTGAAATTCTGTATAGGGGTATATATACACACACTTATATGTATTTATACACATACACACATATAGGTGTTATAGCAGAGAAGCCATATAGGTGTTAATTATTTCATTAGCACAAGTATAGGTTTCTGCTACTTTCACACCTATATATGTGTATGTGTATATATACATACATGTGTGTGTGTGTATATATACCCCTACACAGAAGTACAAATGTTATGCCTGCCTCCAAAGACGCCCAAAAAATGCCCAAAAAAACGCCAGCTACAAAAACGCCCAGGTGTGTTTTTGCAGCAGGCGTTTTTTTTTTGGGCATTTTTTGGGGGTCTTTGGAGGCAGGCAAAACATCTGAAATTCTGTATAGGGGTATATATATACACACACACTTATATGTATTTATACACATACACACATATAGGTGTGAAAGGAAAGAAGCCATATGGGTGTTAATTATTTCATTAGCGCAAGCATAGTGTTCTGCTACTTTCACACCTATATATGTGTATGTGTATATATACATACATGTGTGTGTGTGTGTGTGTGTATATATACCCCTACACAGAAGTTCTGATGTTATGCCTGCCTCCAAAGACCCCAAAAAAATGCCCAAAAAAACGCCTGAAACAAAACCGGCAAGGTGTGAAAATAGTGGAGCCATATCCCTGTTCTATTGCAATTCTAATACAAACAAACTTTTTTTTTCTGGTTCTGGACATGCTACAGAGCTGAAACTTCACAGGTACACTTTTTGGACCCCCCAGACACTAAATCCAAAGAAATCTCATTTTGTTTTTCAATAATTTTTTCAATAATTGGCTCTCTATCAAAAATGACAATTTTTAAGAACTTTTTTTTTGTGTGATTAATAGTCCCTGGGGCATGACCCAGAACGCTAGGCACTTTTTAGGGGCATTTATTGGGTTTTAGGGCTTCAAAATTGTGTTTTTTGATTACCAAAGTTGGGGTCCCATTGATTTCAAAGGGGTTCTGAAATCCGGGCCGAACTTTCGGGAAGTTCGGGTGTTCTGGTCGAACCGAACTTTTGAAAAGTTTGATCATCCCTAATAGTGACTAGGGATGATCGAACTTTTCAAAAGTTCGGTTCGGCCAGAATATCCGAACTTCCCGAAAGTTCGGCCCGGATTTCAGAACCCCATTGAAATCAATGGGACCCGAACTTCGGTAATCAAAAAACACAATTTTTAGGATCTAAAACCCAATAAATGCCCCTAAAAAGTGCCTAGGGTTCTGGGTCATGCCCCATTAACTATTAATCACACAAAAAAAGTTCTTAATTGTAATTTTTGATAAAAAAGTCAATTATTGAATAAATTAAAAAAAAAAAAAAAAGAGAGATTTTTTGATTTCAGATCTGGGGGGGTCTAAAAAGTGTACATGTGAAGTTTCAGCTCTGTAGCATGTCCAGAACGATGAAAAAAAAAGATAATTTTTCAGAAGAACAGGGATGTGGGTTGGGACCCTCCTTTAACTTTAACACCTATATGATCTTTTTTTCTGGTTCTGGACATGCTACAGAGCTGAAACTTCACAGGTACACCTTTTAGACCCCCCAGACACAAAATCACACAAAAAAAGTTCTTAAAATTTTTCATTTTTGATAAAAAAAAGCCAATTATTGAAAAATTAAAAAAAAAAAAAAAAGAGATTTTTTGACTATACACAAGTTCAGATGTTTTGCCTGCCTCAAAAGAACCCCAAAAAATGCCAAAAAACCGCTAGCGTCAAAAAAAATGCCCAGGTGTGTTTTTGCTGGCATTTTTTGGGGGTTTTTGGAGGCAGGCAAAACATCAGAACTTGTGCACAGTACCACTATACACAAGTTCAGATGTTTTGCCTGCCTCAAAAGAACCCCAAAAAATGCAAAAAAAAAAACGCTAGCGTCAAAAAAAAAATGCCCAGGTGTGTTTTTGCTGGCATTTTTTGGGGGGTTTTGGAGGCAGGCAAAACATCAGAACTTGTGCACAGTACCACTATACACAAGTTCAGATGTTTTTCCTGACTGCAAAGAACCCAAAAAAATGCCTTCTATTAAACCGGCAAGGTGTTACAGCAGCGAAGCCAACCCCCTGTCTGAAAGTTTTCTAATACAAACAATCTTTTTTTTATGGTTCTGGACATGCTACAGAGCTGAAACTTCACATGTACACTCTTTAGACCTCCCAGATCTGAAATCCAAAGTAAAAATCAAAAAATCTCTTTTTTTAAAAATGTTTTCAATAATTGGCTTTTTATCAAAAATTACAATTTTTAAGAACTTTTTTTTGTGTGATTTTGTGTCTGGGGGGTCTAAAAGGTGTACCTGTGAAGTTTCAGCTCTGTAGCATGTCCAGAACCAGAAAAAAAGGATTGTATGTATTAGAAAACTTTCAGCACAGGAATATGGCTTCTCTCCACACCTTGCCGGTTTCAAAGCAGGCATTTTTTTGGGTTCTTTTCTGTCAGGAAAAACATCTGAACTTGTGTATAGTGGTACTGTGCACAAGTTCAGATGTTTTGCCTGCCTCCAAAACCCCCCAAAAAATGCCAGCAAAAACACACCTGGGCATTTTTTTTTTGACGCTAGCGTTTTTTGGGCATTTTTTTGGGTTCTTTTGAGGCAGGCAAAACATCTGAACATGTGTATAGGGGGTATATATAGACATATATGTCTGAATATATACCCCTAGACATATATAGGTGTGATAGTAGCAGAAATATATTACTGTAAATGATTTCATTAGCGCAAGCATTTATTTCTGCTACTATCACACCTATATATGTCTAGGGGTATATATTCAGACATATATGTCTATATATACCCCCTATACACATGTTCAGATGTCATGTCTGACATCAAACATGTCCTCAAAAAAGCACTGGCAGTGGCAGCCCCTGCAGCATAAAAAATGCTGGCTGGTGAGAAGCCATATTCCAGTTCCGAAGCTATTCAGAGAAATGATCATTTCTCTATAGCGGTCACCCTGCTATGGAAGGGTTTGGTCACCCTGCCATAGCAGTCACTGCCAGTTAACCCTACACTACACTACGGTCACCCTGACACTTCACACTTTCCCTACAGAAACTAAATTTTTGAAGCTAACTTAAGTGTAAAGGAGCACTCTAACTACACTAGATATCCCTTTCCTCACACTAAAAATAGCTAAATGACACTTTTAAAGTAAAATTAACAGAACTGCTTCCACTCTCTTCCATGTCCAGTATAACAATGCTAGGAATATGGCGGGGGCGATCTTATATACTGGGGGGCTTATTCACTAATGATTGGTCTAGGGACCCCCTAGTCACTCCAATCACATTCCTAGCATTCCCCTGCCCCCTCAATTGGCTTTTGCTAATGGTTCTGGTCCAATCACGGGCTTTTAAAGCCCATTTCCTGAAGCATTGCATTTTGGGCGGTTCTGGTTGCCGAATTCCAAACTTTTTGGGCAAAAAGTTCTAAATTCGGCCGAACCTCGAACACCCAATGTTGGGGCCGAACCGATGGTTGACCCGAACCGTTCGATCATCCCTAATAGTGACCAGAGGTCGCCAGCCGCCCCACAATCCACTGATTAGGTGCAGTGAATGGACTGGTATGGACTGGTAAGGGCCTGGTATGGACTGGGGGGGACCCCACGCCATTTTTTTCAGCAATACTGACATAAACTGATATAAACTGAAGTGCCTATATATATATATATATATATATATATATATATATAACTTTGTGGTATACACTGCACTATCTGATCTCAACAAACTAAAAAGCAAAAATCTCTCTCCCTGCTAGCAATGTATTATTAATTATAAAATTCCACTTATAAATCACTACTGGCCAAGGGATTCAATCTCACAACCATTGCAGGACTGGTATTGTACCAGCTATGCCACTGTCAAGTACAGTTAGGTTGAATACACTTTCCCTGTCTAACTAACTAACTCCTATCTCACCCTTCACACAGTGGATAAGATACAAGTTAGGGAGAGTGTACTCAGCTTAAGCAGGCTTAATGGTGGCATAGGAGGTAGAATACCAGGCTTGCAATGATGAGAGCTGTGAGTTTGATTCCAAGTGCCAGCCAGTGATTTATTTATTGGAATTCAGAAGTCAGAGAGTGCATGATAATGCGGGAACTCGAAGTTCCCACGAAGAAGCCCATTTGTTCGTCATTCGATGAACGACTCCAACTCGAAGCTCATCCCAAATAATGACCTGTAAAGGCTTTTAGGGCAGCACCAAAAAATGATTATTATATTGTGGTTGCATGGCAAAACTATTTTTAAGTGTATGGGTTTAATAAAGAGTAGTGAAAATAAATACAATGTAACATAAAAAAATGCAGAAACTATATCATGTTTTAGGGAATTAATAGATATTTTGGTCTAAAGTTTGCATTTTTGCATGTGTGCAAAAAGTAAAAAAAAAAAGCTCTGGCAGTGAAATTTTTTTTTTAATTTAAAGCATTTTTATTAAATTTTTTCTTTAAGGATACAGTACATTTCATTTTTCAGATGTTTACCAAAACAGGAAAATACCACGTTCAATACAAATCAAAATAATCCAATTCCAATCGTGAAAAATAAAATTAAACACAACAAGTGTAAAAGAATCCGTGAAAAGTGATCTTGAAAACTCAAAAACTTAAAAGTGGAAAAAAAAAAAGTGTAAATATTTTTAGTGATATGTGTCATATGGGGCTAATATTGTGAAATCTTTTGGTGTATAACTTTAGGTCCATTATATTTGTAAAGTGAAAAAAAAAAAAAACCCAAGGAGAATATTTTTCCTGTTTTTTCCCAAAAAAAAAAAAAAGGAAAAAAAAAACATCTGAACCAAATAGAGCTGTTGTTGTCAGGACAATAACAAGTTTCATTTAACTTTATAGAGGAATAAAAAAAAAGAATATATAACAGATTTTATGTATCATTCCTTCTACCTCTCTGTACGTATCCCATTTGTCCCCCCCTGGGGGGCTCCACCTACAGACCGATGGAAAGAGGGAAGAAAAAAAGGAAAAGGAAGAGAGAGAGAAGAGAGAAGAAAAAAAAGGGGGGAAAAGATAAGGAAAAAACCCCATAGACTCCGGCAGAGTCAGGGGGATCTAGAGGCTCACTCCTTATACACATAAGGGAGATATCCCTAGAATTAAAGATTTAGCTGTATATACTCATCGGAGCTTGTGAATTGTAACCATGGTGACCAGCGTATTCGGGTTTGCTCCTCAGAGTTGTTTAATGCTGCGGTTAGGAGTTCCATGAGATGTATTTCATTTACTCTTGCAGTCCACCTTTGTCGCGTAGGGGGACATGTCTGTCTCCACATTGTTGGAATGCAGGCTTTCGCAGCATTGAGTAAGTGGGCTATCAAAGACTTCCTATGTTTCCTAATTGATCCCCTCGTAAGATGAAGTAGGCACAGTGCTGGATCCTCGCCCACCTCCACCGAGGTAAGTTCCTTAATCACCAGAGCGACCTCCCTCCAGAAATCCCTCAGAGAGGGACATGTCCAAAAAATAAGCATCATTGTGCCTCCCTCAGCACCACATCTCCAACAACAATTTGGAATTGACCCATCCATTTTATGCAGGAGTGCAGGGACTCTGTACCAGCGAGTGAGAATTTTGTAACTAGTTTCCTGATATCTGCTGGCCAGGGAAGACCTATGTACCATTGATAAGATTTTTTTGATTTGTGTGGGGGTGAAGGAGACTTTGAGATCATATTCCCATTGACGTATATACAGCAGAGGTTATTCCTTCACTGTTTCTCCCAACATCGCATAAAAAAAAGATAGTGCATGTGGGATAGATGATCCCCCCTTGCATAATGTCTCAAATGGGGACAATGCTCGCGGGGAATAGCCCTGCCTTTGAAGATGTAGAAGAAAATGTCGGATTTGTAGAATACCTAAAGGATCTAGATTCAACGCTGGCCATGCCTTAATCTCCATATGAGATGGCGGGTCTTTCTCTGTCCAAGCATCCATGAGACGCACCCTCCCCACCCGAGCCAAAGCAGTCACCCTGTTGTTCATGCAGCCTGGTAAAAATTCAGGGTTGCCTAAGATTGGTGTCATAGGAGATATCAATGGCGCTATCTTCGGGTGACTTTGTACTCTACGGGATTCACGTATTGTAGGCCCAATTGTCGGGTGCGAATAAAGTATATAATTCGCCATGATTGAAGTCCAGGGGGCCAGAGGAACAGGCCGGCCAGCCATCCCATTCTCTAGAGATACCCATTGTTTTGTAGTGGAATTGCAATGCCAATCCAATACTCGCATAAGGTGTAAGGCCCTATAGTATTGGAGAATGTCTGGTAGACCAATTCCCCCCCTATCTTTAGGGAGAGTGAGGATCCGCATCCCAATCCGAGGGGATTTGGTGGCCCACACAAAAGATCGAAACAGTGCTTGTATTTGAGAGAAAAACAACCCAGAGACTGATATTGGAAGAGCTTGCATAACGTATAAAATACGTGGCAATATGTTCATTTTGAGTGCACTGCATCGGCCAAACCAAGTCAGTGCGAGTGTTTGCCAACTCTGGATATTCGAACGAATAATCCTCAAAAGGGGCAAAAAATTTGCTGAATAAAGGTTCCCAGGATCCGCCGTAATATTCACCCCAAGATATTTTATCGAGCTGGTGGACCAATGGAAAGGGAAGGCTGTACATAGATCTCTGTACATAGATCTCCAGGTGTCAAGGGGCACAGAAACATTCAAGGCCACAGATTTAGAGAGATTTATCTTATAGTGAGATATGTTGCCATATACCTGAAGTGCATCCAGTATATGCGGTAAAGATTTAATAGGATTCATCACAAAAAAAATCAGATCATCAGCAAACGCCGCTACCTTGTGGTGTTCAGCCACCACCCGGACACCTGTGATATTTCCATCAATGCGTATTGTACACAAGAATGGTTCTAAGGTTAGGGTGAAAATCAAAGGGGATAATGGACAGCCTTGTCGCGTACCATTGTTGATCTCAAAGAAATCCGATCTCCACCCATTAACCCGCACTGCCGCCGTGGGCGATGTATATAGGGCCATTATGCAGCCCAACATCCACAGTCCTAGGCCAATATATGGATTTCTCGTTGGACTTTTTAAGGTTTTCTGTATTTTTACCTTGGTGTCAGCTGCTTTGTAATATTTGTTCTTTTGCTTGTGCTGATATATTTTTCTGTTACTAGGCCAATATATGACAGGGTGGCCTGGATAAATTCCCAGGCCACCCTGTCAAAGGCCTTTTCGGCGTCTGTGGAAAGTAACATCATGGGGGTTTGCGTTGATCGAGCACTATGTATCAAATCCACCACTCGGGTCGAGTTATCCCTCGCCTCCCTGGTTGGAACAAAACCGACCTGATCCCAGTGTACCAATTGTGGGATATAAGGTATTAATCGGTTTGTCAACACCTTGGCGAACAATTTAAGGTCGGTATTGAGCAGGGAGATCGGGCGATAACTCCCACACAGTGATGGATCCTTTCCCTCCTTATGTATCAAAGTTATATAGGCCCTCAGAGAATCTAAAGGCATACTTCCTCCTTCTCCAATCGAATCGAAGTATAATAATAAAGGGGTCTTCAAATGTTGCATAAATTGTTGATAATATGGAAGGGTATATCCATCAGGGCTGGGAGTTTTATGTCGCTTAGACTGAGACAGGGCCAGGGTCAACTCTTTTTCTGTAATTTTACCCTCCATAACTGTCGTCTGTTCTAGCAACAGAGGAGGCCTACCAGATGCTTGTATATATGCCGTCGCCACATTGATTTTCTCCTGTGCGTTCTTAGGTGCATCTATAGGTGGCAAATTATATAGAGCTTTATAATATGCCTTAAATTCTTCTGCGATCTCAACTGAAGAGTGAATTTTCCGACCGTTTGTGTTTTGTATTTGTGAAATTACTGTGCGTTTTTGTGGCCCACGCAAGGCTCTCGCCAACATTGTCCCCGGTTTGTCTGAAAACTCATAATATTTTCTTCTGGTTATCATAAGGTTCTGAACTGTTCTCTGAAATAAGAGTTTATTCAACTCTTCCCTTGCTTTCATAAGGGGGATTAGGTGTTCTCTCACCAGAGACTGTTTATGGGAAGAGCTTAATGTTGTAATACGCTCTAAAAGCGCGGTTACCGCCCTCTCTCGATCTCGCTTGTGTCTGGAGCCTATCCTCATTATTACTCCCCAAATAACACACTTATGTGCTTCCCATGTTATCCCGGGTGCTTGTAACGGGTCAGTGTTATTCGTGAAATACTCTGTCAGGGCTACATCAATTTCAGCCCTGGCAGTGGGAATCTGCAGGAGGGATTCATTTAATTTCCAAGTCGCTAATCTCGGTGGTCCAGAGTCCCACTCAAACAACGGATGAACAGGTACATGATCTGAAAAGGAAAATGAATCTATATGAGTAGCAGCAATCAGAGGGAGGTCGTTCTGGGATACCATAAATCTATCTATTCTGGAGTAGGTATTATGTGTAGCTGAATAGTAGGTATAGTCCCTCTCCCCAGGGTGCATTATTCGCCATGGGTCAACCAGATCTAAAAGGGATATTTCCCTCTTCAATCTGTTTAATCGAGAGTACGATAGCTGGGATATTCCTCGTGAAGTATCTATGAGGGACTCTGGTGAAAAATTTAAGTCTCCCCCCATTATCAGATGCCCCTCACGGAATTCCAATATAGTCGATGTTAAAGACTGCATGAAGGGTATTTGATTGGCATTGGGGAAATATACATTCACAAAAGTAATTACTCTTTGTCCCAGCATCCCTTTAATCATCAAATACCTGCCCTGGGGGTCGGCCTGTAGGGCCCTAAATGCCCATGGGATATTTTTGGATATGACTATACTCATGCCTTTCGCTTTAGGGATGGGCGAGGGGGCGTGGTATGCCCAAGGAAAATCCCTATTATACAGTCTGGGGATCAGATCTTTCTTAAAGTAGGTTTCCTGGAAAAACGCTATATGAGTATGGCTTCGTCGCATATCAGATAACAGTCGTGAGTGTTTTTCCGGGGTGGACAGCCCTCGGACGTTTAAAGTGGTCAATTTAAGATTTGATATTATCTTACCTGCTGGAACCGCCATGTCTCACCTCTGTGTCCCTGTTTCTGCCGGATGGGTCGGGGAAAAAAGAAAAAAGAAAAAGAAAGAAAGAGAGGTTGAGAAAAAAAAAAAAGGGAGGTAAAAAAAAAAAAGGGCAGTAAAAAAAAGGGAGGTAAAAAAAAGGGGCGGTAAAAAAGGGAGGTAAAAAAAAGGGCGGTAAAAATTTTAAAAAAGGGAGGTAAAAAAAAGGGCGGTAAAAAAAAAAAACAGGGGAGAAAAAGGAAAAACAGATTTTTATTTATACTTTTATTCTTCTTCCCCCTTCCTATCGGTCCGCACGTAATAAATCTAAATAAGGGTTAATATTTAGCCTTGCGCAGTTTAGCGCGGCCTAATATGGGGGAGGTAGAAGGCCTAATAGCTCCATAGAGTGTACAAAAAAACCAGAGAAAGAAAGAAAAAATACAAAATATGAGTGCACATAGCCCCAGCCCGCAGACGACCTCCCTATATCTTATTGAAACATATGGGGAGATAGAAACAGGGGAGAACAAGTTAAAGCAATATGGAGGGATATTGTGGTCTTGATCACAGCACAATAATAGCTACATCACATTATTTACTCCCTTTCTGTGGCTTCATCTTATGGGTCCATTACTCCCCTGTATCCCACCCCCCCCCCCCACTTATTTATATATCACATATCCCTCCCTCCTCTATTACCATGTTCCCCTGGCCCCTAAGGGGCCCAAAGATATCAAAAGGCTTCTAAAAGTATTATACACATAATATTATTGATTTGATCTCTTCACACAGTAGGACCGGGATCTTCTCGTATGTTTCTAGAGATATCAATTCCATGTTGTTGCTGGTCCCTTAAATATTGAGAGCTATTGAAAAGGGGGGTTAAAGAAGGTTGGTTACGGGGTTCCTCTAGCCAGTCAGGGATAAGGATTGGTGGGGTGTCCAAAAAGATGAAGAGTCCCGGTGCTTGGTCCAACCAACGTAAGACACAAGAGGATCCCCACTTCTGAACAACCAGGTGGAAGGGGTGCCCCCAATGATAAGTAGCTCCCACTGAGCGTATTACCTCCAATAGAGGCTTCAGGAGGGCCCTCATCTTTAATGTGCGCAGGGAAAGATCTGGGAGTAAGCGTACGGTAAACCCCCCATTTTCCATAGGACCCTTTGCCCAGGCTTTCCTCATGATCTCTTCCTTAATAGAGAAAAAATGTACTCTTACTAGCACATCCCGTGGGTGGTCTTTGCCTAGACTTCGGGGGGCATGTGCTCTGTGGACCCGGTCAAGTTCTATTGCCTCTGTGGGGGGTCGCTCCAAGAGCTCATTAAAAATTGCAGTTATTTTAGACCTCAATTCTGGGCCCTGGATTAGCTCTGGGATTCCACGTAGCCTAACATTATTTCGTCTGCTGCGATTTTCTTGTTGCAATTTCAGGATTTGTATCTGCCTTTGTATGACTGTATTTGAAGTTTCTAGAGCAGTTACTTTGTAAGATGATATTGTATGTCCTGATTCTACCACTTCCACTCTGTTTTCTGTGTAATCTATTTGTTGTTTAAGTGAGTTAATCTCTTGAGTAAGAGTACTTACGATGGATGCCGCCATTTCTGTGATGTCTTGTTTAGTGGGTATGGTAGCGAGGATTTCCTGCCATTCCATAGTCTGAGACTGCCATGTCAGGGCTGACTGAATCGGAGACACTCCCGCACCTTCCAGATGGAGTGCCATTGGGGAGGCTGAATGGTGTGGACTCTTTGCACGGGCGTCCTGTGTCTCCATCAGAGGGGCGCTTCCCTTCTCAATCCGTTTACCCGCCGCATGTCCCGCTGCGGGTGGGCGGGTCGGCGCCATCTTGGAGCGGTCCTTTGCTGACTGACCAGTCAGAGGGGTATGTCTCATAAAATATGCCGAAATATCGGCTCTGCTGCTGTCTGCCTGAGTCCCCTGTACTCTCGCAGCACCAGGCATAGAGGAGGGAGGGAAATCACTAGCTGCACAGGGCGGTAGCACCTCTCGGATCACGGAGCCATGTGGAAATGAGACTCTACGGCACCATTGCCTGACCACACCCCAATACAACGAGCCTGGCAGTGAAATGGTTTATTCATCCCTGCCCATGTCGACACAATTTTAGTGTCTTGATAAATGGGGCAAATTTTTGGAAAAATGTTAGGTCTAGCACAGTCAGTCTTGTGATTTACTCCTGCAACACTGCCAAGCCACTCCAGGAAACTGGCATGAAAAGATGTAGTTTCTCAGGTGCTTGACTGCACATTGTGTGAATCAAAAGACAGCTAAATAGAACAGAAAATCCTTTGTCAACAACTTGTACTTTCTCTACATACAGTACTGTGAAAATATTTTAGGCAAGTGTGAACAAATGCTGTAAATGAAGAATGCTTTCAAAAATAGGAATGCTAATAGTTTAATTTTATAAATTAGCAAAATGGAAAGTAAATGCACAGAAGAGAAATCCAAAACTAATTAATATTTGGTGTTGCCACTCTTTGCCTTCAGCATTAATTCTTTTAGGTACACTTGCACACAGTTTGTAAAGGAACTCGGCAGGTAGATTGTTCCAAACAATCCTTCTGTCTCTTCATGTAATCCCAGACATACTCCATGATGTTGCGGTCAGGGCTCTGTGGGGGCCAAACCGTGACCTCCAGGACTCCTTGTTCTTCTGAATGCTGAAGATAGTTCTTAACCTCCCTAGCGGTAATCCCGAGCGTGACTCGGGGTGGATTTTTTAGTCCAGGATCGGTATCCCCGAGTCACGCTCGGAGTGAATGTGCAGAGAGCGCAGCGGTGTCTCTTACCTTCTCCTGGCGATCCAGCGATGATCTCTCATTGCTGTGACCGCCAGCCGAGAGTCCCGCCGAGAGTCCGTCCTCCGTCGGTATGATGACTTCCTAGTTCCGTTCCCCAGGAACTAGGGAGGGAAATTCAAAAAACGTTGTACAAAACACAAACACATAACACATTTTATATTATATATATATATATATGTATATATATATATATATATATATATATATATATGTGTGTATATATGTATATATATATATATATATATACACACACATATATACATATACCTATATACACACGTGTACTGTATATATATATATAAAATTATATTATTGATTCGATTTTAATTATATATATATATATATATATATATATATATATATATATATATATATAACGCATGAATTATAATCTAATCAATAATATAATTTTATTATATATTATATAATAAAATTATATTATTGATTCGATTATAATTCATGCGTTTGTGTTTCAAATTTATCACATCTGGGATGTCTACTAGACTCTTGTTTTGGTCAGGTTTAAGTCAGTAATTACTAAGAATTGTAGGCCTATAATACATAACGCCAAATTTCCATGAGAAAAATTGTACCGCTTTTGGTATGTAATTCCTGACATAATCATACTGCCAGGGAGGTTAATGTCATTGACAGTATGTTTGGGGTTCTTGTCCTGCTGCTGAAAAAATTTGGGGCCAATCACCCTGATGGTATGTCATGATGGATAAATATCTGCCTATATTTTTCAGCATTGAGGACACCATTGATCCTCATCAATAGGGTTGAGCGGACACCTAGATGTCCGTGTTCGACGGGTTCGGCCGAACTTTAAAAAAAAGTCCGGGTCCGTGTCCCGGACTTTTACCGAACTTTTCCCGGACACCGAACCCCATTGAAGTCAATGGGGACCCGAACTTTAAGGCACTAAAATGGCTCTAAAACACCAAAGGAAAGGGCTAGAGTGCTGCAAATGGCAGCAAAACGTAATTAAGAGCATGGCAAGTGCTCTGCAAACAAATGTGGATAGGGAAATAACTTAAAACAACAAAAAAAAACAGAAAAATAAAACAATGTTCTTCTTCATCTCTGAAGGACGAGGCCCATATGGAGTAGGAGGGAGGTTGAGGTGGTGGTGGATGTGGCGGTGACATAGGCGTGCGCACAGGGTGTGCTGGGTGTGCCTGGGCACACCCTAATCACCTAGGGCACATAGCATTGCCAGTGAGGAGATGGGAAAGATCTCCCTGGGACCTGCTCTGCTCTATTTCTCCTTGCCTACAGGTACATGGCCCCGATACATTACTCTCCCTGCTGGCAAACACATGCATGTGTATTTCAACTTTGGGGTGCACACCTTAATGCAATAGGCTGCGCACACCTATGGGCGGTGTAGGTGGAAGCGGCGGTGGAGGAGGACCAGGGCCGGATTAACAGCATCATGGGCTTGGTGCTGAGGATTTTGAAGGGCCTTAAGGGCCGTGCCTTGCCATGCACCCAGAGGAGGAAGGGTGCAGCCATGCATGCCTAATTCAACATGGGATGCTGTCTCTGAAGCCCATAAACACATCCATGCATCGCCAACTGTCCCTCCTTGTCCGGCCTTCACGCTGTGTGGGGAGGTTCTGAGGGTGCTGCCTGGGGAAGCGAGCATAGAAGCCAGACTTCTGTGTTTACAAGTGACAGAAGAGCGGTAACAGTGAATATGGCCAACCCGGGGCCTATATAAAAGGTAGGGGCCTGGAGCTGCAGCTCCAATAGCCCCTACATTAATCTGGCCCTGAGGAGGAGGACGAGGTAGCCAACACTGCTTCTTTTCAAAAATTTTAAATGAGGGTACACCCCAAAAGAGTGAGAAAGAGCAAAAATGGAACAATGGGTGGGTAAGGTCGGTATCCATTGCTATTCTGCATAAGGTACGGAAAAGTCCCGTGGGATCCATGCCTGGTTCATTTTAATGAACGTGAGCTTGTCCACATTGTCTCTGGACAGGCGGCTGCGCTTGTCTGTTATAACGCCCCCAGCCGTGCTAAATACCCGTTCAGATAATACACTGGCTGCAGGGCACGCCAGCACCTCCAAGGCGTAAAGGGCAAGCTCAGGCCATGTGCCCAATTTGGAGACCCAGAAGTTGAAGGGGGCAGACCCGTCATTCACTACATGTAGGCGTGTGCACACATACTGCTCCACCATGTTGGTAAAATGCTGCCTCCTGCTAAGACGTTCCATCTGAGCTGCTGGTGCTGCTGTTTGTTGTGGCGTGCTGACAAAGCTTTTCCACATTTCGGCCATGCTAACCCTGCCTTCTGAGGTGCTGGCGGTGCCCTGGTTGCGTTGGCGACCTCCTCCTCCTCCTCCTCTGCCTTGTGCTTCCACTGTGGCCCCGCTGTCAGATGGGAATGCCAGCAGCATGGCGTCTACCAGCGTGCGCTTGTACTCGCGCATCTTGCGATCGCGCTCCAGTGAGTGAATTAAGGACGGTACGTTGTCCTTGTAACGGGGATCCAGCAGCGTGGCCACCCAGTAATCAGCACAAGTTAGAATGTGGGCAACTCGGCGGTCGTTGTGGAGACACTGCAGCATGTAATCGCTCATGTGTGCCAGGCTGCCCAGAGGCAACGAAAGGCTGTCCTCTGTGGGAGGTGTATCGTCCGTGTCCTCTGTATCCCCCCAGCCACGCACCAGTGATGGCCATGAGCTGGCCTGGGTGCCACCCTGCTGTGAACATGGTTCCATCTCCTCCTCCAGCTCCTCCTCCTCCTCATCCTCCTCATCCTCCAGAACTGTGCCCCTGCTGGACAATTGCGTCCCTGGTGTTTGCGTGTGCAGGAACCCACCCTCGGAGCCCCTTGCGAATGACTGCCCTGAAAGCCTTGGAAATGTTACCTCTTCATCCTCCTCCTCCTCCTCATCCTGTGCCACATCCTCTTCCATCATCGCCCGAATTGTTTTTTCAAGGAGGCATAGAAGTGGGATAGTTAAGCTGAGAACGGCGTCATTGCCACTGGCCATGTTGGTGGAGTACTCAAAACAGCGCAACAAGGCACACAGGTCTCGCATGGAGGCCCAGTTAAATTAAATAGCGGAATAGAAAATATGATCCAAAAAAAGTGTATGTATATCACACGTACACAACCACACTGGGCCCCAATTACTATTGTTTGTACCCCTAAAAGGCTAGATGAGGAGTAGGGGGAGTATGGAACAGGCAGCACCCTCAAACCTTCAGAAGTATGAGATGAACCCCAACAACTTGGAAAGGTGGATCTCTCTCACACGTACCAACACAGACTATCCCCCAATTTAACTGATCCCCAAAGGTTTTTGATTAAATAGCGGAATAGAAAATATGATCCAAAAAAAGTGTATGTATATCACACGTACACAACCACACTAGGCCCCAATTACTATTGTTTGTACCCCTAAAAGGCTAGATGAGGAGTAGGGGGGGTATGGAACAGGCAGCACCCTCAAACCTTCAGAAGTATGAGATGAACCCCAACAACTTGGAAAGGTGGATCTCTCTCACACGTACCAACACAGACTATCCCCCAATTTAACTGATCCCCAAAGGTTTTTGATTAAATAGCGGAATAGAAAATATGATCCAAAAAAAGTGTATGTATATCACACGTACACAACCACACTAGGCCCCAATTACTATTGTTTGTACCCCTAAAAGGCTAGGAGTAGGGGGAGTATGGAACAGGCAGCACCCTCAAACCTTCAGAAGTATGAGATGAACCCCAACAACTTGGAAAGGTGGATCTCTCTCACACGTACCAACACAGACTATCCCCCAATTTAACTGATCCCCAAAGGTTTTTGATTAAATAGCGGAATAGAAAATATGATCCAAAAAAAGTGTATGTATATCACACGTACACAACCACACTAGGCCCCAATTACTATTGTTTGTACCCCTAAAAGGCTAGATGAGGAGTAGGGGGGGTATGGAACAGGCAGCACCCTCAAACCTTCAGAAGTATGAGATGAACCCCAACAACTTGGAAAGGTGGATCTCTCTCACACGTACCAACACAGACTATCCCCCAATTTAACTGATCCCCAAAGGTTTTTGATTAAATAGCGGAATAGAAAATATGATCCAAAAAAAGTGTATGTATATCACACGTACACAACCACACTAGGCCCCAATTACTATTGTTTGTACCCCTAAAAGGCTAGATGAGGAGTAGGGGGGGTATGGAACAGGCAGCACCCTCAAACCTTCAGAAGTATGAGATGAACCCCAACAACTTGGAAAGGTGGATCTCTCTCACACGTACCAACACAGACTATCCCCCAATTTAACTGATCCCCAAAGGTTTTTGATTAAATAGCGGAATAGAAAATATGATCCAAAAAAAGTGTATGTATATCACACGTACACAACCACACTAGGCCCCAATTACTATTGTTTGTACCCCTAAAAGGCTAGATGAGGAGTAGGGGGGGTATGGAACAGGCAGCACCCTCAAACCTTCAGAAGTATGAGATGAACCCCAACAACTTGGAAAGGTGGATCTCTCTCACACGTACCAACACAGACTATCCCCCAATTTAACTGATCCCCAAAGGTTTTTGATTAAATAGCGGAATAGAAAATATGATCCAAAAAAAGTGTATGTATATCACACGTACACAACCACACTAGGCCCCAATTACTATTGTTTGTACCCCTAAAAGGCTAGATGAGGAGTAGGGGGGGTATGGAACAGGCAGCACCCTCAAACCTTCAGAAGTATGAGATGAACCCCAACAACTTGGAAAGGTGGATCTCTCTCACACGTACCAACACAGACTATCCCCCAATTTAACTGATCCCCAAAGGTTTTTGATTAAATAGCGGAATAGAAAATATGATCCAAAAAAAGTGTATGTATATCACACGTACACAACCACACTGGGCCCCAATTACTATTGTTTGTACCCCTAAAAGGCTAGATGAGGAGTAGGGGGAGTATGGAACAGGCAGCACCCTCAAACCTTCAGAAGTATGAGATGAACCCCAACAACTTGGAAAGGTGGATCTCTCTCACACGTACCAACACAGACTATCCCCCAATTTAACTGATCCCCAAAGGTTTTTGATTAAATAGCGGAATAGAAAATATGATCCAAAAAAAGTGTATGTATATCACACGTACACAACCACACTAGGCCCCAATTACTATTGTTTGTACCCCTAAAAGGCTAGATGAGGAGTAGGGGGGGTATGGAACAGGCAGCACCCTCAAACCTTCAGAAGTATGAGATGAACCCCAACAACTTGGAAAGGTGGATCTCTCTCACACGTACCAACACAGACTATCCCCCAATTTAACTGATCCCCAAAGGTTTTTGATTAAATAGCGGAATAGAAAATATGATCCAAAAAAAGTGTATGTATATCACACGTACACAACCACACTAGGCCCCAATTACTATTGTTTGTACCCCTAAAAGGCTAGATGAGGAGTAGGGGGGGTATGGAACAGGCAGCACCCTCAAACCTTCAGAAGTATGAGATGAACCCCAACAACTTGGAAAGGTGGATCTCTCTCACACATACCAACACAGACTATCCCCCAATTTAACTGATCCCCAAAGGTTTTTGATTAAATAGCGGAATAGAAAATATGATCCAAAAAAAGTGTATGTATATCACACGTACACAACCACACTAGTCCCCAATTACTATTGTTTGTACCCCTAAAAGGCTAGATGAGGAGTAGGGGGGGTATGGAACAGGCAGCACCCTCAAACCTTCAGAAGTATGAGATGAACCCCAACAACTTGGAAAGGTGGATCTCTCTCACACGTACCAACACAGACTATCCCCCAATTTAACTGATCCCCAAAGGTTTTTGATTAAATAGCGGAATAGAAAATATGATCCAAAAAAAGTGTATGTATATCACACGTACACAACCACACTAGGCCCCAATTACTATTGTTTGTACCCCTAAAAGGCTAGGAGTAGGGGGAGTATGGAACAGGCAGCACCCTCAAACCTTCAGAAGTATGAGATGAACCCCAACAACTTGGAAAGGTGGATCTCTCTCACACGTACCAACACAGACTATCCCCCAATTTAACTGATCCCCAAAGGTTTTTGATTAAATAGCGGAATAGAAAATATGATCCAAAAAAAGTGTATGTATATCACACGTACACAACCACACTAGGCCCCAATTACTATTGTTTGTACCCCTAAAAGGCTAGATGAGGAGTAGGGGGAGTATGGAACAGGCAGCACCCTCAAATCTTCAGAAGTATGAGATTGTGTTCACTGTACCCCACAAAGATTGAGTTCACTGCACCCCACAATGATTGTGTTCACTGCACCCCACAAAGATTGTGTTCACTGCACCTCACAAAGATTGTGTTCACTGTACCCCCCAAAGATTGTGTTCACTGCACCCCACAAAGATTCTGTTCACTGTACCCCACAAAGATTGTGTTCACTGCACCCTAAAAGGATGTTGTTCACTGCACCCCACAAAGATTGTGTTCACTGCACCCTAAAAGGATGTTGTTCACTGCACCCCAAAAAGATTGTGTTCACTGTACCCCCCCCAAAGATTGTGTTCACTGCACCCCACAAAGATTGTGTTCACTGCACCCCAAAAAGATTGTGTTCACTGTACCCCCCAAAGATTGTGTTCACTGCACCCCAAAAAGATTGTGTTCACTGTACCCCCCAAAGATTGTGTTCACTGCACCCCACAAAGATTCTGTTCACTGTACCCCACAAAGATTGTGTTCACTGCACCCCAAAAAGATTGTGTTCACTGTACCCCCCCAAAGATTGTGTTCACTGCACCCCACAAAGATTCTGTTCACTGCACCCCACAAAGGATTTTGTTCACTGCACCCCAAAAAGATTGTGTTCACTGCACCCCAAAAAGGATTTTGATCACTGCACCCCAAAAAGGATGTTGTTCACTGCACCCCAAAAATGATTTTGTTCACTCCACCCCAAAAAGATTGTGTTCACTGCACCCCACAAAGATTGTGTTCACTGCACCCCAAAAAGATTGTGTTCACTGTACCCCCCAAAGATTGTGTTCACTGCACCCCACAAAGATTCTGTTCACTGTACCCCACAAAGATTGTGTTCACTGCACCCCAAAAAGATTGTGTTCACTGCACCCCAAAAAGGATGTTGTTCACTGCACCCCAAAAAGGATGTTGTTCACTCCACCCCAAAAAGATTGTGTTCACTGCACCCCACAAAGATTGTGTTCACTGCACCCCAAAAAGATTGTGTTCACTGCACCCCAAAAATGATTTTGTTCACTGCACCCCAAAAAGGATTTTGTTCACTGCACCCCAAAAAGGATGTTGTTCACTCCACCCCAAAAAGATTGTGTTCACTGCACCCCAAAAAGATTGTGTTCACTGCACCCCACAAAGGATTTTGTTCACTGCACCCCAAAAAGATTGTGTTCACTGCACCCCAAAAAGGATGTTGTTCACTGCACCCCAAAAAGGATTTTGTTCACTGCACCCCAAAAAGATTGTGTTCACTGCACCCCACAAAGGATTTTGTTCACTGCACCCCACAAAGATTGTGTTCACTGCACACCAAAAAGGATTGTGTTCACTGCACCCCAAAAAGATTTTGTTCACTGCACCCCAAAAAGATTGTGTTCACTGCAGCCCAAAAAGATTGTGTTCACTGCAGCCCAAAAAGATTGTGTTCACTGCAGCCCAAAAAGATTGTGTTCACTGCAGCCCAAAAAGATTGTGTTCACTGCAGCTCACACACAGAAAAATGGATGTGGATCACTGACACCTGCCTATCTCCAATCCCACACCACACAGCAATATCGATTGTAGTTTGTAGAACACAGTTTCCCTAAAATTCAGCAGACTCTGTCCCTAACAGGATTGAGAAGAGATCGTAGATCAGGATTGAGTGCAGATTCACCCCACCCCCCACACAGCAATATCGATTGTAGTTTGTAGAAGACACTGACCCTATAATTCAGCAGACTCTATCCCTAAAATGCCTACAACTCGCCCTGCCTAAACACTCCGACCTGTCCCTCAATTCTATCCGGACACAAATGGTTTTTTCCTGCCTATCTTTCCCTAATCAGCAGCCAGCACATTGATGTGTGCTCTGTCCCTTAGCTAAGCAGCAGAATGACGCTGCTGCGGCGGCTGCCTCGAACTTATAAAGACTTGGTCACATGCTTCAGACGGCCAATCACAGCTACTAAGACATTTGCAGGCATGGCTGGGATGGCTTAAGGCACACCAGTTAAACGATTGTTGATTGGCTGTTGAAAGCCCGCCATGAAAAGAGCGCCAAAGCATGCAAAACCCGGAAATAAAACGACCGAACACGGATTTTTACCCGAACATACAGTAAAGTGTCCGTGTCCGTGTTCGGGTAAAAAAAATCCAATTATTCGGTACGAACACGAATAATACAGTCCGTGTTCGCTCAACACTACTCATCAAATGTTCAACTCCATTTGCAGAAATGCAGCCCTAAACTTGCAAAGAACCTCCACCATGCTTCACTGTTGCCTGCAGACACTTATTATACCTCCAGCCCTTTGCCAACAAACTGCCTCCCGCTACAGCCAAATATTTCACATTTTGACTCATCAATGCTGAGCACCTGCAGCCATTTTTCTGCACCCCAGTTCCTGTGTTTTCATGCATAGTTGAGTTGCTTAGCCTTGTTTCCACATTGGAGGTATGGCTTTTTGACTGTAATTTTTCCATGAAGACCACCTATGGCCATATTTCTCCAGACAGTAGATGGGTGTACCTGGGTCTCACTGATTTTCGCCAGTTCTGTGCTGATGGCACTGCTGGACATCTTCAATGTCGAAGGGAAGTATGCATGATGCATCTTTCATCTGCTGCCATAAGTTTTCTTAGCCAACCACTATGTCTGTGGTCCTCAACATTGCCTGTTTCTTTATGCTTCTTCAAATAAAGCTTGCTGAATTAATGCTGGTTTGAAGCCAAAGGGTAGGCACATCAAATATTGATTTGATTGTCTTCTGTTCATTCACTTTGCAGTTTGTAAATAGGGATGATCGAACGGTTCGGGTCGACCATCGGTTCGACCCAAACATTGACTGTTCGAGGTTCGCCGAATTCCGAACTTTTTGCTGAGAAAGTTCGGAATTCGGCAACCAGAACCGACCAAAATGCAATGGGACAGGAAATGGGCTTTAAAAGCCCGTGATTGGACCAGAACCATCAGTAAAAGCCAATTGAGGGGCAGGAGAATGCTAGGAATGTGATTGTAGTGACTAGGGGGTCCAGAGGCCAATCATTAGTGAATATGCCCCCCAGTATATAAGATAGCCCCGCCAAATTCCTAGCATTGTAATACAGTGATGTGGAAGAGAGTGGAAGCAGTTCTGTTACTTCTGCTTCAAAGTGTCATTTAGCAATTATTAGTGTGAGGAAAGGGATATCTAGTGTAGTTAGGGTACTATTTTCCACTATAGTTAGATTTAATAATCTAGTTTCTGTAGGGAAAGTGTTAAGTGTAAGGGGACCGTAGTGTAGCGTAGTGTAGGGTTAACTGACTCTGACTGCTATGGCAGGCTGACAAAACCCTTCCATGTCAGGGTGACCGCTTTAGAGAATAGATCGTTTCTCTTAGAACACTTATAGAACAGCGATATGGCTTCGCCCCTGTCACCCTGCTTTTTGCTGCAGGTGTTTATAGGGCTTTTTTGAGGACATGTTTGGAGTCAGGCATGACATCTGAACTTCTGTGTAGGGGTATATATACACACACACACACACACATGTATGTATATATACACATACACATATATAGGTGTGAAAGTAGCAGAACACTATGCTTGCGCTAATGAAATAATTAACAGGCATATGTCTCCGCTCCTATCACACCTATATGTGTGTATGTGTATAAATACATATAAGTGTGTGTGTATATATATACCCCTATACAGAAGTTCAGATGTTTTGCCTGCCTCCAAAGACCCACAAAAAAATGCCCAAAAAAAACACCTGCTGCAAAAACACACCTGGGCGTTTTTGTAGCTGGTGTTTTTTTGGGCATTTTTTGGGCATCTTTGGAGGCAGGCATAACATCAGAACTTCTGTGTATGGGTGTATATACACACACACACATGTATGTATATATACACATACACATATATAGGTGTGAAAGTAGCAGAACACTATGCTTGCGCTAATGAAATAATTAACAGGCATATGTCTCCGCTCCTATCACACCTATATGTGTGTATGTGTATAAATACATATAAGTGTGTGTGTATATATACCCCTATACAGAAGTTCAGATGTTTTGCCTGCCTCCAAAGACCCCAAAAAAATGCCCAAAAAAAATGCCTGCTGCAAAAACACACCTGGGCGTTTTTGTAGCTGGCGTTTTTTTGGGCATTTTTTGGGCGTCTTTGGAGGCAGGCATAACATCAGAACTTCTGTGTATGGGTATATATACACACACACATGTATGTATATATACACAATGTATATATACACATATATAGGTGTGAAAGTAGCAGAACACTATGCTTGCGCTAATTAAATAATTAACACCCATATGGCTTCTCTGCTATAACACCTATATGTGTGTATGTGTATAAATACATATAAGCGTGTGTGTATATATACCCCAATACAGAAGTTCAGATGTTTTGCCTGCCTCCAAAGACCCCCAAAAAATGGCCAAAAAAACGCTTGCTACAAAACCGGCAAGGTGTGAAAATAGCGGAGCCATATCCCTGTTCTATATTAATTCTAATACAAACAAACTTTTTTTTCTGGTTCTGGACATGCTACAGAGCTGAAACTTCACAGGCACAGTTTTAAGACCCCCCAGACACTAAATCCAAAGAAATCTCTTTTTTTTTTTCAATAATTTTTTCAATAATTTGCTCTCTATCAAAAATTACAAATTTTAAGAACTTTTTTTGTGTGATTAATAGTCCCTGGGGCATGACCCAGAACCCTAGGCACTTTCTAGGGGCATTTATTGGGTTTTAGGGCTTCAAAATGGTGTTTTTTGATTCCAGAAGTTTGGGTCCCATTGGTTTCAATGGGGTTCTGGAATCCGAACCGAACTTTCAGGAAATTCGGGTGTTCTGGTCGAACCAAACTTTTCAAAAGTTCGATCATCCCTATTTGTAAATTAATAAAAAAATAAACAATACATACATGTACCAAAGGAAAAATACATTTCAAAGTTATCATGTAATGGAGAGAGTCCATTTTAGAGTGGCTCAAAGAACAACATAAAAAAAGTGTATTTCCTTTAAATGCTTGGGGGATGTCTTAAAGTTATATGGATTTGCAGAATGTTATGACTTTTGGGGACAATGTCAGTGATGCCATATCCTGTCATCACAAATTGCATGTATATTCATTTACTTTTAAGTAACTTATTGACTAATATACAGCAGCAGCAAAATAATATGATTGATTTTTTACCCTAAAATAATTTTTTAGTAGGTAGTTTTTGCCAAAAAAAAATGTTTTTTAGAAGGTATAAACACTAAACAAAAAAAGCTAAAGCTATCATGACATATATAAATATATTTGCCTAACAGGCAAAATAAATTACATAGCACTGCTTGTTGTGATTTTCTATTCTGTATCAAACTATATTGTGTACAAGCCACAATCAACCAACCCACATAGGAAAGCTGAGAAAGTAGTTAAGCTGAACAAGAAAACAGTTACAGTAGATTACAATGTTTTAGAGGCAAAAGCAAAAATTTCTACGCAGTAGCTTGAGAGCACGGAAGCAGTTTGATTTAGGCCCAAGGTAAGAATGTAAGAAAGAGCGGAGTCTATGTTTTCCAAGAAAAACATTTACTGTATGATATTACAAACCTGGCAGCCCTACATTTTGCAGAGATTCTTTGCCCATTAAACAAGCATATCTACTTGGCTATTGTGTTAGAGGATTTATTTGGATTTAAAAAAAATATTTCAGTTTATTACATTACAGTAAAGAGCTGGAAATTGTATTATTTGAATTAATTGTATTGTACTGACATGCAGGACACCATGTAAGTGTTTTTACTAGACTATAGTGGAAGATGGAGAGGATACCCAGGTTTCATCCTACTAAAATACAAACTGAATGTGCTTTTTTGAAGCAACAAGCCAGAAATACTGAGCTGTATTTATTCCTTATTTACTAAGATTCTATATCAGAGAGAGATCTGACAGACCAGGTCAGGGTAAACGAAGTATAATGTATTTTTTTTCTCAGGCTGTATGCCTAAACAAATGTAAAAATTAAATGAAGACTTCTTGAAGATATTTTGCTATTCCAGAGGGAGTGAACAGGCAGATTATATGTTAAAAAATAAAATTTAGAGATATTTTCGAAGTTTGAAGATTGAAAAATGGAACGGTTTTGAAAGACACCTTTTTGCATCTTTTATTGTACACACATAATGGAAATAGCATAAAGTTGTGTACCACAGCCAGAAAGACTGTTTGGACAAGTCAAAAATTCTGAGAATTGAAGCAGATATTTAGCATCCTAAAAATAGTGTCTTTTTTTGGTCACAGATGATAAAAATAGCATACAGGTTTGCACCACAGCTAGAAAGTCTGTTTGGACTGGCTGCAATTATTGATAATTTGAGCCGACACTTAAAGTGAAACTTTGGTCAGAAAATGAAATCCTGCTAGATCACTTCAGACTTTTTGCAGGTATAGCTATGTAAAACAATAAGTACCTATACTGTTTAAAGCTAAGTATTACACTGTCTCACCCTGCTCTGCACATACTCAGTTCACAATACAAATACAGTGCAATTAACTCAGGTACCTTTAAGGGACCTTTAAGGTAAGACTGCAGTACCAAGAGCATAAACAGTAGCTCTCTGACCAGGAGATCATGCCCCAAGTGATTTTAAATGGTTAACAATAAGAATGGCAGGCTAACTCACTTGAGGGATCTCAGTAGGGAGAGTATAGGCTTGGGCATGAAAGCTTGTTAAATTTTCTTTCAAACCAGTGTTGCTATCAGGCAGACCCCATGATCTGAATAGTCCATTGATTTAAGCCTCTGCTGCTCAGTTGGGCCCTTTAATGTTTTTTGTGCAAAACAGTGTGATGTTGCTTTAAAGGGTGGCGGTCAGGGGGCAGTTCAACAAAAAGGGGTTGGACTTAGTCAATACGTATGCCCCTTTAAGTTAGCTGAGTGACAGCAAAAGTGGTTGAAGTAAGAAGGGTGCAATGCAGAAAAAGGAAGGAGGAAAAAAAAAAAAAAAATCAAAATCCGCAGTCTGGGTTTAGTGGCAACTTTGGTGTTGATGGCAGCAGCTTTTGGTAATAGATGGCAGCAAAATATTTGACTCCTATTAGGGACAGTGAAAGGGCATGACTTGGCTAGGCCTGCTTGGTAAACAAGAACTAGCTGTAAAGTATAGCAATAGCATGTGGGTTGTTGACTATTACTGGCAACCATCTGAATAGTGGCTGAATGTTGAAGCCGTAACACCTGTTACCTAATTAATGTTAATTCTAATGCCTGCAGGAGGAGTACCTGGTGAGGCTGCTTGATTGGACAACGTGGGTTGGCAACCCTCTCACCCAATCTTTCTGCAGCAGTCCTAGTCCTAGAAGAATTTGAGTTGTCTATGCGGTGGGGGGCCTCTTAAGTAGTTATGCAGCTACTTGTGTTGTGCATGCATCCTGACTGACTACTCAGTCAAGATGCATGCACTTCACACAGTGGCTAGGGATACTGGAAGATCTCCACTGGGCGGTCTCCTGGGCTAAGCATGTGGCACAGCAGTCTGATCCTCGGCTCAATAACAACTCTATAGAATGAAGTTCAGTTCAAACACCATGGCTCAGGACAGTCACACACATAACTTCTAGTTGGCATGTCTTTCCTCGACTTCCCTGGCTCCTTCCGGGGCTTTTTTTTTATATCGTCCCTCCCCTTGTCTTTGTGCTCGCGGGCCTTGTCGTTGTGACTTCATTTTTTACTGTATGGAAAGTCCTTCTTGAAGACTACATCTCCCAGAATTCTCTGAGCACTTGTATTAGGGCGATGGCAAGGCAAAGTGCTGAATGCTGTTATTTGCTCTGGTGGGCAAATAGAGTTCTGCACTCAGTAACAATGCCTGGTGTTAGAGTAGCATTATTATTAATGTGGAATGCATGATCCTAGTTAAAGAACATTTTCTGTTCGTACATCACGGGGCCCAGAGCCATCAATCATAACATATGGGTTATATAGCCACCTATAGGTGAAGGACACTGGCAACCAATCAGAATTTATGACCCCCTATATAACCCCTCCCATACAGGAGGTAAGGTGTCTAAAAGGTGAAGGTCGCAGCGGAGAGGTGCTCCACATGTTTTATGTTTCAAAGAAGAAGAAAGAAGATTATGCTATCATACCCCAAACATAAATCACTGCCGGAAATAGGTTAGTTGTATGTAAATTTAAACAGATGTATATATACTTAATGAGGCACAAATATAGGAATATGTGAGGTTATCCTGTTGTACACCACTATCAATTATATATAAATACATAAATGATTACCAATCTCTAAAACACGTATATATCATATGCATTGATAATACATATATAAATTGATAAATAAAGTGACTAAGTGACGTGATCTAGGCTCCAATATGTTGGTCTAGTAAGGTAACTAGGTGATAAATGGTGCAAAAAAATAGGATATTGTAACCATAAATAAATTAAATAACTAAAGCTGCATAAATATATAACAAATAATGTGCCCAAGAAAGGTGAAGAAAAAATGTGGAAGTGATATTGGAGAGTTGGTAAAAAGACAATTAATCCAGTATTGTGTGGTGTTATAAGCGACCAGTGCTCAGTGCAATTTGTACCGTGCATGGCTATAGAATACTATAATAATTAATTGTGGTATTTTAAAGTGACCAGTGCTAGGTGTGGTCTGAAAAATAACTTAGATCATGTGCAACTCTAAAGTGCTAATGGGAGCTTAAAGTGACATGTGCATATATATTCCAATATTGGCATATACAGTGCCTTGCGAAAGTATTCGGCCCCCTTGAACTTTTCGACCTTTTGCCACATTTCAGGCTTCAAACATAAAGATATAAAACTGTAATTTTTTGTGAAGAATCAACAACAAGTGGGACACAATCATGAAGTGGAACGAAATTTATTGGATATTTCAAACTTTGTTAACAAATAAAAAACTGAAAAATTGGGCGTGCAAAATTATTCAGCCCCTTTACTTTCAGTGCAGCAAACTCTCTCCAGAAGTTCAGTGAGGATCTCTGAATGATCCAATGTTGACCTAAATAAATAGAATCCACCTGTGTGTAATCAAGTCTCCGTATAAATGCACCTGCACTGTGATAGTCTCAGAGGTCCGTTTAAAGCGCAAAGAGCATCATGAAGAATAAGGAACACACCAGGCAGGTCCGAGATACTGTTGTGGAGAAGTTTAAAGCCGGATTTGGATACAAAATGATTTTCCAAGCTTTAAACATCCCAAGGAGCACTGTGCAAGCGATAATATTGAAATGGAAGGCGTATCAGACCACTGCAAATCTACGAAGACCTGGCTGTCCCTCTAAATTTTCAGCTCATACAAGGAGAAGACGGATCAGAGATGCAGTCAAGAGGCCCATGATCACTCTGCATGAACTGCAGAGATCTACAGCTGAGGTGGGAGACTCTGTCCATAGGACAACAATCAGTCGTATACTGCACAAATCTGGCCTTTATGGAAGAGTGGCAAGAAGAAAGCCATTTCTTAAAGATATCCATAAAAAGTGTTGTTTAAAGTTTGCCACAAGCCACCTGGGAGACACACCAAACATGTGGAAGAAGGTTCTCTGATCAAATGAAACCAAAATCGAACTTTTTGGCAACAATGCAAAACGTTATGTTTGGCGTAAAAGCAACACAGCTCATCACCCTGAACACACCATCCCCACTGTCAAACATGGTGGTGGCAGCATCATGATTTGGGCCTGCTTTTCTTCAGCAGGGACAGGGAAGATGGTTAAAATTGATAGGAAGATGGATGGAGCCAAATACAGGACCATTCTGGAAGAAAACCTGCAAAAGACCTGAGACTGGGACGGAGATTTGTCTTCCAACAAGACAATGATCCAAAACATAAAGCAAAATCTACAATGGAATGGTTCACAAATAAACAAATCCAGGTGTTAGAATGGCCAAGTCAAAGTCCAGACCTGAATCCAATCGAGAATCTGTGGAAAGAAATGAAAACTGCTGTTCACAAACGCTCTCCATGCAACCTCACTGAGCTCAAGCTGTTTTGCAAGGAGGAATGGGCAAAAATTTCAGTCTCTCGATGTGCAAAACTGATAGAGACATACCCCAAGCAACTTACAGCTGTAATCGCAGCAAAAGGTGGCGCTACAAAGTATTAACTTAAGGGGGCTGAATAATTTTGCACGCCCAATTTTTCAGTTTTTTATTTGTTAAAGTTTGAAATGTCCAATAAATTTCGTTCCACTTCATGATTGTGTCCCACTTGTTGTTGATTCTTCAAAAAAAATGACAGTTTTATATCTTTATGTTTGAAGCCTGAAATGTGGCAAAAGGTCGCAAAGTTCAAGGGGGCCGAATACTTTCGCAAGGCACTGTAGTAGGCATAAGGTGAGAATTGGTAAACATATGACCCCTTAGGGTATGGATGTTATATTGCACAGTCTAGTCCCAAAAATATATATAAATAATTCAAAAGTTGGAGTCCATATATGGGAGTAAAAAATCTTCATACGGTACTCCCAGTGTTCTTGGGTGCAACAGGCGTGACAAATAGGTGGGTCCCCAAAGTAATTTTGATACAGATTACATATTTGTGCCTCATTAAGTATATATACATCTGTTTAAATTTACATACACCTAACCTATTTCCGGCAGCGCCAATTCCCTTTCCTTTTTTAGTTCAATTCCTGTTTTTGATATAACCTTTGGTTATATTTAAGGGAGGCTGCAGCCTAGTTCTTGCCTTTCATCCATAGCGCGGGAGTTTTCTCAATTCATAAAGATCACTGGATCTAAGGGGTTAGCTATCGGATCCATCTAGAACAGTCAATGGACTACAAAGACGGTACCCAAGCCTCGGGAAGCAGATATGATGAAGTTTTGCCTGTAACGCTGTCCTTTTTAGGCACTTGACCCTGGGATCCGGACCCTTGGAATACCAAAACCCAAAGGTGCTTAGTGCAGGGTGCTCTACAGGTCCAAGGCCGTGGCCCCTCTTATATAGGGGACCCAGTTCTTGAAGGTCTTTAAGACCATGCTCACCGTGAAGAGTGAAGATTGGATTCTTGCTTATAGCAGTTTCCTGCGGCAGGACTGGGGAGTCCATTTTAAATATGTACACAGCAAACAAAAACCTTAAAAGGTCAAAAATTGCAAAACTGTAAATATGTTTTGCACTGTTCCCTTTTATAAGATTACAGAGACTTGTGCCAAGTGTATTTCTGCTTGTAATTACATTGTAGCAGGTTTATGCAAAGTATGTTTAAAATCTGTTTAAAGCATATTGTTACACTGTTTCCTATCCTGAGCTGATTTCCTGAAAGGTTTCAGCTGTGACAAACAAGATTTAGCCTATACTGCTCTCTCCCCCATTTGTTTGTTGTGTTAGCCCTGGCGCATAAGCGTTCGTATGTTCACCTCTGCTGGATCGCGTGTCGCGTGTCTATGGCGTATGCCTATTTGCACACGTGGGAATCTTTGCATTTAAGTACAGGCGTACGCCACGTGGTGGGCGTGTTCCAACGTGATTTGGTGTGCACGTGGACGCCACGCCACACATGCACAAAAGGGCACGTTCTGCAAGGAACTGTTTCCAACACACTAGCCTCTGTCACAGGCTGAAAGGGACATAGAGCAGCAGCAGCTGGGTTGCATGAGTCACTGTGGGTGTACTGTATGTTGCTTGCACTAATAGGTCCTGTATCTTAGGTAATCAGTGTTGTGTGCATTAGGCTGTATAGGCTTGGCACAGACCTTGAGTACACTTTAAAGGTAGTACCTCAAGTCTGTCTTGCTATAAAGCAATGTCTGCCCGAAAAAGGGCTGGAAGGAGCACAGTTGGAAAGGGCACTATGATGCCACCGTCAGGCCCTGAAGGTCCTAGTCATGTTTCCACTATGTCTACTCCTCCTGATAAGCCAGAGGCAATTAGCCAATCTGAGCCATTAAGGTTGTCAGGCATAGTAGCTACTCCGTGTACTTCTGCCACAACCTATGTTATGTTGTAAAAGAAGGTGCGCTATAACATATATCAAATAAAATAAACAATATCAACAAAGGGATATATGGGTGGGAATGTGCAAAAAAAAGTCCAATTTTCTTTTTTTAAAAGTCCATGCTTAAGCAAACAAATGGTGCTCGACAAGAAAAGGAAATCTTCAACTTAGGTGCAATGCTGCCCACCACCAGGTGAAATTCCTCCTTACCAGACGGAATAATAAGGTGTGCACGAAAAAACAAACGATGACTGCAAACGTGGATAAACACTCTCCTCGTGAGCCACCTAGAATGGTCTCTTACCAGATTAAATGAGAGAAAGCACAGAATGACGGATTCAATGATCCCTTTCCACTTCCTGTGTGTGTGAATCACACTGGGGTGCCTTTTCAATCAATCCCTGGAAAGAACTCTAGTTCCGAGAATTTCAACAATGTTCCTCTACCTGCAGACCTGGATCCGGGAGGCGGTGACCATAGGCCAATGTCCTCCGGGAGCGGGGTGCAAAAATAAAGGTCGCAATAGTGTGATATCCTCTTAACGGTTTATTCAAAACAAAGAATAACACTTACAGTTATGCAGATGGAATACAGCTTGTTTGGGCGTGAATCAGAATTTCTATTGGAGCTGGGCTCGGATCCGGAACTTGTTCAGCAGTCTTTATTTCCAATGGCCGCCACCAGGAGCCGGATCCCCCGGCAAAGCCAAACTCTAATGGACGGACCACAACCCCCCCGTCTCCCGACCGGCCAGTCACAGACAACTACAGCTAGAATCACCTCACGCTGGGAACCCGCCTAGCTCTCAATCACCTATAGCGTGAGGTGATTGTAGCTGTAGTTGTCTGTGACTGGCCGGTCGGGAGACGGGGGGGTTGTGGTCCGTCCATTAGAGTTTGGCTTTGCCGGGGGATCCGGCTCCTGGTGGCGGCCATTGGAAATAAAGACTGCTGAACAAGTTCCGGATCCGAGCCCAGCTCCAATAGAAATTCTGATTCACGCCCAAACAAGCTGTATTCCATCTGCATAACTGTAAGTGTTATTCTTTGTTTTGAATAAACCGTTAAGAGGATATCACACTATTGCGACCTTTATTTTTGCACCCCGCTCTCGGAGGACATTGGCCTATGGTCACCGCCTCCCGGATCCAGGTCTGCAGGTAGAGGAACATTGTTGAAATTCTCGGAACTAGAGTTCTTTCCAGGGATTGATTGAAAAGGCACCCCAGTGTGATTCACACACACAGGAAGTGGAAAGGGATCATTGAATCCGTCATTCTGCGCTTTCTCTCATTTAATCTGGTAAGAGACCATTCTAGGTGGCTCACGAGGAGAGTGTTTATCCACGTTTGCAGTGATCGTTTGTTTTTTCGTGCACACCTTATTATTCCGTCTGGTAAGGAGGAATTTCACCTGGTGGTGGGCAGCATTGCACCTAAGTTGAAGATTTCCTTTTGTTGTCGAGCACCATTTGTTTGCTTAAGCATGGACTTTTAAAAAAAGAAAATTGGACTTTTTTTGCACATTCCCACCCATATATCCCTTTGTTGATATTGTTTATTTTATTTGATATATGTTATAGCGCACCTTCTTTTACAACATATTTATACACATTCAGGCACTGAATATAGGTAGCGGCTTTAACTACACTCACTAACAGCGCACCCTTCTTTTCTATTCACAACCTATGTTATCAAAGACGATTTGGCATTGGCATTATCCAGCCTAGAGGGTAGGATTGCTGACATGATAGCAGCACGACATGGAGGAAAGAAGCGGGTTAGATCCCCCCTCTACTGAGCCGCCCACTGAATCAGTTGAGGATTGGGCAGAGGAAGTGGAAGATGTAGTGGAGGGTGACCCTATAGAAGGTCAAGCTGAAAGTTCCACTTCCGGTGAGTCAGAGTCAGAGAATCTCTATCAGCCTCTCAATCCCAGAGATTGTTTACCCAGTCTCTTGCTAAAATGGTCCGGGCTGAGTTTAAACTCCCACCCTTAGAAGCTGCTGAAACCTCTTTTTCCTCTCTAGGCTCATTGCGCCCTCCTCAGAGTCCTCAGTCATTTCCCATGCATCCACTCTTGGAGCAAGAAGTGTATACTGACTGGGATCATCTGGATAGGATGTTTGTTCCTCCTAAAAGGTTTTCATTGTTATATCCTATGGAGGACACGTTTTCTAAGAGATGGAAAATTCGCACTGTGGATGCAGCCATTTCTTGGGATAACAATAATTTAACCTGTCCTGTGGATAATACCCAGGTTTTTAAAGATCTGGCGGATAAAAAGTTGGAATCTTTATTGAAAGCCTCCTTTGCGGTTGCAGGTTCTGCAGTACAACCAGCAGTAGCAGCCATAGGAGTGTGTCAGTCTTTGAAAGACCGCATAACGCGAGTAGCCAAGACAGTTCTTTCTCAAGGAGAGTCTGTTGAAGATCTGTCGGATCTACCTCGCACTTTGTGTTTCGCAGTAGATGCTCTTACGGACTCCATAAGGCAAATGTCACGGTTTGCTCTGATGACAGTGCATATGCACAGAATCCTTTGGTTAAAGAGCTGGTCTGCGGAATTACCATGTAAAAAATTACTGGCTAGCTTCCCCTTTCAGTGAGACCGACTTTTTGGTGATGCTATGGATAAGTATATCCAAAAGATCTCGGGGGGAGAGAGTACGCTGCTATCTGTAAAGAGGAAGAGCAGTCATTCTTCCTTTAAAATTCCCAGCACATATAATGCCAGTGTTTCCAGTTCCAGGCAGTGGCGACGGCCTCAACCATCTGCATCCGGACTCAAGCCTTCGGGCCAAGGTCAGAAAAAACCCTGGGCCCAGAGATCAGCCAAGTCTTCCTCTAAGCCCTTTCAGTGAAGGGGCGCCTCCACTCGCCTGGGTGTGAAGAAGGCTCCTGCATTTCTCAGGTGCATGGGTGGAGTTAATTCAAGACAACTATGTTGTCTCCACCATTTCACAGGGATACACAGTTGGAATTTCGAGTGTTCCCACATCCTCGGTTTGTGAGGTCAAGTATACCAACAGATCCCCTAAAAGAAAGCTCTCTCTTTCAGGCATTGGACCAGCTGAGAGCTCAGAGGGTGATGACCGAGGTTCCATTAAACGAAAGTTTCAAGGGTTTTTACTCAAAGCTATTCATAATCCCCAATAGAGATGGCCTTGCGATTGGTATAAGTCCAATCTCTTTTCAGGTTAGGGGCAGGTATCCAGTCTGTGCTTTAGGGGCAGTTAGAGAGATCGGCTGCAGTCACAAAAATCGCTCTGTTAATGTCCACAAAGGTCATTTAAAGGGCTGCAAATGTTTTGGTATTGCTGTGCAGTGAACTAAAAAGGGGGGGGGGGGGGTAATCCCCAGTATAATATACTTTGTAGAAAGCATTTTATAGTGGATTAGTAGTATTATTGTGCACTGTGCAGCATTGTGACAGGTGTGGTAACTGAGCGTTGCTGCAGCAATACTACAAACAGTGCCAAACTTCCTGGCCAATTTTTTGAACAACTGGTGTGATAAACCAGTGGACCCCCAATACCACATATTGAAGTGGGGTGTTATCTGAGTATACTTTTACAAGTGTATTTGTGTCCTGCAACAATATTGCCTCTTTTGCTGAGTTAAGTCTGATACACACAGTGCCAAACTCCCTGGCCAATTTTTTGAAAAACTGGTGTGATAAACCAGTGGCCCCCCAATACCACATATTGAAGTGGGGTGTTATTTAACAGTATGCTTTTCTAAGAGTGTATTTTAGTCCTGCAAAAATGTTGCCTCTCTTGCTGTGTTGACTGTGCCACACACAGTGACAGCAGTTACTGGCCAATTATTTGTAGAACTGTTGTAATAAACCTGTGGCCCCCCAATACCACAGATTGAAGCGGGGTGTTATCTACCTTTTTCCAGATATACTGCGATTCTCTAGAGCAGGGGTGGGGAACCTAAGGTTTGGGGGCCATATGTGGCCCGCAAAGTCCTTTGGTCCGGCCCCCTGTGCAGCTGAGTCTGTGTCTCTCTCAGCTGATCTGTCAGAAGGGAGCCGATGCTTCCTGTATAGTTCCTGCTCCGTTATGACAGTCACAGGTGGAGTGATATTAAATGTACTCCGCCTGTGACCAATAAAAGAAACATCACCTCTTCCTCCAGCGTGGCGCTGCTACACTTTTCCTAGCCATCATTTCCCTCCAGCAGCACACACAGCAGTAGCAGCCAGAACCAGCAGTACTCACAGCAGTACCAGCCAGAACCAGCAGTACCCACAGCAGTAGCAGCCATTACCAGCCAGAACCAGCAGTACCCACAGCAGTACCAGCCAGAGCCAGCAGTACCCACTGCACAGTACAAGCCAGCAGTACCAGCCTGAGCCAGCTGTACCCACAGCAGTACCAGCCAGCTGTACCCACAGCAGTACCAGCCAGCTGTACCCACCAGCAGTACCAGCCAGCTGTACCCACCAGCAGTACCAGCCAGCTGTACCCACCAGAAGTTCTTTTCAAAACTTACCACCACAAAAATTAGACTGACCGATGCAAACCTGGAAAACCAGTTGCGAGTAGCAACATCATCAATACCAGCTAACATCACACACCTCACCAAAGAGAAGCAGTTGCAGCCATCACTTTAGGGGTGAGTTAATTAAATGTTTGACCAAATATAACAGGCTCATTTTTAAGTTGATAATTTTGTACGGCCCCCGAATGATTTTATAAATACCCAAATGGCCCTCGACAGAAAAAAGGTTCCCCGCCCCTGCTCTAGAGACTTTTGTCATAGGGTAATTAAAAAACATGACAGGCAGAGGAAGAGGCAGACACGTATGCAGGGGTGGTAGGGGTAGGGCAGGAGCAGTAGGCCGGAGCCAAACTGTGAAGTTTCAAAAGGCGCGTGCAATTACGTCAAAGGACGCACCAGACTTGGTTGAGTGGCTCACTCAGCCTTCCTCTTCTGCACCCTCCTCATCCTCTCTATCTGCACCCTCTTCACACTCTGCTGTGTGCACCCCCAAAGACACCACCACAAACACCACCACCACATACCCTCCGCTTGAGTCACTGGAATTATTTTCCGATCCATCACAAGACATTTGCGATGCGCAGCCATTGTTGGAATCGGATCAGGAAGAGGAGGTAGCAACAGCCGCCACCCAGCATTCTGAAGACAGTACCCAGATCAGCCCAAGGAGGTTGGTCCCCGCTGTTGCTGCCTACTCTGAGATCTCGAATGTTAGTGGCGGGGAAGATAACGTGGATGATGACATGTCTATGGACGTCACGTGGGTGGCCACAAGAGAGGAAGAGGAGGGGAGTTCAGAGGGAGAGACGGACTGGCAGATAGGGAGGAGAGGCAGGCAGAACTTGCATTGCACAAGAGGTAGAAAGCAGACTGCAAATGTATCAGGAGCGAGCCATCAACCATGTACAGTCACATCTGGCACTCCCAGGACGCCGGCACATGGCTCCGCAGTGTGGGCTTTTTTTAATGTGTCCGTTGCTGACAACAGTGTTGCCATCTGCAGCCTTTGCAGTCAACGCATAATGCCTCGTACACACGTGCAGATTGTCGGCCGAAAGATCGGCCGTCTTTTGTCCACGGGCTGTCGGGTCTGTTGAAAAGTGCAAAAGACTGCACAAGAATTTTGTCCGCCGACTACAGCCGACTGCAGAAGTGATGTCATGTGATGGTTAACTTTCCCTGTGTTTTTTCTTTTCTGAGCATGCCCAGTCTTGCAAATCTGCTGTCTGTCGGCCGAATTCTGTATTGACTGGCGAACAATCGGCCGCTCTGGTGTCGGCATACAAAAATTTTAATGCTTGCACGACAGATTCTTTTCGGCCGAAAGTGCGCTGTCGGCTGTCGGAAGCATCATACTAACAAGCCGAAAATCGGCCGATCGGTCGCCGGCCGAATCTTTTCGGCCGACAATCTGCACGTGTGTACGAGGCATAAGTCGCGGTAAGCCCAACACTCACCTAGGGACAACCGCCTTAGGAAGGCACCTGAACTCCCATCACCGAGCCCAGTGGGAGCAACACCGTCAAAGCCCACAAAGCCACACTCCAGGCTCTGACTGTCCAGCCCCTTCTCCTCCTCTCTCCTCACATTTGTCCTCCACTCCACCTGCCATGATGCTGTCGTCACGTAGTTCTGGAAAAAGGCAGGCTTCTGTGGTCCAAATGTTGGAACAGAAAAAAATGATGACGCCGGATAACCCTCTTGCCCAACATTTGACTGCTGGCTTGTCGGAACTGATAATGGAAATTAGATATAGGAAATGGCGCTCAGTGTGCATATAGTAACAAACCCCAATATGGACTTAGATGGGTAGTCTCATAAACACTTTATTATGATGATCCAAGGGTAAAGCATATTATGAATAAAACAAGGTCAGTCCTACCACCCTTTGTAGCCTCTGGACATTCACACCGATGGTAATGGAATCCTGTAGGAGACCAGTGGATGATGTTAAGAGCCGGTTGTCAAATGGGGTCGCAGGCAGGAAAGCTTGGTTGGTCTGATGTGCGGCCGCTTCCTCAGACCGGAGCTTCTGTGTTACACTCCCTCGGCACCCGACAAGAGCCTCGGGAGTCGCGCTTTGATGACGTCACTGCACGGGACCGAAGATCCACAGCCAGCCGGCTTAGAGGAATACTAGGATGTCAGCACGGATGGGGGACTGGTTGAGTTTGCTTCTGAAGAAAAAAATTTTTTATTTTTTCATTGATCTCTTAATGCTTTTTCTGATTCAGCTGTTTGGGGTCAGTTTATTGGCCATTGTGCCTAACCCCGCCCATTTTTCGGCTTTATAGAGCCCCCGATCGCCTCTTGCCACAACTTGATAAAGCTACTATTGTAGCGAAACATGTCGTTGTGGCGATCGGGAGGCTCTTCAGAAGCAAACTCAACCAGTCCCCCATCCGTGCTGACATCCTAGTATTCCTCTAAGCCGGCTGGCTGTGGATCTTCGGTCCCGTGCAGTGACGTCATCAAAGCGCGACTCCCGAGGCTCTTGTCGGGTGCCGAGGGAGTGTAACACAGAAGCTCCGGTCTGAGGAAGCGGCCGCACATCAGACCAACCGAGCTTTCCTGCCTGCGACCCCATTTGACAACCGGCTCTTAACATCATCCACCGGTCTCCTACAGGATTCCATTACCATCGGTGTGAATGTCCAGAGGCTACAAAGGGTGGTAGGACTGACCTTGTTTTATTCATAATATGCTTTACCCTTGGATCATCATAATAAAGTGTTTATGAGACTACCCATCTAAGTCCATATTGGGGTTTGTTACTATATGCACACTGAGCGCCATTTCCTATATCTAATTTCCATTACATGTTCTATGCTGTCTTACATCAGGAATTGGGCGAACAGTGTTGCTATTCCCATACACCTTCAACACATGAACTTTACAGATTTTCGTGTATTCTCTGTGAAGGGACATTCCAGGACTTCCTCATCTTGGAGTAGCGCCAGAACTTTTTGGTAATAATTGTCGGAACTGATAGCCCACCAACTACTGCCATATCAACTGGTGGACTCGGAGGCCTTTCGTAAATTTGTGGCCATTGGAACACCACAATAGAAGGTCCCAGGCAGGAAATATTTCTCGCAGAAGGGCATTCCAGAGCTGTATGGCCATGTTCAGCAGCAAGTAAATATATCTCTGGCACACAGTGTTGGTGCCAAGATACATCTGACCACAGACACATGGTCTAGCAAACAAGGGCAGGGAAGGTATATCACTTTTACTGCCCACTGGGTGAACCTTTTGACGGCTGTCAAGCATGTAACCCATGGCACCCGTGTAGATTTAGTTCAGTGGCGGCTGGTGCTCAAAGTTTTTTTTTGGGGGGGGGGGCGCAAACAGAAAAATGTAATAGGCATTGCTTTGCGGCAAAAAACGCTGTAAAAAATTGCGTGACTTTGAGGTCATAAAAGTGTGAAAGGGGCCTTCAGTAATGAAGGTATAGTGTTCTCCCTTTCAATGCAGAGAGACAACAACGTGCCCCCTTCAATGCAGAGATCATCGTGCCCCCTTCAAGGCAGAGATCATCGTGCCCCCTTTCAATGCAGAGATGCCAGTGTGCCCCCCTTCAATGCACAGATGCCAGCGTGCGCCCTGTCAATGCACAGATGCCAGCGTGCCCCCTTTCAATGCACAGATGCCAGCGTGCCCCCTTTCAATGCACAGAGACCAGCGTGCCCCCTGTCATCCAGCAGGAAATACCACAAACTTGCCTTTTGTCCCCCAATTTCCACAGTTCTTGGCTTGGCATGGCTTGAATGAAACTCCTACAGTAAGATGCTAGAACTTCAAAAGACAGTTCTCTGTTGACCAGGCTATCACCCCCTCCCACACCGCCAGGTGATCACAAGAAAAAAAACTGTATAATAATGCATCCAGCGCTGTAAGCTGGTAACACACAGACTGGCAGAGTAGTAGCAATCATCGCAGGGCACTTGGTGTACACAGAAGGTATAAATTATATGCGGTGTACAGTACCTGTGTCTAGGCAGATCATCAGAGCTTTGTCCTCACCTGGCTGATGTCAGGAGGCTCCACACATCCTGGATCAGGTAACAAGAGTACAGGAGGAGAAGCATAAATACTGCTACAAGGAGCAGTATATAGACTAGTTAAGGGAAATATAAACTAAGTTTAGAGGAGTGTATAGGCTGGTAGAAGGAACCAGGAGGTGTATATAGACTGATAGAAGGTGCCAGGAGGACTATATAGACTAGTTAGTAGAGGATATCAGGAAGACTATATACACTAGCATAGGGTATCAGTAGAAACAGAGAGCATAGAGTACAAGGACACCAGGGATAAAAGCCAGTGTAGACCTAGGCAGAGAGGGTCAGATCTCTCCACACACAGACCTCACGCACATAAGAAGGGGCATTTTCTGTTTGATATACATCAGTGCCTGTAACCCCCTCATCATCACCATGGAGTGGAAGGCTTACCTCCTCTGCAGCTCCCTGCTTCTGGTCTATCTCCACTTGCAGTCCTCTACAGCACATCCCATCACCCAGCAGGACACGGACAGCAACCTAGATTCCTTCAAGGTGAGCCAGATCCTCCTGAATCATAAGACAATGGGGCTGCTGTAAGCTACTTGTTAGCCCAGGATAGAGCAACCTTTTCTATCTGTAGCTGCAGAAGAAGTGGAGAAGTGCGATTAAAGGGGCATCATTTATTGACTAACAGCCCAATGGACCTCTACATCTGAGGGCTCGGCTGCACTGGAGGGATTTTAACCGCTTAGTAGCAGGTGGTTACCCCCCATGGGTAAACCAGCGGCGACTTGCGGCTTCTCCAGGGTGGCGGTCTCCTTGGGTCCTCAGTCCTCCCGACTCCCGCCTGCTCCCCAGCCAATGGCATGGGGTTTGCCATTCGGCCAATCAGGAAGCGCGTATCGGACGCGCTTCCTGATTGGCCAGGAGGAGGATCCGTGTGACAATAGCGAATTTTCATTCGCTATTGTCACACAATGGGTGGGCTCAGGGCGCACTGCTCTGCGCCTCGGGTCCACCCTCTTCTGAAGCCTATTAGAGCCTCTGGCTCTAATCAGGTGACAAAAAAAAACCTCTCATTGAACTCCATGCGTCCGGCGCCCCGCATGCAGATTAGGGGGCCGGACGCATGGATAGGATAGGCGGCGCCCCTGCGCCCCAAACACACCGGCCACCACTGATTTAGTTGTACCCCCACAGATTGAAAGCAGGCCTGCCTCTTCTTCTCCTCCTCCTCCTCCATCCTCCCTCTCCTCCTCTTTCGCTGCTACCGTCTGTTCCACTGCATTGCCCAAGATCCCCAGAACCTATTCCACATGCCAGGTGAGACGTTGCCATGCTGTGCTGCGTCTGTTGTGCCTGGAAGCCAAGAGCCACACTGGTCCTGCACTACTTTTAGCTTTGAGTTCACAGGCAGATCAGTGGCTGACACCGCTGAATTTGATAGTTGGTAAGATGGTGTGCGACAACGGTGCCAATCTGCTGAGCACGCTGAAACAGGGCAAAATAACACACGTGCCATGCATGGCACACATGCTGAACTTGATGGTGCAGCGATTTGTTGGCAAATACCCTGGGGTCCAGGATGTCTTGCGGCAGGCCAGGAAAATCTCGGGCCATTTCCGAAGATCTTACACAGCCATGGCTCGCCTTGCTGACATTCAGCGGCGACACAACCTGCCCGTCAGGCGTCTTATTTGTGACTGCCTGACGCAATGGAACTCAACGTTGCATATGCTTGATAGGCTGCTCCAGCAGAAATGTGCAGTCAACGACTACCTGTACGAAATCTGCGGCAGGACAGTTTCTGGGGAGCTTGGGTTTTTTTCACCTCGCCAGTAGCTGCTCATGCGCGACGCATGCAGACTTCTGCGGCTATTCGATGAGATCACCAAACTGGTCAGTCACGGCCAGGGCGCCATAAGTGACATCATACCTTACGCCTTCTTTCTGGAGCGTGCATTGCGTCGTGTCATTGATAAAGCCGCCGAGGAGCAGGAGCAGGAGGATGAGGAAGTTGCAATGTTGGATGAATTCCCAGTGGGTGCTACTCCATCTGAGACAAATCAACAGCAGGAGTCTGAAGAGGAGTCAGAGGAGGATGGTGCTGGGGGAGATGAGGAGGAGCAAGAAGAGCATGCTTTAAACCTTTCTGGGATCCCTGGTGTTATCTGTGGATGGGAGGAGGAGAACGAGGATGACATTATCCTGGATGATGAGCTGGAAGCAGGCCACTACACCGCTTCCAGTGGAAATGTTACCACAATCACAGAGGGTGGTCAGAATGCAACGCTTCCAGGCCTTGCTGCGGGAAATGCTGCATTCTGCTTTTGCGTGCGCTGGCATAGGAATTTCCAGTCACAGAGAGACAGTTGCGGGTAGCAATCCAACAGCGCCTGCAAGAAGAGGGCGGTTTGAAGATGTCTTGGTCACTTCAGATATGAGATCCTTCTTTCAGCCGAACCATCGACAGCTGTACTCCAGATCCAGCAACAAGGAACGCCTAGACCGAAAGGTGTCTGACTACATCGGGTTAACGGCCGATGTGGATGCTTTGAGGAGTGATGAACCCCTGGACTACTGGGTGGGCAGGCTTGACCTCTGGCCAGAGCTTGCACAATTTGCAATGGAAATGTTGGCTTGCCCCCCGTCCAGTGTCCTGTCCGAAAGGACGTTCAGGGCAGCAGGGGGGATCGTGACCGATAAGCGCACTCGCCTAGCTCATGACAGTGTAGACTACCTCACATTTATAAAAATTAATGAGGCATGGATCTCTGAGGAATTCAACACATGTGCCCAGTAGACCATGTTTCATTGAAATTCCTCATGCCAGGCCACAAATATCCACCAGACCGCCATCCACCCACAGCAATTCCTGGTCCTTGGCTTCACTAAATACAGCGGCATAAAAGGCATTTCATGTCCATTGAATGGCTAATTTTTGGAGCCTATACAGGCCGACACTTACTTCTGTATACTGAGAATGCCTAATGTACCTCTAGCCATCAAATACACTACGTTCTTTGCTGTCAGTTAAACCCATGTGAGCTAATTTTTGGGGCCTATACAGGCCAACTTTTACTTCTGTATACTGTGAATGCCTAATGTACCTCTAGCCATCAAATACGCTACGTTCTTTGCTGTCAGTTAAACCCATGTTAGCTAATTTTTGGGACCTATACAGGCGGACACTTACTTCTGTATACTGTGTGAATGCCTAATGTACCTCCAGCCATCAAATACACTACGTTCTTTGCTGTTAGTTAAACCCATGTGAGCTAATTTATGGGGCCTATATAGGCCAACACTTACTTCTGTATTCTGTGTGAATGCCTAATGTACATCCAGCCATCAAATACACTATGTTCTTTGCTGTCAGTTAAACCCATGTGGGCTAATTTTCATGGCCTATACTGGTCGACACTTACTACTTTATCATGTGAATGCCTAATGTACCTCCAGCCATCAAATACTACATTCTTGGCTGTCAGGAAAACCCATGTGGGCTAATTTATGGGGCCTATACTGGCCGACACTTACTTCTGTATGCGGTGAATGCCTAATGTACCTTCAAATACAGAATACTACGTTCTTAGCTGTCAGATAAACCCATGTGGGCTATTTTATGGGGCCTTTTATGGGCAACACTTACTTCTGTATACTGTGAATGCCTAATGTACCTCCAGTCATCAAATACACTATATTCTTTGCTGTCAGTTAAACCCATGTGAGCTAATTTTTGGAGCCTATACAGGCCGACATTTCTGTATACTGTGTGAATGCCTAATGTACCTCTAGCCATCAAATACACTACGTTCTTTGCTGTCAGTTAAACCCATGTGAGCTAATTTTTTGGGCCTATACAGGCCGACACTTACTTCTGTATCCTGAGAATGCCTAATGTACCTCTAGCCATCAAATACACTACGTTCTTTGCTGTCAGTTAAACCCATGTGAGCTAATTTTTGGGGCCAATACTGGCCGACACTTACTTCTGTATCCTGTGAATGCCTAATGTACCTTCAGCCACAGAATAGTACGTTCTTAGCTGTCAGGTAAACCCATGTGGGCTAATTTTTGGGGCCAATACTAGCTGACACTTCTGTATCCTGTGAATGCCTAATGTACCTTCAGCCACAGAATACTACGTTCTTAGCTGTCAGGTAAACCCATATGGGCTAATTTTTGGGGCCTTTTATGGCCCACACTTACTTCTGTATCATGTGAATGCTTAATGTACCTTCAGCCACAGAATACTACGTTCTTAGCTGTCAGGTAAACCCATGTGGGCTAATTTTTGGGGCCAATACTGGCCGACACTTACTTCTGTATCCTGTGAATGCCTAATGTACCTTCAGCCACAGAATACTACGTTCTTAGCTGTTAGGTAAACACATGTGGGCTAATTTTTGGTGCCTGGAATGGCCGACACTTACTACTTTATCCTGTGAATGCCTAATTTTTCAGACTGGAATTGAAAATCAATGGGTCTGTAAAGGTTCCGCCTAATTGTTGAATGGATGCGGACCCATTTTACAGATGTGTGAACAGACCCTATATGTATTAGACATGTATTTACCGGCTGCTTTCAGTTCTGGCTGATTTATGAAAAAAATAAAAAATAAATACATTTAGGGCAACTTTTCCAATTGTAATACTTCTGTTATGACATTTTCCATGTGCTGGGACTATTTGTGCACAGCTAGTACGTCTTTTGTGGCTGCAAATATGACCTAAAGGTTATTAAAGTCAATGGGGCCCGCCGCGAACTTGCGGTTCGCGGACTTTTGAGAAAATTTGCGTCTGACGTTCGTGAACCGCCCCGGCTGATGTTCGTTCATCTCTAATCCCCAAATCAAATGGGGATGTGAGACCTATTTTTGATCTCAAGGCGCTGAATCAGTTTCTGAACATTCGTTCTTTCCGCATGGAATCAATTCGTTCAGTCGTAGCCTCCCTGCAGGGAGAGGAATTTCTAGCATCTATAGACATCAAGGATGCATATCTTTATGTGAATATATTTCGTTTTGCGACTGGAAACGATAATTTCCAGTTTGTGACCCTGCCTTTCGGGTTGGCCACAGCACCAAGAGTGTTCACAAAGATCCTAGCTCCAGTATTGGCTGTTCTAAGATCCCGAGAGATATCGATTATAGGATATCTGGACAATCTATTACTAATAGATCAAACGGCGTTGGCTCTAAGCCTAAATATCCTTCAGACTGTACATTTTTTTAAATGTCTGGGTTGGATACTAAACTTAGCAAAGTCAGCATTACAGCCAGTCCAGCGTCTGGAATACCTAGGGCTTCTTGTCAACACAGTACAAGGCAAAGATATTCTTGCCAGCAAGAAGGGTCTCAAACCTGAAGGGTCAGGTTCGGTCTATAGTAAGAGATATCTGTCTATACATCTTTGCATGATGTTACTGGGGAAGATGGTGTCCACATTCGAGGCAATTCCCTATGCTCAATTCCATGCCAGACCCTTGCAGAACAACGTTCTGTCTGGAACGGAAAAGAGTTCAGTCCTTGGACTGGTCCATATCTCTGCTACCAAAAGTACGACAGAGTCTGAATTGGTGGTTGTTGACCAGAAATCTGGAGAAGGGAAATCCTTTCTTTCAGTGACTTGAAAAGTGGTGACTACAGATGCAAGTCTCTCTGGCTGGGGAGCGGTTCTGGAGGAAACCACTGTCCAGGGGAAATGGTCTTGGGTATAGAGTCGTCTCCCCATCAACATTTTTGAAATTCGTGCAGTCAGTCGGGCTCTGAAATTCTGGACGCCCAGACTTCAGAGTCACCGAATCCGACAATGCCCCTGCCGTGGCTTATGTCAACCATCAAGGAGGCACAAGGAGTCGGTCAGCCCAGAAAGAGGTGGATATTATCCTGTCTTGGGCAGAGAAGTTTGTGCCATGCCTGACAGCAGTGTTTATTCCAGGAATAGAGAACTGGCAGGCAGATTTCTTGAGCCGTCAACAGATGTTCCCCGGGGGAATGGTCTTTACATCCCGAGATTTTGCAAATGATCTGCCTATGCTGGGGGGTCCCAGACGTAGATTTGCTGGCGTCCAGGTTCAACAAAAAATTGGAGAGATTTATGTCCAGGACCAGGGATCCACTCGCAGTCAGAGTGGATGCTTTGGTGACTCCTTGGGAGGAGTATTCCTTGATCTATGCCTTTCCTCCGGTATAGCTGATATCAGGTTTGTTGGGCAGGATCCAGCTGGAGGGTAAACTAGTAGTTCTGGTAGCTCCGGCTTGGCCGAGGAGGATTTGGTATGCACAAATCCAGAGGTTGGCAGTGACAAGGCCCTGGGTTCTTCCATTGCGTCAGGACTTGCTCTCTCAAGGTCTGATATTCCAACCTGCCGTACAGTTTTTAAATTGGACAGCTTGGCTATTGAAGCCTTAAGCTTGGAAGAGCAGGGTGTATCTGGCCCCGAAGTTCATATACTGATAAACGCCAGAAAGCCAGTCTCTAGAAATATTTATTACAGAGTCTGGAAATCCTACATTTCCTGGTGTGAAGCCATGAATTGGCATCCGGCACATACATTTTCGGGAGAATTCTATCCTTCTGTAACGCTCCTGCGTTTTTATTGTAAGCTGGATTTGCAGCTGCAGAAACTCCACTCAGTAGTCATGTAGAGATGTGTTGAAACACCAGATCCAACTCTCCAGACTCATCACTGTGGGCCTGTCTGCTTCAGCATACAGATATACACACACTCAATAAGATGTTCCTGGAGTGATAGGATGTATATGATAGTATGGAGGTGATGTGCTGAAGGGACAGGTGTGAGCAGTGACAGTAATGGTAGGCACTTGATAGTAATGTTCAGGAGAGTAGTAGCTGGTAATAGGTAGAATGCAGATAGGTTAGTAATCAGGTATGGTAACAGGTGGTAAGGATAGCAGATGACACATACAGGATAGAGTAACCCAGTGCAAGGATAGATGGTAGTAGACTCAAGAGCTAGCAATTTATGTAACAGTGCAGATGTTAGAATTAGTATACATAGATAGTAACAGTCCTTAATCTGTAGAAGATGATGGTTTAAGTTAGTTATGGAGGATTCCCCTGTGGGGTACTTATCACTAGTAAGGATTAGTAAGTAGAGGGGTCCAGTAGTGAGGAAGTGATCCGGTAATGAGATACGGGATCAGTAGCGAGGTTCCGGTCTGTTCCAGGTAAAGGCAAATAGCTGGAGGCTCCGACAGCAAGACAAGGCTTGTAAGCATGTAGAGACACATTGAACGAACAACGTGAGAGAGAACGCCGGCAATTGAAATAGCCGCTCAGCGGCGCTCAGCGATGACGTCATCCGTCTTAAAGGTGTATGCGTTCCACCTAACTAGAAGGTGGGACGCAATGTTAAAAGGAAAATGGAAAATAAGGGTACCAAAGGTACCAGAATCTTACACCTTCCTGCAAGCAGGGGTAGATATGAAATTACCTCTGAGCACGTTTAAAAGGCAGATTTTAGCTTTATCGTTTATTCTCCAGGAACCGATCGCTTCCCATTCATTGGTTCAAACCTTTGTCCAGAGAATATTGGGCTTGCTTTCACCAGTGAAGCCACCGTTGTGTCCTTGGGACTTAAATTTGCTGTTGGCAGTTTTGAAAAAACAGCCTTTTGAACCTCTGGGGCAGGTTTCCCTGGTTCTTTTGAGCAAGAAACTGGTCTTTTTGATTGCATTAACTTCGGCTAGAAGGATATCTGAACTAGCAGCTCTTTCTTGTAAAGAGCCATTCTTGATATTTTTTACGTGATTTTACGTCCTCATCCAGATTTTCTTGTCCAAGGTAGTGTCCACCTTTCATTTGAATCAGGACATTATACTACCTTATTTTTTTCCAGATTCTCACTCAGAGGAGAAAGGTTATTGCATTCTCTTGATGTAATGCGTGCACTTAAATTTTATTTACAGGAAACAGCTCAGATTCTTAAGACGAGAGCTTGTTTGTGCTGCCAAAAGGCCCTAGAAAGGGGTTGGCAGCATCTAAATCTACGATTTCCTGTTGGATTCGCCAGGTTACTACCCAGGTGTATGGTTTAATAGTAAAGGTTCCCCCGTTTTCCTTTAAAGGCACATTCTACCAGAGGAGTAGGTGCCTCTTGGGCACATCGCCATCAAGCCTCTATGGCTCAGATTTGCAAGGCCGCTACTTGGTCATCGGTGCATACATTCACTCATTTCTACAGTGTACTGCAGGCGGTGGTGTAATCCTTCTGTTAAGGGTCAGATGACGAAGGAAATTGCATACAAATTTGCACCAAAGCTTGAAAGACATTTTGAACAGGTTGCACTTTCTGACCTATTGAAAAGTCATTTAGCCTCTGATAAAAATTGAGAGAGAGAGAATGAGCAGGCAGGCATTTTACACCACAAAAATGTATAGGAGTGCCTCTGTTTTTAAACATGAATAGTGTTGAGCGAACACGGACTGTATTATTCGTGTTCGTACCGAATAATTGGATTTTTTTTACCCGAACACGGACACGGACACTTTACTGTATGTTCGGGTAAAAATCCGTGTTCGGTCGTTTTATTTCCGGGTTTTGCATGCTTTGGCGCTCTTTTCATGGCGGGCTTTCAACAGCCAATCAACAATCGTTTAACTGGTGTGCCTTAAGCCATCCCAGCCATGCCTGCAAATGTCTTAGTAGCTGTGATTGGCCGTCTGAAGCATGTGACCAAGTCTTTATAAGTTCGAGGCAGCCGCCGCAGCAGCGTCATTCTGCTGCTTAGCTAAGGGACAGAGCACACATCAATGTGCTGGCTGCTGATTAGGGAAAGATAGGCAGGAAAAAACCATTTGTGTCCGGATAGAATTGAGGGACAGGTCGGAGTGTTTAGGCAGGGCGAGTTGTAGGCATTTTAGGGATAGAGTCTGCTGAATTATAGGGTCAGTGTCTTCTACAAACTACAATCGATATTGCTGTGTGGGGGGTGGGGTGAATCTGCACTCAATCCTGATCTACGATCTCTTCTCAATCCTGTTAGGGACAGAGTCTGCTGAATTTTAGGGAAACTGTGTTCTACAAACTACAATCGATATTGCTGTGTGGTGTGGGATTGGAGATAGGCAGGTGTCAGTGATCCACATCCATTTTTCTGTGTGTGAGCTGCAGTGAACACAATCTTTTTGGGCTGCAGTGAACACAATCTTTTTGGGCTGCAGTGAACACAATCTTTTTGGGGTGCAGTGAACAAAATCTTTTTGGGGTGCAGTGAACACAATCCTTTTTGGTGTGCAGTGAACACAATCTTTGTGGGGTGCAGTGAACAAAATCCTTTGTGGGGTGCAGTGAACACAATCTTTTTGGGGTGCAGTGAACAAAATCCTTTTTGGGGTGCAGTGAACAACATCCTTTTTGGGGTGCAGTGAACACAATCTTTTTGGGGTGCAGTGAACAAAATCCTTTGTGGGGTGCAGTGAACACAATCTTTTTGGGGTGCAGTGAACACAATCTTTTTGGGGTGGAGTGAACAACATCCTTTTTGGGGTGCAGTGAACAAAATCCTTTTTGGGGTGCAGTGAACAAAATCATTTTTGGGGTGCAGTGAACACAATCTTTTTGGGGTGCAGTGAACACAATCTTTGTGGGGTGCAGTGAACACAATCTTTTTGGGGTGGAGTGAACAACATCCTTTTTGGGGTGCAGTGAACAACATCCTTTTTGGGGTGCAGTGAACACAATCTTTTTGGGGTGCAGTGAACACAATCTTTGTGGGGTACAGTGAACAGAATCTTTGTGGGGTGCAGTGAACACAATCTTTGGGGGGTACAGTGAACACAATCTTTTTGGGGTGCAGTGAACACAATCTTTGTGGGGTGCAGTGAACACAATCTTTTTGGGGTGGAGTGAACAAAATCATTTTTGGGGTGCAGTGAACAACATCCTTTTTGGGGTGCAGTGATCAAAATCCTTTTTGGGGTGCAGTGAACACAATCTTTTTGGGGTGCAGTGAACAAAATCCTTTGTGGGGTGCAGTGAACAGAATCTTTGTGGGGTGCAGTGAACACAATCTTTGGGGGGGTACAGTGAACACAATCTTTTTGGGGTGCAGTGAACACAATCTTTGTGGGGTACAGTGAACAGAATCTTTGTGGGGTGCAGTGAACACAATCTTTGGGGGGTACAGTGAACACAATCTTTTTGGGGTGCAGTGAACACAATCTTTGGGGGGTACAGTGAACACAATCTTTTTGGGGTGCAGTGAACACAATCTTTGTGGGGTGCAGTGAACACAATCTTTGGGGGGGTACAGTGAACACAATCTTTTTGGGGTGCAGTGAACAACATCCTTTTAGGGTGCAGTGAACACAATCTTTGTGGGGTGCAGTGAACAACATCCTTTTAGGGTGCAGTGAACACAATCTTTGTGGGGTACAGTGAACAGAATCTTTGTGGGGTGCAGTGAACACAATCTTTGGGGGGTACAGTGAACACAATCTTTGTGAGGTGCAGTGAACACAATCTTTGTGGGGTGCAGTGAACACAATCATTGTGGGGTGCAGTGAACTCAATCTTTGTGGGGTACAGTGAACACAATCTCATACTTCTGAAGATTTGAGGGTGCTGCCTGTTCCATACTCCCCCTACTCCTCATCTAGCCTTTTAGGGGTACAAACAATAGTAATTGGGGCCTAGTGTGGTTGTGTACGTGTGATATACATACACTTTTTTTGGATCATATTTTCTATTCCGCTATTTAATCAAAAACCTTTGGGGATCAGTTAAATTGGGGGATAGTCTGTGTTGGTACGTGTGAGAGAGATCCACCTTTCCAAGTTGTTGGGGTTCATCTCATACTTCTGAAGGTTTGAGGGTGCTGCCTGTTCCATACCCCCCCTACTCCTCATCTAGCCTTTTAGGGGTACAAACAATAGTAATTGGGGCCTAGTGTGGTTGTGTACGTGTGATATACATACACTTTTTTTGGATCATATTTTCTATTCCGCTATTTAATCAAAAACCTTTGGGGATCAGTTAAATTGGGGGATAGTCTGTGTTGGTACGTGTGAGAGAGATCCACCTTTCCAAGTTGTTGGGGTTCATCTCATACTTCTGAAGATTTGAGGGTGCTGCCTGTTCCATACCCCCCCTACTCCTCATCTAGCCTTTTAGGGGTACAAACAATAGTAATTGGGGCCTAGTGTGGTTGTGTACGTGTGATATACATACACTTTTTTTGGATCATATTTTCTATTCCGCTATTTAATCAAAAACCTTTGGGGATCAGTTAAATTGGGGGATAGTCTGTGTTGGTACGTGTGAGAGAGATCCACCTTTCCAAGTTGTTGGGGTTCATCTCATACTTCTGAAGGTTTGAGGGTGCTGCCTGTTCCATACTCCCCCTACTCCTAGCCTTTTAGGGGTACAAACAATAGTAATTGGGGCCTAGTGTGGTTGTGTACGTGTGATATACATACACTTTTTTTGGATCATATTTTCTATTCCGCTATTTAATCAAAAACCTTTGGGGATCAGTTAAATTGGGGGATAGTCTGTGTTGGTACGTGTGAGAGAGATCCACCTTTCCAAGTTGTTGGGGTTCATCTCATACTTCTGAAGGTTTGAGGGTGCTGCCTGTTCCATACTCCCCCTACTCCTCATCTAGCCTTTTAGGGGTACAAACAATAGTAATTGGGGCCCAGTGTGGTTGTGTACGTGTGATATACATACACTTTTTTTGGATCATATTTTCTATTCCGCTATTTAATCAAAAACCTTTGGGGATCAGTTAAATTGGGGGATAGTCTGTGTTGGTACGTGTGAGAGAGATCCACCTTTCCAAGTTGTTGGGGTTCATCTCATACTTCTGAAGGTTTGAGGGTGCTGCCTGTTCCATACTCCCCCTACTCCTCATCTAGCCTTTTAGGGGTACAAACAATAGTAATTGGGGCCCAGTGTGGTTGTGTACGTGTGATATACATACACTTTTTTTGGATCATATTTTCTATTCCGCTATTTAATCAAAAACCTTTGGGGATCAGTTAAATTGGGGGATAGTCTGTGTTGGTACGTGTGAGAGAGATCCACCTTTCCAAGTTGTTGGGGTTCATCTCATACTTCTGAAGGTTTGAGGGTGCTGCCTGTTCCATACCCCCCCTACTCCTCATCTAGCCTTTTAGGGGTACAAACAATAGTAATTGGGGCCTAGTGTGGTTGTGTACGTGTGATATACATACACTTTTTTTGGATCATATTTTCTATTCCGCTATTTAATCAAAAACCTTTGGGGATCAGTTAAATTGGGGGATAGTCTGTGTTGGTACGTGTGAGAGAGATCCACCTTTCCAAGTTTTTGGGGTTCATCTCATACTTCTGAAGATTTGAGGGTGCTGCCTGTTCCATACCCCCCCTACTCCTCATCTAGCCTTTTAGGGGTACAAACAATAGTAAATGGGGCCTAGTGTGGTTGTGTACGTGTGATATACATACACTTTTTTTGGATCATATTTTCTATTCCGTTATTTAATCAAAAACCTTTGGGGATCAGTTAAATTGGGGGATAGTCTGTGTTGGTACGTGTGAGAGAGATCCACCTTTCCAAGTTGTTGGGGTTCATCTCATACTTCTGAAGGTTTGAGGGTGCTGCCTGTTCCATACTCCCCCTACTCCTCATCTAGCCTTTTAGGGGTACAAACAATAGTAATTGGGGCCCAGTGTGGTTGTGTACGTGTGATATACATACACTTTTTTTGGATCATATTTTCTATTCCGCTATTTAATCAAAAACCTTTGGGGATCAGTTAAATTGGGGGATAGTCTGTGTTGGTACGTGTGAGAGAGATCCACCTTTCCAAGTTGTTGGGGTTCATCTCATACTTCTGAAGGTTTGAGGGTGCTGCCTGTTCCATACCCCCCCTACTCCTCATCTAGCCTTTTAGGGGTACAAACAATAGTAATTGGGGCCTAGTGTGGTTGTGTACGTGTGATATACATACACTTTTTTTGGATCATATTTTCTATTCCGCTATTTAATCAAAAACCTTTGGGGATCAGTTAAATTGGGGGATAGTCTGTGTTGGTACGTGTGAGAGAGATCCACCTTTCCAAGTTGTTGGGGTTCATCTCATACTTCTGAAGGTTTGAGGGTGCTGCCTGTTCCATACCCCCCCTACTCCTCATCTAGCCTTTTAGGGGTACAAACAATAGTAATTGGGGCCTAGTGTGGTTGTGTACGTGTGATATACATACACTTTTTTTGGATCATATTTTCTATTCCGCTATTTAATCAAAAACCTTTGGGGATCAGTTAAATTGGGGGATAGTCTGTGTTGGTACGTGTGAGAGAGATCCACCTTTCCAAGTTTTTGGGGTTCATCTCATACTTCTGAAGATTTGAGGGTGCTGCCTGTTCCATACCCCCCCTACTCCTCATCTAGCCTTTTAGGGGTACAAACAATAGTAATTGGGGCCTAGTGTGGTTGTGTACGTGTGATATACATACACTTTTTTTGGATCATATTTTCTATTCCGCTATTTAATCAAAAACCTTTGGGGATCAGTTAAATTGGGGGATAGTCTGTGTTGGTACGTGTGAGAGAGATCCACCTTTCCAAGTTGTTGGGGTTCATCTCATACTTCTGAAGGTTTGAGGGTGCTGCCTGTTCCATACTCCCCCTACTCCTCATCTAGCCTTTTAGGGGTACAAACAATAGTAATTGGGGCCCAGTGTGGTTGTGTACGTGTGATATACATACACTTTTTTTGGATCATATTTTCTATTCCGCTATTTAATCAAAAACCTTTGGGGATCAGTTAAATTGGGGGATAGTCTGTGTTGGTACGTGTGAGAGAGATCCACCTTTCCAAGTTGTTGGGGTTCATCTCATACTTCTGAAGGTTTGAGGGTGCTGCCTGTTCCATACTCCCCCTACTCCTCATCTAGCCTTTTAGGGGTACAAACAATAGTAATTGGGGCCCAGTGTGGTTGTGTACGTGTGATATACATACACTTTTTTTGGATCATATTTTCTATTCCGCTATTTAATCAAAAACCTTTGGGGATCAGTTAAATTGGGGGATAGTCTGTGTTGGTACGTGTGAGAGAGATCCACCTTTCCAAGTTGTTGGGGTTCATCTCATACTTCTGAAGGTTTGAGGGTGCTGCCTGTTCCATACCCCCCCTACTCCTCATCTAGCCTTTTAGGGGTACAAACAATAGTAATTGGGGCCTAGTGTGGTTGTGTACGTGTGATATACATACACTTTTTTTGGATCATATTTTCTATTCCGCTATTTAATCAAAAACCTTTGGGGATCAGTTAAATTGGGGGATAGTCTGTGTTGGTACGTGTGAGAGAGATCCACCTTTCCAAGTTGTTGGGGTTCATCTCATACTTCTGAAGGTTTGAGGGTGCTGCCTGTTCCATACCCCCCCTACTCCTCATCTAGCCTTTTAGGGGTACAAACAATAGTAATTGGGGCCTAGTGTGGTTGTGTACGTGTGATATACATACACTTTTTTTGGATCATATTTTCTATTCCGCTATTTAATCAAAAACCTTTGGGGATCAGTTAAATTGGGGGATAGTCTGTGTTGGTACGTGTGAGAGAGATCCACCTTTCCAAGTTGTTGGGGTTCATCTCATACTTCTGAAGGTTTGAGGGTGCTGCCTGTTCCATACCCCCCCTACTCCTCATCTAGCCTTTTAGGGGTACAAACAATAGTAATTGGGGCCTAGTGTGGTTGTGTACGTGTGATATACATACACTTTTTTTGGATCATATTTTCTATTCCGCTATTTAATCAAAAACCTTTGGGGATCAGTTAAATTGGGGGATAGTCTGTGTTGGTACGTGTGAGAGAGATCCACCTTTCCAAGTTTTTGGGGTTCATCTCATACTTCTGAAGATTTGAGGGTGCTGCCTGTTCCATACCCCCCCTACTCCTCATCTAGCCTTTTAGGGGTACAAACAATAGTAATTGGGGCCTAGTGTGGTTGTGTACGTGTGATATACATACACTTTTTTTGGATCATATTTTCTATTCCGCTATTTAATCAAAAACCTTTGGGGATCAGTTAAATTGGGGGATAGTCTGTGTTGGTACGTGTGAGAGAGATCCACCTTTCCAAGTTTTTGGGGTTCATCTCATACTTCTGAAGATTTGAGGGTGCTGCCTGTTCCATACCCCCCCTACTCCTCATCTAGCCTTTTAGGGGTACAAACAATAGTAATTGGGGCCTAGTGTGGTTGTGTACGTGTGATATACATACACTTTTTTTGGATCATATTTTCTATTCCGCTATTTAATCAAAAACCTTTGGGGATCAGTTAAATTGGGGGATAGTCTGTGTTGGTACGTGTGAGAGAGATCCACCTTTCCAAGTTGTTGGGGTTCATCTCATACTTCTGAAGGTTTGAGGGTGCTGCCTGTTCCATACTCCCCCTACTCCTAGCCTTTTAGGGGTACAAACAATAGTAATTGGGGCCTAGTGTGGTTGTGTACGTGTGATATACATACACTTTTTTTGGATCATATTTTCTATTCCGCTATTTAATCAAAAACCTTTGGGGATCAGTTAAATTGGGGGATAGTCTGTGTTGGTACGTGTGAGAGAGATCCACCTTTCCAAGTTGTTGGGGTTCATCTCATACTTCTGAAGGTTTGAGGGTGCTGCCTGTTCCATACCCCCCCTACTCCTCATCTAGCCTTTTAGGGGTACAAACAATAGTAATTGGGGCCTAGTGTGGTTGTGTACGTGTGATATACATACACTTTTTTTGGATCATATTTTCTATTCCGCTATTTAATCAAAAACCTTTGGGGATCAGTTAAATTGGGGGATAGTCTGTGTTGGTACGTGTGAGAGAGATCCACCTTTCCAAGTTGTTGGGGTTCATCTCATACTTCTGAAGGTTTGAGGGTGCTGCCTGTTCCATACTCCCCCTACTCCTCATCTAGCCTTTTAGGGGTACAAACAATAGTAATTGGGGCCCAGTGTGGTTGTGTACGTGTGATATACATACACTTTTTTTGGATCATATTTTCTATTCCGCTATTTAATTTAACTGGGCCTCCATGCGAGACCTGTGTGCCTTGTTGCGCTGTTTTGAGTACTCCACCAACATGGCCAGTGGCAATGACGCCGTTCTCAGCTTAACTATCCCACTTCTATGCCTCCTTGAAAAAACAATTCGGGCGATGATGGAAGAGGATGTGGCACAGGATGAGGAGGAGGAGGAGGATGAAGAGGTAACATTTCCAAGGCTTTCAGGGCAGTCATTCGCAAGGGGCTCCGAGGGTGGGTTCCTGCACACGCAAACGCCAGGGACGCAATTGTCCAGCAGGGGCACAGTTCTGGAGGATGAGGAGGATGAGGAGGAGGAGGAGCTGGAGGAGGAGATGGAACCATGTTCACAGCAGGGTGGCACCCAGGCCAGCTCATGGCCATCACTGGTGCGTGGCTGGGGGGATACAGAGGACACGGACGATACACCTCCCACAGAGGACAGCCTTTCGTTGCCTCTGGGCAGCCTGGCACACATGAGCGATTACATGCTGCAGTGTCTCCACAACGACCGCCGAGTTGCCCACATTCTAACTTGTGCTGATTACTGGGTGGCCACGCTGCTGGATCCCCGTTACAAGGACAACGTACCGTCCTTAATTCACTCACTGGAGCGCGATCGCAAGATGCGCGAGTACAAGCGCACGCTGGTAGACGCCATGCTGCTGGCATTCCCATCTGACAGCGGGGCCACAGTGGAAGCACAAGGCAGAGGAGGAGGAGGAGGAGGTCGCCAACGCAACCAGGGCACCGCCAGCACCTCAGAAGGCAGGGTTAGCATGGCCGAAATGTGGAAAAGCTTTGTCAGCACGCCACAACAAACAGCAGCACCAGCAGCTCAGATGGAACGTCTTAGCAGGAGGCAGCATTTTACCAACATGGTGGAGCAGTATGTGTGCACACGCCTACATGTAGTGAATGACGGGTCTGCCCCCTTCAACTTCTGGGTCTCCAAATTGGGCACATGGCCTGAGCTTGCCCTTTACGCCTTGGAGGTGCTGGCGTGCCCTGCAGCCAGTGTATTATCTGAACGGGTATTTAGCACGGCTGGGGGCGTTATAACAGACAAGCGCAGCCGCCTGTCCAGAGACAATGTGGACAAGCTCACGTTCATTAAAATGAACCAGGCATGGATCCCACGGGACTTTTCCGTACCTTATGCAGAATAGCAATGGATACCGACCTTACCCACCCATTGTTCCATTTTTGCTCTTTCTCACTCTTTTGGGGTGTACCCTCATTTAAAATTTTTGAAAAGAAGCAGTGTTGGCTACCTCGTCCTCCTCCTCAGGGCCAGATTAATGTAGGGGCTATTGGAGCTGCAGCTCCAGGCCCCTACCTTTTATATAGGCCCCGGGTTGGCCATATTCACTGTTACCGCTCTTCTGTCACTTGTAAACACAGAAGTCTGGCTTCTATGCTCGCTTCCCCAGGCAGCACCCTCAGAACCTCCCCACACAGCGTGAAGGCCGGACAAGGAGGGACAGTTGGCGATGCATGGATGTTTTTATGGGCTTCAGAGACAGCATCCCATGTTGAATTAGGCATGCATGGCTGCACCCTTCCTCCTCTGGGTGCATGGCAAGGCACGGCCCTTAAGGCCCTTCAAAATCCTCAGCACCAAGCCCATGATGCTGTTAATCCGGCCCTGGTCCTCCTCCACCGCCGCTTCCACCTACACCGCCCATAGGTGTGCGCAGCCTATTGCATTAAGGTGTGCACCCCAAAGTTGAAATACACATGCATGTGTTTGCCAGCAGGGAGAGTAATGTATCGGGGCCATGTACCTGTAGGCAAGGAGAAATAGAGCAGAGCAGGTCCCAGGGAGATCTTTCCCATCTCCTCACTGGCAATGCTATGTGCCCTAGGTGATTAGGGTGTGCCCAGGCACACCCAGCACACCCTGTGCGCACGCCTATGTCACCGCCACATCCACCACCACCTCAACCTCCCTCCTACTCCATATGGGCCTCGTCCTTCAGAGATGAAGAAGAACATTGTTTTATTTTTCTGTTTTTTTTTGTTGTTTTAAGTTATTTCCCTATCCACATTTGTTTGCAGAGCACTTGCCATGCTCTTAATTACGTTTTGCTGCCATTTGCAGCACTCTAGCCCTTTCCTTTGGTGTTTTAGAGCCATTTTAGTGCCTTAAAGTTCGGGTCCCCATTGACTTCAATGGGGTTCGGTGTCCGGGAAAAGTTCGGTAAAAGTCCGGGACACGGACCCGGACTTTTTTTTAAAGTTCGGCCGAACCCGTCGAACACGGACATCTAGGTGTCCGCTCAACCCTAAACATGAATAATAAAACAGCACACATCTTTGCAACACAGCTTTGAAGCCTTCATTGTCAAGACTGCAATTTAAAAGAGGGAGGGTGATCAGAGTGAGGAAGGACACATTTTGCAGATCTGATGCAGCAGTTTTTAAACCTTTTCAAACAGTCCCCTATTTGTGAGAGAGCAAGCAGACTGCACTTTACAATATATTTTTTCCCATGCAGCAGATGGAAAAAAGTACTTTTTTTATACGCTATTTGGAGAGGCCACTATCTCTGAGGAACAAAGCGCCCAGATTATCCTTGACATAACAAATCGCACTGTATATTTGTGGAGATATCATATAAATACAGAGAACCTCATCCTTATTAATGGGTGGCAGGCTCTTATTTTTCTGACACATAATCTAGAAATCATACAGATTTTCTGCACCAATTGTGAACAGTGCACCTCAGAGGCAATTCAATAGGGAGAGAGAGCAGGTAGGATGCGCCCTCTGTAACTCCAAAAATTACATGGGACAATGGAGAAAAATGTTTTTAAGCCAATGCAATAATCACCTAGCCTCAAAAATGTAAATATTTCTACATCCATAAAAGAAGCTTTACAAAAACTAGCTTTCAGAGATATCATTAGTGCCAAAGCACTGTAACCCAACACAAACATTCTTGCACAGGAGAGGCTCAATCCTGGGTAAAAAATATATTTTTTGTGTAACTGTCACTGCTGTGTAAAAATTGGGTTTTGGGTGTTGCTGGTGCCCAAACACCATGACCCAACATAATTCTTCCTGCAGAACACAGCATGAATCCTGCTGTAACAAACATTTAATGTATCTGCAACTGTCACACAGCTGCAGTAAAATTGGGCCTTGGGCGTTGTTAGTACCCAAACACCATATTCTGACAAAATTCTTCCTGCAATGCACATATGGACCCTTGTAAAGAAAAAATACACAGCTGCAGAAAATGATGGCGCAACATTAAATTGCTGTTGCACACAGCAGTGTCTATGGCCCTATTGTCTTAAGGTGATGGTAGCAGGTGTACAGCAGTAGCACAAGATGTTTACAGTGGCAGGTAGAAGGATGTGCTCATGGTTGCTAGTGCTCATGGGGACCAGACATGGCAATAGTGACAGCACCCAAGATTTTTTTTTAGGCCTGACATGGAAGAAGGAGAAGCTTGGGATGCAGCAAAAATAAAAAATCTAGGAGGGAACTGGTATCCCCCAGCAATAGTCCCAGCAGTCATTAATTTGGAAGCTCTCTACATCAACTCTTGACCCATGATAATCAGTCATCATATGATGCAGATGCTGCCGTTAGGTGCTTGCAGCAGACATTGCTCAGATAACAACTGCTGCAAATCTCTACTGTTCCTTCTTTCACCAACAGGAGGCTCAATGACACCTTGAGACAATATTCTGCCACCCTCTGGAAATACATTACACAGGTACCTCTGTAGCACGTCCTCAAGATGTTTCATCATGTGCACCATATGCGAGGGCAGGGTGAACCTGTAACTACTTTCGCTTTGTAATGTGGATCAAGGAGATTTGCCAATCAGTAAAAGTCCCTTTCCTTGGTGCCATGAATCCTAGGGTTCTTTTTCAGGATCTGGAGCATGAGGGAGCCCATGTGCCACAAATTAAAGGAGGGAAGATGAACCTGAGTACTTGGGATTGCTGAGAACTACATTGTTTTGAGCTGCCTCTCCTCAGCCATGCATTTTTTCCAGGGTTTGGAAGGTATGAAACTCATCCCTGGAAGACTGCCCCATGGTATCTTCATCCTCAATGCCCTCACAGCAACCAAACGTTTTTTTCCACCTCCTCCTTTGCTTGCTGTGCCCTCACATAGAGGATGTCTGCCTAGAGCAAGCCCCAAAATGAAAGAAATACCCCCTCTACCTCCCACTGTTCTGCTTCGAAAACCTGTAGGTCCAGGCCCTGTCCCTAGATATGTTCCGTATTGCAGCAGCCCTAGAATAGGAACCCAGTGCTGAAAAGGACATGTTTAGACATATACCACATGCCGGCTGAGATAGACGTGATAATGCACTTGGTTCATCACAACAGCTGAAGTGGTACTATACTTTTTATGTGGGCAAAAGTTTTAACCCTTCTGCTGCCAGGTCCATACAGCAGGGGTTTTTACACATGCTGTACATTGTGTGTACAATGTACATTGTAAATTGTGTGAACATCTGACAAACTCCTGCCAATCAGATGGAAGCATTCGGCGACTGTCCTGCCACCCACTCCCAGTAAGGCCCCCTCGCACGTTCTTGCTCTGTATCCCGGGCTCCGTTTGCCTATATGAGGGCCTGGGACCAGCACAGTGGGTTCTGTCAGGTAGAGGGGAGGGAGCAGAGTGGACACACATCTGTTCCCCTCACCTTCTTGTTGCTGACCCGTAAGTGAAATGGAAAACGTCACTTCTGGGGTCGCATCTCAGTGTCCCCGGCACTGCACTGCATTCGATTCAGTGGGGCACAGGGGAGACATCAAAGGTTTTTTAGACCCTAGATTCGGTGGGGCACAGAGGAGACATCAAGGGTTTTTTAGACCCTAGATGTCTCAGTAAAAAGGACCTGTCACCAAAAAAACCACGCACGATGCATGAAAACTTTGATTGCAATACTGATTGGGGGCTTTTAAAACATTGCCTATAGAAAATATACTGTAGGGTATTGAAGGTTGTCACTATTTCATGGGCACACAAAAATTGTCAGAATAAGGCTTAACATGTTGGGTATGTATGTACTTGGCATTTTACCAAGATATTGGGTAATTTATTTTGTTTTTGTACCCTAAAATTAACTTAGTGTATTTTTTTTTTTTTTTTTTTGTGGTAATATTGTGTGACATTAAAACATGCACCTACCACTATTTTATTCTCTAATGCAGAGATCACCAAAAGGATGCAGACCGAGTCAATGTGCTATCCGGACCCGCTGCAGTCGCGCAATCTAGAAACCGAGTCTTCCCCTCAGTCACCGCTAGCACTGTCTTCTTTGCAGAGCTGACATCGGGAAGCTGCACAGTGATAGATGGAGGACGGGAGCTAGCCCAATTACCTAAATGGGTGGAAGGATCGCCCTGCATCCTAGCAACCTATCAGTTAACTGGGGCAGCTCCTGCCCTCCATCCATCACTGTGCTGCCCTTCTGATGTCAGATGTCAGGTCTGGACCTGCTGTGCCTCCCACCCTCCATTCTGTGTAAGGTAGGACAGGGAAGAGGCCCTGTCACTGTTATGAAGGACAGAGAAAGCCAGGGGAATGTGAAGGGGGTCCAGATATCTGCAAAGTGAAGGAGGAAGGCAGGCGACATAAAAAGGGGGGGCAAGGACAAGAATGTGAAGGAAGTGATATGAAGGGGAGGGTGTTCTACAAAGGGGGTGAGGACAGGAATGTGAAGGGGGACTGGGGACTGCAATGTGAAGGAGGGGTGCTATAAAGGGGGTGAGGACAGGAATGTGAAGAGGGTGCGATAAAGAGGGTGAGGACATGAATGTAAAGGATCTGAAGGATCTGAGACTAGGTTCACGCCATTGGGTATTGCGTTCTGCATGTAGGTGACCCATTTATTTCAGTGGAACGCAGAAACAGAGAAAGAAGTCACTGAACCTTTTTTTTAAATTGCGTCGTACCGAGCTGCATGGTACTGTGGCACCATATGGTTTGGCACTCGCAAAAGTGTGGCGCGTTTGCCAATGTGCAAAGGTGCCATTAAGAATTAAATATGTGATTTGGACCTCTGCTGGAAGAACATTTTACTGACTGGACCTTTTTGAACTTTAATTCAATACCCCTGCTCTAGGGCGTCTTCTTTCAGAAAATATATAGTGTTTGGGGGTTTATGCAATCTTTTGGCCTAAAATTATTTTTTAAACTTGTGTGCAAAAAACACAAAAATGGCTCTGGCCATTTAAATCATTCATGTATTCTTATCGGCTTCACTGACTGTCATCTGTTGATTGTTTACTTTGCTTCTTGCAGATGAGAGCTGACAGTAATTTGCAAGCCCTATGATTCACATTGCCAGCATACAGAAAGTGAATTCCATGAATTCAGAATTTCAAGAGAAAAAGTTTTCAGCCACTGTAGATTTTTGCAATTGCCTTACTTATAGGTACAGATGCAGACTATAGGGATGGTTTACTAAAGGCAAATTCATTTTGCACTGCAAGTGCACTTGGAAGTGCAGTCGCTGTAGATCTGAGGGGAAGATCTACATCTACATGTCCCCCTTGGACCTACAGCGACTGCACTTCCAAGTGCACTTGCAGTGCAAAGTGGATTTGCCTTCAGTAAATAAACCCGACAATGTTATGTGCTCTAGTATATGTGATAGATAGATCCCTGCATGCATTTGCTTTACATTAGGACTAGTTTATACCCTCTGCATTGAGCTGCGTGTTTCTGGAGACATCTTTTTCTTGGGGACAGACCCCTCAAATTAGGGACTGTCCCCAGAAAACAGAGATGAATGGCAATTACTGTATGTTACATTTATTTGCAGGATTTTGTATGTCGTCACTGGCTACATCATTATTTTCTGTATTAGCATTACTCCATGAACATCTGTCTGCTGGGTTTGTGGCATGTTTATACTGTTGTGTGCAAGAAACAGCACTTAGCAAGTGCACTGTACTTTGATCAGCACTTATGGCACAATGAAAACTGAGAGAAACAGATCATGAACAATGCGGTTGTCACTGCTGTGCCACTGCAATGGTTTTACATGGAGGTTACATTCTGATAACACAAACCCATATTACTGTATGCAGAGAATTTAAGACTGGAAAAGGTACTGGAATGACTAAAAGGGGGTTGCAAAGCAGCAACAGGGTGGCCTGTAAATTTTAAGAATTTAATTTGGTGTATCTGCAATGATTCTTAATTACACATTTTGTGAACACATTCACTTATTATATGTTACCTCACTCCCATTTATTTTTGAGGTGTATTATTGACATCCCTAATTCCCTATATGTATTTCTTTTTGTTTTCCAGCATGGATCGCATAAACGCTATGTTTAACTTTGAACGTACCCTGGATTGGGATGGATCTTTACCAAGAGTAGTCCAGCGGGCCAGATTTAATAGTCGACTCTTTGATGCCGATTTCACTTTTGAATTCCGTTTTCATACAACAGAATTCATTTGTGTGATAGCTGGTGCATGTCGACGGGTGGTTGTAAATCTGTTTGCACCAGTTTTTTTATTTTTGCTTCGATAAATCCATAAGGTAAGTGCGGAAATCTTGCAGGCCTCTCCTTTAGTAGATAATTGGTCAGAAGGCCAACATACAGCGCTTGCTTGGTAATACTCCAAAATAAAGTGCAATAGTGTATAATAAATAACACAGATGTATATATGATGCTGAATTCCTAAATATAAACCAATATAATGGTTAAAAAGTGCATGTAATATCAATGAAATTGAATAAATAAATATATAAATAGTGATTCGTGATAAAAAACAGTATTAATGTCCTTTCCAACAAGTCCAAAGTTGATAAAAAGTGCTTCTGTGCAAACTTGATAAGTAACTCAGATCTTCTTTATCTCAAGTAAATAGTAAGGTTGGGTCACTTACCAGAAGATGTGGGTACTGAATGCCGTACGGCACCAGGACCAAACAGGCTTGATGAACCCCCTGGGTTCCACGGTTCTCCTTATGGTGTCCACTGGGATGATGATAATCCCTCAGATCTCCATGTTAAACCGATTCGTGCATGAGAAAGAGAGAATACTCCAAATAGTGTAGTATATCTGTACTTTTATTTTCCCCAAATAGGGTTTAGCAACGTACAAGAATTTCGTCTTCAGAGCTTTGGAGGCATAGCGTACCATGGGGCTTAAATAGCTCAAACTCCGCCCATACTCCCGCCCGCAATAATGTAAATTAGCAAGCCGGAAGATGAAGAAACTGCGGAGGTGTCCCCATAGATATATTCCCTTATCCGTGATTACTATTCCGGGCACTACCCATGTAATAATGTCACCTCAAGGAGTGATGCAGCCACGCACAACATACCTACAGTGACCGAATATAAAAATATATATATACACACGATAAAATATCTGATTACATACATGATTAATGGATAACTCCCCAATCTATCTCAACCTTATTAAAAACCTAATTAAAACTTTATTAAAAACTTAATTAAAGATGGATATATTGGTTTTTTAAAAACGTATGCAGATCCACAATAAATATATTATTGGAAACACATATATATCAGATTTGTACATAAAATTAATATGTTATAAATACAAGAAAAATACCTGTTTTAATATAGGCTATAATACATATATTTATCAAAAGATTACTTACCCCCCAATATTATTGACCATACACTTCTGGTTTATGCCATATTTTGTACCATCAATATTAATGTTTTCCTATTAAATTTATAATAAATAGGCAAGATATTAATAAAAACTATATTAAAATTGTATCAGAATATATTAAATATTAAAATGTTATAATATTAAAATATATTAAATTTTATTAAGCCAAGGATGAATATTAAAAAGAGACTATAAATAGAAGGAATAAATTACTGTTAATATTATGGATTAGATATAAAGCAGTTGATGTCCATATCAATGTTCATTCCTTGCGGATGCAGTGTAGATAATAAATAAATCCATTTGGATTCATTACGTGAGACCGCAATTCTCATGTTTTTCCCCCTCCAATGGGGTTCAATTCTGTCTATTCCACAGAACGTGAGCAGTGTGGGGTCTTTATTATGTTTTAGGCGAAAATGGTTAGAAAGGCTATGGTAACGGAAGCCTTTTTTGATGTTATCAATATGTTCGCCTAAAAGCGTCTTTAAATTTCTCGTTGTATGCCCCACATACTGTAGTTTACAGGGGCAAGACAGTAGGTAAGTAACGTGTGTACTTTGGCAGGTTATTAGCTGTTTAATATTATATGTTTTATTAGTGGTATTAGAGGTAAATTCAAGTGTTCTTTTTTTCCGATATTTTACTGTCCTGCAAGGTTTACACCTTCCGCAGGTGTAAAATCCCTTTACATCGAGGAAGGTAAAACGTTTTTTTGGGGGGTTGGGGACATTTTTAGCTAGTCTATCTCGTAGGTTAGGGCCTCTCCTATATATAAATTTTGTTTTTTGTGGTAAAATCTCCTTCAGTTGTTCGTCCCTTAGCAGTAGGTGCCAGTGCTTGTGTATTATTTCCTCAATTTCTCGGTACCTAATATTATAATTAGTAATAAAAGCTAAACCAAAGTCATTATTCCTTGTATCTTTATCCTCCAGTAGCGTCTCCCTATTGATTTGTTCAACTTCTTTTTTCACCTTTTCCAATTCTTGTGGTTTGTATCCCTTTTCCTTAAATTTTGTTATAAGGGTTTCAATTTGTTCATCCAGAATTTTTTGGTTGCCACAATTCCTCTTTAGTCTCATCATTTGCCCTTTAGGAATGCCTTTAATCCAATTCCTGTGATGACAGCTGTGAGTTGGTATGTAACTATTCCTATCGGTGGGTTTAAAGTGCGTTCTAGTGCAGAATTCTCCATCTTGTTGTGTGACTGTTAGGCCTCTTGCACACAATACTCCTGTTTGAGCATCCACTTTTTTCCAGACCTTTTTTCTTGTATGTATTTGCGAGTATTTGAGAGTATTCGCGTGTATTCGCGAGTATTGAGGCTTAAATTACTGACCAAAAATGCAGATTTTTCTATTTTGTTCTTACTGAAGAATACACAGCGCTTGTTTACGCGCCTGTGTGCATAGGCACATTACAATTAATGGGCTGTATTTTAGCTCAAAAAGCTGTACTGAGCATTTTTAAGCCGCAAGATGCCCAAACAGGAGTATCCTGTGCAAGAGGCCTTAGGTCTAGGAAATTTACTTCCTCAGTGCTCCATGTTCCAGTGAATTTTATGTTATAGCTGTTGGTGTTAATTTCTCGTAAAAATTGTTCTAATGTTTCTTCTGAACCTGTCCATATTATAAAAATATTGTCTATGAACCTTTTATAGGTGTGTAGACCTTCTATATGCTTTCCAAATATCTCCTCCTCTTCCCATTTGCTCAGGAGTTGCCGCCTTTTATCCGCTGACCTTTGAAGAAGATGTCACCAACTCTCCGAGGGATAAAAGGCCGACAGTCTCTGCTGTTGCCCTTCCGAGAGTCTGCCAGTCTTCAGTCTTCAGAGGCTGGTTTGGCTAACTTTCGGAAAAGTCGTTACGATTGGCCCGCCAACCTCTGACCAATGAAGAGCAGCTTTTAATAAAATTTAAAATGAAAATCATAATATGGACTGTGTTTTCTGTTTTTCTTCCTGTATAGGTCTAGGTCAGTGATAGTGAACCTTTCTACCCCAGATGTCTTAGAACTAGACATGTGCGGTTCGTTTCCGTCCGAATCAAAATTCTGCCAAATATTTTATTCAGAAATTTGGATGTATCCAAATTACCGAATTAGAATAAAAACAAATTTAAATGAACCCGAAATAACGAACCGAATATGATCGTCTTCTGAATTCAAATTTGAATAGATTAGAATAGAATCCAAAACAATTGAATCCAAAATAATAGAAAATAATAGAGTAGAAAATAAGAAAATAGAATAGAAAAACAATACAATAGAATAAAATATAAAGAATAAAACTATCTTCAGAAATTCAAATTTCGAATAGAATGAATTTAAATAGAAACGAGTTGAATAGAAAATAAGAGAATAGAATAGACAAAAATTGAAAAACAATTATTATAGAACAGAATAAAATAGAAAGAATATAACAGTTATATTCTTTCTATTTTATTATTTTCTATTAATTTTCTATTCTCTTATTTTCTATTCTATTCTATTATTTTCTATTAGTTTATATTCTATTCTATTCTATTCTAATCTTTTTTATTCAAATTGAATCTATTCGTAAATCGAAAGATGGTTATATATTCTATTTTATTCTATTCTTTTCTATGTTTTTCTATTCTTTTCTATTTACTTATTTTCTATTCTATTCTTCTCTATTATATTCCATTCTAATCTTTTCGATTCAAATTCATTCTATTCAAAATTAGAATTTCTTAAGATGGTTATATTATCACTAACTTCAATGGAGTGAATCTGAATAGTAAAGATTAGAATAGAAAATAATACTAAAGAATAGAACAGAGATTAATACAATAGAAAAGCAATAGAATAAAATATAAAAAAATATAACAGTTATACCCCATCTGTCACAAGGTACCATCAGTGCTCCATGCACAACTGTCACAGTTCACCAGTGCCCCATTTACATCTGTCGCAGTGTACCAATGTGCCATCAACATCTGTCACAATGTACAATTAGTGCCCCTTCACCATCTGTCACAGTGTACCATTGCTCCATGCACATCTGTCACAGTGCAGAATAGAATCCAAAACAATGGAATCCAAAATAGAAAAGAATAGACTAGAAAAACAATAGAATAGAATAGAAAAAAAACAATAGAATAAAATGGAAAGAATATAACCTAACCATCTTCAGAAATTCGAATTTCAAATAGAATGAATTTGAACAGAAAAGATTAGAATAGAGTAGAAAAGAATAGAATGGAAAATGAGAGAATCGAATAGAAAAGCAATAGAACAGAAAAAATAAAAAGAATATGACCATCTTCCAAAATTTCACTAGAATAAATTTGCATTCAAACAGAATAGATTAGAATAGAATCCAAAAAAATGGAATTAAAAAATATAAAAAAGAATAGAACAGAAAATAAGAGAATAGAAAAGAATAGAATAGAAAAAGAATAGAATAGAATAGAATAGAATAGAAAAGAAAAGAAAAGAATAGAAAGAATATAACCTAACCATCTTCAGAAATTCGAATTTCGAATGGAATGAATTTGAATAGAAAAGATTAGAATAGAAAAGAATATAACTTAATAGAAAAGAATAGAATGGAAAAGAATAGAATAGAAAAGCAATAGAATATAATAAAATAGAATAGAAATAATAAGAATAAGAATAAATACAAATTCAAATAGAATAGAATCCAAAACAATGGAATCCATAAAAATAGAAAAAATTAGAATAGAAAATAAGAGAAAAGAAAAGAATAGAATAGAATAGAATAGAATGAATACAACTATCTTCAGAAATTCAAATTTTGAATAGAATGAATTTGAATAGAAAAGATTAGAATAGAAAAGTTTAGCATTTAGCTTCCTCACAGTTCAAATATCACTAACAACTAAAGCAAAAATGATTGCTCACAACAAAAAATTATCGAATCGGTATTCCAATTCAAAAATGCATTCGAATTCAATTTTTTTTTATTTGATTTAAATGCAGCTGTTGCATTAGGCTATTGATATTGACTGTCTGACAATTAGAAAATTAGAAAAAAAAAATAATAAAATAGAAAAAATATATAAGTATCTTCTCGAAATTCGAATTTCGAAAAAGAATTAATTTGAATAGAATTGAAAAGAATAGAATAGAAAATAAGGGAATTGCATAGAAAAGAATAGAAAAACAATAGACTAATGTCTAACAGTACTAATGTTGCCTTAAAAAAAAACAGGATTTTTAGCCCCCAGCTATCACGTAAGGCAGAAACAAGACATGGATTGGTGACATTGATGTGTAATGCCCTTTCATGTGCACCATACTGCATACTTGTTATGGGTACACCGGCTTCCACATATATTTGCAAATGTGTGCCAACAAAAGCCTCTGTTTTTAACGTAAATTGTTAGACAGAGCTAATTTGGCTTGTTAGCAGGCTAGCTGTTAGGTGTGCTTGGAAATTTTTGTTTATGATGTGTGTTGCCCTTCCAAGTGCACCTTACTGCAAAGGCTAGATATAAATTGGGGTGGATGCCATCATTTTGTATAGCTTGTTCGCTGATGTGGTGTGGGGACTAATTGGATGCCTTCAGTTGCCATTGTGCTCTTGCTAGGCATACAATGTGTCCCTGTGCATTTAAGGAGGAGTGGGCTACCTCCAGGCAAACCTGCCCCTAATTTATCCACTGCTATATGTGCTCCAACTTGGAGACCCCCAAAAATATAGTTAGGTCCGCAGTATACAGAGGAGCCTTGACGTTGGCACTGCGGCTTTCACATATATTTGCAAATGTGTGCAACTAAACCTTATATTTAATATAAATTGCTAGACAGGGTCGATTTGGTTTTCATGCAGGCTGGCTGCAAGTGTCCTGGGAATTTTTTCTTACTGCAAAGGCTAGTTAAACAGGGATGCAGTTGCCATCTTTTTGAATGACATCACCTGGAAATCCTGGAAAAGCCAGACGTAGGGGCTAAGGTAAGTAGATATATTTATGTTTAAATGCATTTGTAAACTATTTGAGTTTGGAGGGATTTTCAAAAGAGTGGAACTTCCATTTTTAAGGGAAGATTCACTTTAATCATTATAAAAATGGGGCAATCTTCCCTTAGCTCACTAGGTTAGCAGTGCCAGACACAAAACCTCCCAATAGTCTTGGTGTCCTACAACCTGTTCCTGTATATAGAAGAGAGGATGCACACCGCTCAGGCAGTTGGAACTCCACAGCCAACCTGTGGCTGTGGGTCGTGTGAAACGTGTCTACCATCCATTTGCTGTACCTTGTATCCTAATTTTCAATAAAGCCTTTCATCGTGAAGCCATCGTTTGGTGAACGGACACTTTTCTTGTAAACCTGTTCCTGTAGTTGGTGCTGTAAGCAGGACCCATCCGCTTCAGCTCTGCCTATTTGATGACACAGGTCCAGTAGTGTCTCACTACACCCAAAAGTCTTGCGGCCCATCGCATCAATTAGCGCAGTGGCACCATTCCTCCCAAACTCTGCCTACATCCTATAGAGGCATAGATTCAGCGGAAGTGGCCTGCTGCATCCATTACAATGATGAGCAACAGGACCTATGTGGGGCAGAATCTGGGACTATTGTGAAATCTGGCACTTGTTTAGAGAAACTAGATGAGATATTTGCCCTGGATTTACCCATTCCTTAATTGTCTTGGTTTTTGCAATCATAACAGTTAAAATAGTAGTTTTGTATATTATTTTTTATTTATATTAACAGCAATGACAACTACTTAAAATGTAAAAAAATGGCCCATGGAGCAGTTTGATAACCCAAAACAAAAATCCCCTAAAATACTAGTCCAGCATATCTGCTGTATAATTGTATGTTCTAATGTAATACTATATACTGCTTGTTTGTTTTTTACTTTTGACAGGTTTATTGTTACTCCAAGACAAGATCTATCATATATCTGCAAGAAAAAGTATGTGAACCCTTTGGAATGATATGGATTTCTGCACAAATTGGTCATAAAATGGGATCTGATCATCATCTAAGTCACAACAATAGACAATCACAGTCTGCTTAAACTAATAACACACAAAGAATGAAAGGTTGCCATGTTTTTATTGAACACACCATGTAAACATTCACAGTGCAGGTGGAAAAAGTATGTGAACCCTTGGATTTAATAACTGGTTGAACCTCCTTTGGCAGCAATAACTTCAACCAAACGTTTCCTGTAGTTGCAGATCAGACGTGCACAACGGTTAGGAATAATTCTTGACCATTCCTCTTTACAGAACTGTTTCAGTTCAGCAATATTCTTGGGATGTCTGGTGTGAATCACTTTCTTGAGGTCATGCCACAGCATCTCAATCGGATTGAGGTCAGGACTCTGACTGGGCCACTTCAGAAAGCGTATTTTCTCTTACGTCCTCCGACAGTCGCCGCCACTTCATATTCATAACTAATGGGGTTATTGACCTTTTCTCCGTAGGAGTAGCTAGGCAACAAAATAGTTAATATCAAAGCTTTTTAACATATCCCACCCCTAGGGGGTGGTCCCCTCAGTCAATACCTCCCTGCTTCCTGCATTCCCAACTCAGTTTCTAATGCCTAGCTTAGGAGTAGCAAGGCTGATCCTGTGCTGGGGCTCTCTGTCTCAGCCTCTATTCTCTTTTTGATTTTATTTTAAGTATTTTTCTCTTTCTTTTACTTAGCTGTTATTTTTCAGCATTAGTTAGTTTCTTCGGATGAAGATGATCATGCGGAGCTGGGTCTCGGACTGGCCACCCTGGATCCCAGGGTTCAGGGCCAGGGGCTTCCCAGCCTGCCATCGAGCGTTCAGCTCAGGTTTCCCCGGCATATTGAACGACCCATCCCTCTTCGCTGCAGGGATGCTATCTGTGAGGTGGCTACCTCACTGGACGCCATGCGGTTTCGCACCGCAGTTCCACTGCGTCCTGGCTGCGACACTCCCTGTCCTCAGTGCAGCGGTTTAGAGAAAGTGGTTGTTGGGCGCTTCTGACCAAGTAAGAAAGAAAGGAGTCCACCGCTGTAAGAGGGGCGCAGGGGATGCTCCAAATTCTTATTAGGGACTGTCCCGAATGGCTGGATACAAGGCAGCGCTGGCAGGAAAACTCCGAAGAATCCGCTGGCAGAAGTGAAGAGAAAAACAGGCGCCACTGTAGTTAGCCAAAAAGGTTTATTGCACAACATACATAATCACTTGCACATGGGTAAGCTCCAGTCCGTATAGCAGCGTCTCCAGCGCACGATCCGGCCGTCCACCGGTCCGGAGGTAACGTCACAGGAAGCTGGTCGGAGAACTGGTTACACCGGAAGCCGCAATTGGAACGCAGGCTCCCGGAAATGACGCAACGCGTTTTGGAGCATGCGCAATCGGCTCCTTCCTCAAGCGTAAGTGACTGCCACCTGATGCCAGGTTTAAGTACAGCAGTCTACAATCAATTAACATGGGAATCAAAACAAGGGGCGGCGCAATACTCTGCAAGACCAGCTACACAGCCAGCATTCCGGAGAGTACGCACAATACTTCAGATAAAGAGGGGGAGGGGGGGAGGGGAAAAGAGATTGGGATAATAAAAATGCACTAGCTCACAGGATAGTATTAATATCTAGCTCCTCATTCAGTCCCCCGGGCGCCAGAACATTCAGGGCGTATATCCAGTAGGTTTCCCTACTGCACAGACGCCTGAACCTCTCGGCCTCAGAGGTACCTTTTGGGATAGCCTCAATCACCCAGACATATAGTCCCTCAGTGGACTTATCATGGTGATGAAGGAAATGTCTGGGGACGCTATGATGGTCTTTGCCCTCCTGAATATAGCGTCGGTGCTGACCGAACCGTGCTCTGAGGGTCCGTATGGTCCTGCCAACATAGTGCAGGCCACACGGACATACCAGGCAGTATACTACAAATTCCGACGAACAGGTATGGAATTCATTGATTCCATACCTGTTGCCTCCAATCACAAAGTCCTTCTGTCCATGCTTCACATATTGGCATGTCAAGCATTGTATTTTGCGACACTGGTACATACCAGTGACGTTAAAGAAAGTTAAGGAAGGGGAAGCATATTTTTTGGATTTAAGCTTGCTGGGTGCGATTTTTGTTTTTATGTTAGGGGCCTTTCTATATGAGAAGCGGGGTTTGTCCGGAAGTACTGCTTTTAGATGAGGATCTTGGAGTAAGAGTGGCCAATGTTTCTTTACCACTCGCTCCATTTGTCGGTGGTGATTATGGAATTGAGTAGTAAATCTCATCTGTGTGCCATCAGATCCAGTCTTGGTACGCTTAACAGTCTGTGGCGCTATGTATTGGGAGAACGCCTGCTCCACAATGGTATCTGGGTACCCTTTCTCCAAAAATTTTTGTTTAAGGGCCGTGCCTTGCACTTTGTAGTCCGAAGTCTTGGTGCAATTGTGTCTAAGTCTACAGAATTGACTTTTCGGGATATTGTCCAACCAACGGGGATGGTGACAACTCTGGTAGTGCAGCAAAGAATTGCCTGCAGTTGGTTTTATGTAGTTCTTGGCCAATATATGCTGGTTATCATGGTGAAGATCCAAATCAAGAAAAGCCAAATGGTCAGGATCAACAACAGAGGTGAACCTTAATCCCATATCATTGTTGTTACAGTGGGAAACAAAGTTCAAAACCTCTGCAGCCTCTCCATCCCAAATGATGACGATATCGTCAATATATCGTCCAAAGAACACTATATGTGGAGTGTAGGGATTATTATTAAGCACATATCGAGTTTCTCAGTGTCCCATGGTGAGATTAGCATACGATGGAGCGAAATTGGCTCCCATCGCCGTGCCCGTAATCTGTAGGTAGTAGTCGTCATCAGGGCAGCCATCAGAAATGTTGGGGCCCCTTACACAGCTTTAGGACTGGGCCCCCTGGTGCTCGACCACCAACCTTCCCCATGGCCCGCCCACTAGCCGTCCCACCAAATCTACATACATCAATGCCACTTACATCACAGTGACAATTCATCACAGCGCCCGTACATCACAGCGCACCTTTGACACAGTGCCCCTTTTATTGCAAGCCTTTCCTGCAGTGTACCACCTTGGCAAGTCATAGGCACTGATCAGCCTGGGGTGTCCTCTCCCTTTGGTCTCAAGCCGGCAGTCACTGCCATGCTCACAGGGGACGGAGACTGGAGGTGCTGCAGATCTGGAAAGAAGGCGGGAGCTGGTCAACTTAAGAAGCGGGTACTTATCCACTTGTTAATTTTAAAAGGCTCCCACACTCTCTGCAGATAGTCCTGCAGCACCTCCCACTCCCTGTGAGCATGGCAGTGGTGGTTGGCAGGAGGCCTAGCAAAAAGGACACAGCTGCTAAGTGGTGGACCGTGGCCATGACAGGACTTTCATTTGGCATGGACCGACCGTGGCTCCATTTAGTGATTCCTGTGAGGTACCATAAGCCTCTCATGGGACCCCCCACTGACATCGGGCCCTTGGGGCACTGCCCATGGGACCAAATGTTGGTCCACCCCTATCCCTGTCCACAATGTATCCCCATCCCCACCCAGAATTATCCATCCCTCTCCAGGATTCTGGTTGGGGATGGGGATACATTGTGGAAAGGGATGGATAATTTCGGGTGGGGATGGGGATACATTGTGGACAGGGATGGAGGAATCTGGCCTGGGCGGGGATGATGGAGTTGCAATGCATTGTGAAAATGGATGAGGATGAATCTGTGTGGGGGTGAGAGTTACTAAGTGAAGAGGCTCTCCTAAGTGTAAATTCCTTTCCCCACTCAGAATCATCCCCAGCCATTTTTACAATGCATTGCAACTCCATCATGTCTGGAGTCTGTGTCCCATCAGGAGTCCAAACAAAAGCACAGGTGGACCAGCAGCAAGCTGCAGCGCCAGCACATAAAAAACAAAACTCAGTGACTTACCCTCCATGCTGATCTTCATTCTGCTCCATGCACCTGCGAGGGCTGGGGCCACTTCCTGCATTAGGCAGATAACCACACCCCTATCCTGAGTGCTGGCCAGTCAGCTACTGCCCAAACTTTTTCTTTCAGAACCAGGCTCCGCCTCAGGCAAGTAATTGAAGCTTGCCAGGATCTACCCGCGGCCACTGTGAGAAGTAAGCCTGCTGCTTCTCTCCTCAGTCAGACTATAGTGCAGGCTGTACAGCGAGGGGGGGGGGAGGAGGACGATCTTGCTCATTATTACTGACTACTAGAACACCCCCACCAAACCGCAAGCAATAGCACATATCAGCTCGGCCCCCCCCTCCCCGCTCGTGTGTACGAGCGGGGGGGGGGGGTGTCGGCTTGCGGCGGTGAAGATCGGGGGAGCCATTGTTTTTAAAGTGTGTAAGGGGGAAGCGGTCCCCGGGCCCCTGTAGAGGCTCGGGCCCCTTACACCAGTACTGCCTGTACCCCCCTGATGGCGGCCCTTACTATTGGTGGTATTGTTATTATTGATCACGCTATTGGTGGGTACAGCATCCGTTCTCTTATTTTTAAGTTGCGGGCAGAACTTGGGTTTTTTTATGTAAAAAATGAGGGGGATGACCTATGTCTGCCCTCTTAGTAAACGTATAAGGTACATGGCGTGGAGGAGGTGGGCAGTGCATGGTTAGAAGGGAAGGAAGGGCAGAAAGGGACGAAGGTGGGGGAGAGGGAGTGGAATCAGTCGATTCTACAGGATAGTCAGTACGTTTTTTCTGGTTTTTGTGTTTGTTATTCCAGGAGAAAACAATATTACTATTGTAATCGTCCAAATCACGCCGAAATTTTCCTAATTTTGTACAGACTAGACTATCTTCATTTCTTTTTGTATTTTATTTTAAGGTGCGGAGCCATCTGTTCGGTAATTTTGTGGTAAGATCCATGATCTCGTTACTTAGGATCTGTAATTTGTGTACCATTTGGTCATATTTGGAGGTTCTCTGTTCCATAATTATTTTTATCCATTTGTTCGTACAGAACTCGGAGATGGCATGCCATTCAGAGGCGGACTGGGCCGGGGGGAAAGGGGGCATTCTCCCTCCAGGCCGCTGTAATTCCCATTAAAAAGGCCGCTCTGCCGCCAGCTGGAACTGCGCATGTGCAGTTCCGGAGCTGGCCGAGTCTACTGTTCGGCCGGTGTCAGAGAGGAGCAGCCAGGAACGCTGGTGCTGCGAGTTTCTTTGTGTCCTGTGACAGGGAGTCACAGGGCTGAGTCTGTGTTCCATACACTGCACAGCACAGCCCCCTCCAGAAAAGCTCTGCCTTCTCCCGCCCCTCTCTCAATGTGCCCGCCCACACTCGGGGAAGCCTGTGTGTCCGATGTCTGTGAAGAGGATTGTGTGGGCGGGAAGTTTGAACTGGCAGCCACATCGTAAGTCTGAAGCCGTGCATTGCATTCAAGTAAGTGAGCTGTGACCGATCTCTCCTCCCCCCCCCCCCCCTCCTGCTCTCTCCCAAATCCCTCTCCCTTCTCCTATTTCCTTATCTGCAGCTAAGGAGTTCTATTTCACCAGCCTGTGCAGTATCTGCTCCTATGTAGTGTGATTTGGCTGCAGTGCTGCTGATGTCCCCGCAGTCTTCCTGCATGTTACCCCCAGTCCCATAGACTTCTATTAGGCTGTACATTTAACTGCTTTCTCACCAGCCACCGCAGTTTTTCTCTATTACACGAAACGACATACCTGTATGTTGTTTAGTGTAATAGACAGCAGGGGCATGTGCTGATTGGCCAGAGAGGAAGCCAATCAGCAGGTACGGCGAACGCAATGTCCGCCAGCAACCCGCGATTGCCCCCCCCCCCCCATGCAGACAGAACTGCGGGCTGCCTATGTAAACAAGGCAGTATGCCATTCTGTCAGTAATGAACACTGGGATCCTATGTTCCTGCTATTTAGGAACACAGGTCTCTGTGTTCATCTAGTGAGTCCATCCCCCACACAGGTAGAAAGCACTTCCTGGGGACACACTTAACCCTTTGATTGCCCCTGGTGTTAACCCCTTCCCTGCCAGTGTCATTATTACAGTAACAGTGCATATTTATAGCACTGATTACTGTAGTAATGTCACTGGTCCCCCCAAAAGTGTCAAAAATGTCAGTTAGGGGTCCGATCTGTCCGCCGCAATGTCGCAGTCCCGCAAATAAATCACAGATTGCCGCCTTTACTAGTAAAAAAAACTAAAATAAATACAAATTACAAATCTATCCCCTTGTAGATGCGATAACTGTTACGCAAACCAATCAAAATACGCTGATTGGGATTTTTTTTAACAAAAATATATAGCAGAATACATATTGGCCTAAAATGATGAAAAAATTTAGATTTTTTAATTTTTTTTATTGGGAATGTTTTACAGCAGAAAGTAAAAAATATTGTTGTTTTTTTGCAGAATGGTCGCTCTTTTTTGTGTGTTTATAGCGCAAAAAAAAAAAAAAAAAACCTGCACAGGTGATCAAATTCCACCAAAAGAAAGCTCTATTTGTGGGGGAAAAAAAAAGGACATCAATTTTATTTGGGGACAGCGCCGCACGACTGCGCAATTGTCAGGTAAAGTAGCACAGTGCCATATCGCAAAAAAATGGCCTGGTCCTTAAGGGGGTAAAACTGTCTTTAAGTGGTTAAAATGAACAAAAAGAGCTGCAACTTTGATGCACTTTCTAAAAAGAACAGCAGGAAAAACGCACAACCTAAAATAAATCTATGGGACTGCAGCTAAGGAAAACTGAGTACACCAGCACTGCAGCCAAACTACAGTGCACCGTGCCCAAAGGATTGTATGCATTTGTAGCAGGCACTGCCACTCCACTGAAAAGAACCATGCTCGGGTCACTTTTCAGAGGCATTTGGCAGTCAGTGAGGAGGGGATATCACATTTCCTCACTGCCTGTTTTAACCTCCTAAATGTTAATCTCCCCAGGCAATGACGTGGTTCACTTCCAACTCACACCTTATTTCCATTATTTTCTGTAGGTATTAGATGTGCTCTTGCCCTATTTTGTGCACATATAATACATAAAGAGAGTTCTGGATATAAGGTGGAGTTCAAAGTGCCATTCTACACCTAATTGGAGCACATAACAGAAGATTTGGGGATTTTGTTAAAGGGGTTGTAAAGGTTCCAATTGTTAATAAAAACCTACTGGCTCCTTCATCGGGTGCCACCATAGAGAGACGATTTCCGTGGGGGTACACCTTGCCGGCGCGTTCCCAAGTCCCACTGCTGCATCCATTGACACAGACTCAGCCCCGCCCCCGCTCCCATGTCACTGGTTTTGATTGACAGCAGCGGGAGCCAATGGTTTCAGTCAATGGCTATCAATCTATCCAATGAGGACAGAAACAGCCGCTGGAGCCACTGGGCTTGTGCACATCACTGGATTGGCTCAGAAAAAGGAGAGGCTCTGGGGGCAACTGCAGCAAACAAGGGTTTCACCTTATTGCATAGAATGTGTAAGGGGGCTGGTCCGACAGAAGCTGGCTTTTTGGCCGGCCTCTGTCAGACGAGCATACTGCAAAACCAGCAGCCAACAAGCTCCCGATCAGCGGGCGCTCTCCGCCAATGGGTGAGAGCGCTGACCGGAGTGATCTGGCGGGGGGTGGGCTGTCCTCCTGTTGGAACACAAATGAACATCAGGGGTGATCACTGTACTAACATTGGATAGTTAGTACAGTGGCTGCGGCTCTGATAGGAGCTGACAAATTTTTTTAGTTCAACTTGCTGGGTTGAATGAAAAAAACGATGTAGCTCCGTAGGAGGGAAGAGACCCAGAGATCGAGGTAAGGTCCTCACTATTATTTGTTTGCTTTATAATGTCTGGGATGGGAGCCGAGTCGCTGCACAATGGGCCTCTTGGTTGTATTTGCCCCCTGGGCCAAAAGTTGCCAGTCCTCCCCTGATGCCATTCCTCAGTATGTGGGGTATCTAAGAAGGAACACTCCTTCATGATCCTAAGTCCCCTGGGAGTGATGTTGGCTGCTAGGTATTGGTCCAGAAAGAACCGATCCCACCAATGGTTATTGGCAGCATCGATAGCTTTCTCCAATCTCCTAAAGGATGCACATAATTTGTGGTAGTGTTCGTGTATAAATTTGTCTATAGGGACAAATAGTGTACCTGGAAAGACTATAATTGGTCCAGGACACAGTACTTATGGGACTCCACACTATTAAGGAGTTCCATGGCAAGATGGGGTTATCACAGGTAGAAGTTATAGTAAGGTGAGCCAATATGTGGTATTAAAAAAAAAAAAAAAAATATATATATATATATTAAGAATATATATGTAAAATGGTATAAAATATAATGTACATGTCAATTAGGCATCTATCAAAGAGGACGCTTACAAGCATAAAATTAATGAGTAAATAATAATAAAAGCAAGAACCTAACGAGTAGTATTAAAATTGGACAATATATGAACGTTAGCAAGTAACATTAGCAATGCAATGTACAGACAGTTCCTCCTAGGATAGCATTACAAGTGGCTTCTCGGAGTACATAGACATATTCCTACAACCTATAGTCCAAGAGCTTCCCTCCTACATCAGGGATGGTATACATTTATTAGAGCTCCTTACTCCGTACACATGGGAACCGACATATTTGTGGGTTTCGTTAGATGTACAATCCCTGTACACATCTATCCCACATGCAGTTGGCATGAGGGCTCTAGAGTTTTATCTCAGTCAGGATGACACTATTCACCCTAAACAGGCTGACTTCATAATGCAAGCCACTTTGTTTTGTCTTTCACATAATTATTTTTTGTTCAATGACGACTACTACCTACAGATTACGGGCACGGCGATGGGAGCCAATTTCGCTCCATCGTATGCTAATCTCACCATGGGACACTGGGAAACTCGATATGTGCTTAATAATAATCCCTACACTCTACATATAGTGTTCTTTGGACGATATATTGACGATATCGTCATCATTTGGGATGGAGAGGCTGCAGAGGTTTTGAACTTTGTTTCCCACTGTAACAACAATGATATGGGATTAAGGTTCACCTCTGTTGTTGATCCTGACCATTTGGCTTTTCTTGATTTGGATCTTCACCATGATAACCAGCATATATTGGCCAAGAACTACATAAAACCAACTGCAGGCAATTCTTTGCTGCACTACCAGAGTTGTCACCATCCCCGTTGGTTGGACAATATCCCGAAAAGTCAATTCTGTAGACTTAGACACAATTGCACCAAGACTTCGGACTACAAAGTGCAAGGCACGGCCCTTAAACAAAAATTTTTGGAGAAAGGGTACCCAGATACCATTGTGGAGCAGGCGTTCTCCCAATACATAGCGCCACAGACTGTTAAGCGTACCAAGACTGGATCTGATGGCACACAGATGAGATTTACTACTCAATTCCATAATCACCACCGACAAATGGAGCGAGTGGTAAAGAAACATTGGCCACTCTTACTCCAAGATCCTCATCTAAAAGCAGTACTTCCGGACAAACCCCGCTTCACATATAGAAAGGCCCCTAACATAATGTGACAGAACCCACTGTCACTGTGTGTTTTGGAGCGGACTGTGCGCAAGCCTCCTACCGACAGACTATGGGCCAGAAGATACTGGAGTTTGGCACTGCAGCCTTTTGACTTTACCATCCACTACTGCCCTGGGAAGCAAAATGGCAACGCTGATGGGTTGTCCCGGCAAATGGAACTCAGCCCCTAACCTAAATCCGGACATCCCCAAGTTGACCTGAAAAGGGTCAAGCCGGGTCTGCCGGAGTGTTCCACAAGGGGGGAGCACTGTGACGGACCACCCTGTCCCTGGATTGTAAACCCCTTTGTGTCATTTTCCTATGAGTTTGGGACATTGCACTTTTATTGCATTTTATTTCCTCTTTATTCATCCTCTGAACAAAGGAAGATGGCAGGACTCATGCCATTGAGTTAATGTAATGTAATGTAATGTTACAGCCCACCCCCCCCCCTCCTCCTGTTCCTGTGTCTAAGTGTGTGGATTCATGATACAGACAATAGCCTGAGCTGGGCTGGAGACATCTCTCCGCAGGGGGTGTGTATTAAGACTTGCAGTTTCAAATGTACAAATGTTCAGTTCTCATCGGTTGTTGGTTGGTCCTTGTCTCATCCCCCCCCCCCTTGCAGGGCTAAGGGGAGTGCCCCTTAGCTGTGTGTAACTGTTGTCTTGGAATGTAATAGACAGTTTAAGCTCTGCATGGTTAACCCTCAACACCTGTGTGGATTGTCTCGTGATTGAGGGGTTACGGGCTGGGTATGGCTTCTCCGCAGGCTGTGGGTGCGTTTGGAAGACAGGAGACCGAGGTCCGGAGGATATGCCCAGCTGGGGTACAAAGATCCGTTACATTGGTGGCAGCGGTGGGATGTCTCCTGCAGTCCAGGACATCCAAACCACCACCAGGATTCAAGATCTGGGCAGCTGCCGAGGAGTGATACGGGGACCAGCCAGCATGAGAGCGGAGTTCAGGAGGAGGCTGCAAGGCATGCGGAAGCACCATCGGGGACCAGCGACAGAGCACACCAGGCTCGGCTGGGAGGATGTGATCCGCCGGCAACTCTGGCATGAGGCGCTAAGCCACGAGCGGCACCATCAGGGGAAGATCCTTCCCTCCTCCACTGAGATGTACCGGAAGCAGTACCGTGCACGAGAGGTACGACCTGAGGGAACGACCGCGAGATGAAGGGAAGACGGAGCTCGGAAGATTGGTCCAGGAGGAAATGAGGCTGGACGCCAGCTACAGAGCCCTCCGGTGGTTCGCGGCTCAACTGTGGCCAGGTACAGCAGATGGCAGCCCAACAGAAGGCGTTGGCTATGGCGGTGTGGGGCTGCTCCATCAAAAAATGTACGGAGACCCAGACTTTGGGAGCGATGAGGAGTGGCGGCTGGAACACATTCTGGATTTCCGTGATGAGGTGCTGGACCTCCCCGACGAGGCGTGTGACCTGGAGGAATTGGAGTTCCTGGTTGAGCAGGAATGGGAGCTCGAGATTGCCTACAAGCGGCTTATTGACGGTGATCAGCAGCCTGGCATGGCTCCCGTTGCCTGGGACTGTCCGAGAGAAATAGCAGACAGTCACGAAGATGAGAAGCAAATGGGGCCAGGGGTGACCCTGCGTTTTCCCGTACTAACTGCAATGGAAGAAGCAGCGATGATACAGAGGGCACTGCGAGCGCTAGAATGCCGGAACGCACCGGAGGTCCACCAGGCAGCGAGACAAGCTGATAGCATGAAGGTCTCAGAAGGGGGAGTTGAGACAGGCGCTGGAAGGCTGGGAAATGGTGATCAGCAGCAAGTCCAGAGTATCTCATCTTGTGCCCCAGTAGAAGCATTGGCTACAGGGCAGAGTGCCCCTGGCATCTGCCCAGCATCAGAAAAAGAGTTGGATCCGGAGAGTCTGAGAGAGGATCTGCGTGAGCTGTTTTCCCAACAGCAGATACCCCCACCGGGAGTAGAGGAAGCAATTCTCCCTCCCCAACAATTGGACACTACCCCAGTGTTTATCCCCCCAGCAGAAGCGCTGGCTACGGGGCAGAGTGCCGCTGGCCTCTGCCCACCCTCAGAGGTAGATCCAGGGAGTCCGAGGGGTGACCTCAGTGAGCCGTTTCCCCAGCACTTGGACGCTACCCCAGTGGTTATCCCCCCAGCAGAAGCGCTGGCTACGGGGCAGAGGGCCGCTGGCCTCTGCCCACCCTCAGAGGTAGATCCAGGGAGTCCGAGGGGTGACCTCAGTAAGCCGTTTCCCCAGCACTTGGACACTACCCCAGTGTTTATCCCCCCAGCAGAAGCGCTGGCTACGGGGCAGAGTGCCGCTGGCCTCTGCCCACCCTCAGAGGTAGATCCAGGGAGTCCGAGGGGTGACCTCAGTGAGCCGTTTCCCCAGAACTTGGACACTACCCCAGTGTTTATCGCCCCAGCAGAAGCGCTGGCTACAGGGCAGAGTGCCCCTGGTATCTGCCCAGCATCAGAAAAAGAGTTGGATCCGGAGAGTCTGAGAGAGGATCTGCGTGAGCTGTTTTCCCAACAGCAGATATCCCCACCGGGAGTAGAGGAAGCAATTCTCCCTCCCCAACAATTGGACACTACCCCAGTGTTTATCCCTCCGGCAGAAGCGCTGGCTACAGGACAGAGTGCTGATGGTCTCTGCCCAGCATCAGAACCAGAGATGAAGAATCCCGGAGGCAGTCCCTGCAAGATACCTTCTCAGCGGCTGGTAACTACACCAGGAGAAAAGCAAGTACCTTTTTCTCCCCAAATGCATAGCCCTACCAGCCTACATTCCCTACCAGCGGAAGCGCTGGCATCAGGGCAGAGGATTATTCAGTTCCCCCCAATATCTGCAACCCAGCCCCGGATCAGAGGAGTGCAGACAGTTGTTCCCACTCTGCAGCGGCTGTTTTTATTCATGGGAGACCCTATGTGCAATTTTGCTCCCCAGCGCCAGAGTCGTACTTTTACTTTTCCTGGTTGCCTGGGGTGGAAGTTTGTGACTAACGCAGGTCCAGACCAGTTGAGGGTCAGGAACCTCGTTAGTCTGTTTTTAAAAGGGGAGAAATCTGACAGAACCCACTGTCACTGTGTGTTTTGGAGCGGACTGTGCGCAAGCCTCCTACCGACAGACTATGGGCCAGAAGATACTGGAGTTTGGCACTGCAGCCTTTTGACTTTACCATCCACTACTGCCCTGGGAAGCAAAATGGCAACGCTGATGGGTTGTCCCGGCAAATGGAACTCAGCCCCTAACCTAAATCCGGACATCCCCAAGTTGACCTGAAAAGGGTCAAGCCGGGTCTGCCGGAGTGTTCCACAAGGGGGGAGCACTGTGACGGATCACCCTGTCCCTGGATTGTAAACCCCTTTGTGTCATTTTCCTATGAGTTTGGGACATTGCACTTTTATTGCATTTTATTTCCTCTTTATTCATCCTCTGAACAAAGGAAGATGGCAGGACTCATGCCATTGAGTTAATGTAATGTAATGTAATGTTACAGCCCATCCCCCCCCCCTCCTCCTGTTCCTGTGTCTAAGTGTGTGGATTCATGATACAGACAATAGCCTGAGCTGGGCTGGAGACATCTCTCCGCAGGGGGTGTGTATTAAGACTTGCAGTTTCAAATGTACAAATGTTCAGTTCTCATTGGTTGTTGGTTGGTCCTTGTCTCATCCCCCCCCCCCCTTGCAGGGCTAAGGGGAGTGCCCCTTAGCTGTGTGTAACTGTTGTCTTGGAATGTAATAGACAGTTTAAGCTCTGCATGGTTAACCCTCAACACCTGTGTGGATTGTCTCGTGATTGAGGGGTTACGGGCTGGGTATGGCTTCTCCGCAGGCTGTGGGTGCGTTTGGAAGACAGGAGACCGAGGTCCGGCGGATATGCCCAGCTGGGGTACAAAGATCCGTTACACATAAAAACAAAAATCGCACCCAGCAAGCTTGAATCCAAAAAATATGCTTCCCCTTCCTTAACTTTCTTTAACGTCACTGGTATGTACCAGTGTCGCAAAATACAATGCTTGACATGCCAATATGTGAAGCATGGACAGAAGGACTTTGTGATTGGAGGCAACAGGTATGGAATCAATGAATTCCATACCTGTTCGTCGGAATTTGTGGTATACTGCCTGGTATGTCCGTGTGGCCTGCACTATGTTGGCAGGACCATACGGACCCTCAGAGCACGGTTCGGTCAGCACCAACGCAATATTCAGGAGGGCAAAGACCATCATAGCGTCCCCAGACATTTCCTTCATCACCATGATAAGTCCACTGAGGGACTATATGTCTGGGTGATTGAGGCTATCCCAAAAGGTACCTCTGAGGCCGAGAGGTTCAGGCATCTGTGCAGTAGGGAAACCTACTGGATATACGCCCTGAATGTTCTGGCGCCCGGGGGACTGAATGAGGAGCTAGTGCATTTTTATTATCCCAATCTCTTTTCCCCTCCCTCCCCTACCCCTCTTCCCCCCCCTTTCCCCCCCCCCCCCAGTTACCTCTTCTGCACGTACCATACGGGTACATACATATATATGTGTGTATATATATATATATATATATATATATATATACAGTATATACATATATTTTTAAAAGTTTTTTACTAGTTTTTAAATTTTTAGAATTTTGTCTTCTGTTAAGTAAATCGAGCACAAGTGCTTTTTTCATAGTCACCTGGCACATCATTGTGCTTATATTTATTAATGTATTATGGATCATGAAAAATGAATTTTCTTTGTGAGCTCATGACTTGCAGATTACCCATGAGCCCATGGTTCTTCTCATTTATGAGGTAGTCTTCTTTCCTTTTTACATATTTATATGTATGTGTGTGCTTCTTGTACCCATATACAGATATATATATATATATATAATTTTTTAATTTTATTCCCCCTCCTATTTCTGTTGCATAGATAACAGGGCTCTGATATAAGTCATGTTCCAATGCATCTATCGTGGATGACGTATATATTTTTGAAGTGTATTATTGTTTGTTAAATGTTGTTTGTACATGAATAAGCCCCAGCATCAAAAATCCATTGTATTATCTGAAGTATTGTGCGTACTCTCCGGAATGCTGGCTGTGTAGCTGGTCTTGCAGAGTATTGCGCCGCCCCTTGTCTTGATTCCCATGTTAATTGATTGTAGACTGCTGTAATTAAACCTGGCATCAGGTGGCAGTCACTTACGCTTGAGGAAGGAGCCGATTGCGCATGCTCCGAAACGCGTTGCGTCATTTCCGGGAGCCTGCGTTCCAATTGCGGCTTCCGGTGTAACCAGTTCTCCGACCAGCTTCCTGTGACGTTACCTCCGGACCGGTGGACGGCCGGATCGTGCACTGGAGACGCTGCTATACGGACTGGAGCTTACCCATGTGCAAGTGATTATGTATGTTGTGCAATAAACCTTTTTGGCTAACTACAGTGGCGCCTGTTTTTCTCTTCAGTGCAGCGGTTTGATCGCTCGAGCAGGCTCCCCACGCCATCCGGACTGGTAAGTGAAAATCTATGTGGGGACCTGTCTGTTATGGGTGTCAGTCTGGGACTGTGTGACCCTGCATGTCTGTGATAATGCTGAGCTCCCTGTCAGATTCCTGTGAGGAATAGCTGCCTTTCTGTGGGCTACGGGGGGGGGGGGGGCTCTCCTGCTCTGATGTTTGCACTATGGGACAGTCTGAGCTAGACATGCTGTGCGGCGGTCGCTGCGACGACCCGCCGATTTTTTTGCGGCAAAAATAGGGTGACCGGCCCTGTGCGGTGCGGCGCGGCGATTTGGCGCCAAACGCCGCCATTTTGGCGGCGATCGATCGTATGGCCACATGTCGGCGCCATGTTCTATTTGCCCTAGAATCCTCAGCCGAGCGGCCATGTTTGTGTAGCCTGAATAGGCTTTATAGGGCGGTCAGCTATTGCATCACTTCCTTTTGCTCTGGGACAGCGATCGGTGGCAGCAGCTTGTGTGCTCTCTCCAGGTTTTTTACCTTTTCCTTTTCCTGTATTCCTTGCCCAGTGTTCTTATCCCTGTGGGGGTCAGTTTATTCAATTAGTGTGCGGTGGGCTACGCTCGCCGCGGTCTTAAAGGGGCAGTACTCCTTTTTTCCACATATTGCTGGGGCATGGATTCTCAGGAAAGCAAGTTTCCTCCCACCTTGGTGGGGGGCCAAGGGGCTGCTGCTTCCCCCGAGGGGGCTGATCTGGCTGCTATTGTGGCAAACTTGGCTGCTCAGGTGCAGATGCTAGTGGCTGATCGATCCACAAAACGGCCCAGAGTGTCAATTTCCTCTGATTCAGAGGGCGATGGGGCTGCTATGGCTGGAGTGCCCTTCTCAGGGTCTCGCTCATCTCTAGACCTTGTGGGGTCTGAGGGGGAGGCTGAGGTGGAAGGGGTTGATAATTCCCCCCCTGGCTCGTCTGAAGAGCTTGCACTCATGGATGAGTTGGTTGCTTCATCAAGCAAACACTGCATTTGGAGGAGGAACCATGTCCTCCTACTTTGCTGTCCTCTTATGGGACGCAGAGGAAATGCAAAACATCGCAGGTTTTTCCTTGCTCTGCGGAATTTCAGTGCGCTGTTGATGAGCAATGGCGCAATTTAAAGAAGCCTTTTGCTGTGCCGAGTAGGTTCAAGCTGCGTTATCCCTTTACGCCCGCTACTGATGAGCGTTGGTGTGTGCCACCTCAGGTGGATCACGCGGTGGCTGTTTTGAATAAGTCTACTGCAATTCCTGCTGAGGATACCCCGGTGTTCCGGGACCCTACGGACAGGCGAATAGAGTCTCTTGCCCGTCATACTTATACGGTTGCTGGTTCCATGCTGAAACCTATTTTTTTCCCTAGGTGTGTGCTTTTTCGCCACACATAGTGTTGTGTGTTTCCTCCAAACAACTCAACTTTGGTGTCATCTGTAGTGTTGAGCGAACACGGACTGTATTATTCGTGTTCGTACCGAATAATTGGATTTTTTGTACCCGAACACGGACACGGACACTTTACTGTATGTTCGGGTAAAAATCCGTGTTCGGTCGTTTTATTTCCGGCTTTTGCATGCTTTGGCGCTCTTTTCATGGCGGGCTTTCAACAGCCAATCAACAATCGTTTAACTGGTGTGCCTTAAGCCATCCCAGCCATGCCTGCAAATGTCTCAGTAGCTGTGATTGGCCGTCTGAAGCATGTGACCAAGTCTTTATAAGTTCCAGGCAGCCGCAGCGTCTTCATTCTGCTGCTTAGATCAGGGACAGAGCACACATCAACGTGCTGGCTGCTGATTAGGGAAAGACAGGCAGGAAAAAACCATTTGTGTCCGGATAGAATTGAGGGACAGGTCGGAGTGTTTAGGCAGGGCGAGTTGTAGGCATTTTAGGGATAGAGTCTGCTGAATTATAGGGTCAGTGTCTTCTACAAACTACAATCGATATTGCTGTGTGGGGGGTGGGGTCTGCACTCAATCCTGATCTACGATCTCTTCTCAATCCTGTTAGGGAGAGGCTGCTGCTGAATTTTAGGGTCAGAGTGTTCTACAAACTACAATCGATATTGCTGTGTGGGGTCTGCACTTAGTCCCGATCTACGATCTCTTCTCAATCCTGTTAGGGAGAGGCTGCTGCTGAATTTTAGGGAAACTGTGTTCTACAAACTACAATCGATATTGCTGTGTGGTGTGGGATAGGAGATAGGCAGGTGTCAGTGATCCACATCCATTTTTCTGTGTGTGAGCTGCAGTGAACACAATCTTTTTGGGCTGCAGTGAACACAATCTTTTTGGGGTGCAGTGAACAACGTCCTTTTTGGGGTGCAGTGAACAAAATCTTTTTGGGGTGCAGTGAACAAAATCCTTTTTGGGGTGCAGTGAACAACATCCTTTTTGGGGTGCAGTGAACACAATCTTTTTGGGGTGCAGTGAACAAAATCCTTTGTGGGGTGCAGTGAACACAATCTTTGTGGGGTGCAGTGAACACAATCTTTTTGGGGTGCAGTGAACAACATCCTTTTTGGGGTGCAGTGAACACAATCTTTGTGGGGTGCAGTGAACACAATCTTTTTGGGGTGCAGTGAACAAAATCCTTTTTGGGGTGCAGTGAACACAATCTTTGTGGGGTGCAGTGAACACAATCTTTTTGGGGTGGAGTGAACAAAATCCTTTTTGGGGTGCAGTGAACAAAATCCTTTTTGGGGTGCAGTGAACACAATCTTTTTGGGCTGCAGTGAACAAAATCCTTTGTGGGGTGCAGTGAACACAATCTTTGTGGGGTGCAGTGAACACAATCTTTTTGGGGTGCAGTGAACAAAATCCTTTTTGGGGTGCAGTGAACAACATCCTTTTTGGGGTGCAGTGAACAAAATCCTTTTTGGGGTGCAGTGAACACAATCTTTTTGGGGTGCAGTGAACAAAATCCTTTGTGGGGTGCAGTGAACACAATCTTTGTGGGGTACAGTGAACAGAATATTTGTGGGGTGCAGTGAACACAATCTTTGGGGGGTACAGTGAACACAATCTTTTTGGGGTGCAGTGAACAAAATCCTTTTTGGGGTGCAGTGAGCACAATCTTTGTGGGGTGCAGTGAACACAATCTTTTTGAGGTGCAGTGAACACAATCTTTTTGGGGTGGAGTGAACAACATCCTTTTTGGGGTGCAGTGAACAAAATCCTTTTTGGGGTGCAGTGAACACAATCTTTTTGGGGTGCAGTGAACAAAATCCTTTGTGGGGTGCAGTGAACAAAATCCTTTGTGGGGTGCAGTGAACACAATCTTTTTGGGGTGCAGTGAACAACATCCTTTTTGGGGTGCAGTGAACAAAATCCTTTTTGGGGTGCAGTGAACACAATCTTTTTGGGGTGCAGTGAACAAAATCCTTTGTGGGGTGCAGTGAACACAATCTTTGTGGGGTGCAGTGAACACAATCTTTTTGGGGTGCAGTGAACAACATCCTTTTTGGAGTGCAGTGAACACAATCTTTTTGGGGTGCAGTGAACAAAATCCTTTGTGGGGTGCAGTGAACACAATCTTTGTGGGGTACAGGGAACAGAATCTTTGTGGGGTGCAGTGAACACAATCTTTGGGGGGTACAGTGAACACAATCTTTTTGGGGTGCAGTGAACAAAATCCTTTTAGGGTGCAGTGAACACAATCTTTGTGGGGTGCAGTGAACAAAATCCTTTTTGGGGTGCAGTGAACACAATCTTTGTGGGGTGCAGTGAACACAATCTTTGTGGGGTACAGTGAACACAATCTCATACTTCTGAAGATTTGAGGGTGCTGCCTGTTCCATACTCCTCCTCCTACTGCTCAACCATCCTTTTAGGGGTACAAACAATAGTAATTGGGGCCTAGTGTGGTGGTGTACGTGTGAGATACATACACTTTCTTTTTGATCATATTTTCTATTCCGCTATTCAATTAAAACCTTTGGGGATCAATTAAATTGCGTGATAGTCTGTGTCGGTACGTGTGAGATCCACCTTTCCAAGTTTTTGGGGTTCATCTCATACTTCTGAAGATTTGAGGGTGCTGCCTGTTCCATACTCCTCCTCCTACTCCTCAACCATCCTTTTAGGGGTACAAACAATAGTAATTGGGGCCTAGTGTGGTGGTGTACGTGTGAGATACATACACTTTCTTTTCGATCATATTTTCTATTCCGCTATTCAATTAAAACCTTTGGGGATCAATTAAATTGCGTGATAGTCTGTGTCGGTACGTGTGAGATCCACCTTTCCAAGTTTTTGGGGTTCATCTCATACTTCTGAAGATTTGAGGGTGCTGCCTGTTCCATACTCCTCCTCCTACTCCTCAACCATCCTTTTAGGGGTACAAACAATAGTAATTGGGGCCTAGTGTGGTGGTGTACGTGTGAGATACATACACTTTCTTTTTGATCATATTTTCTATTCCGCTATTCAATTAAAACCTTTGGGGATCAATTAAATTGCGTGATAGTCTGTGTCGGTACGTGTGAGATCCACCTTTCCAAGTTTTTGGGGTTCATCTCATACTTCTGAAGATTTGAGGGTGCTGCCTGTTCCATACTCCTCCTCCTACTGCTCAACCATCCTTTTAGGGGTACAAACAATAGTAATTGGGGCCTAGTGTGGTGGTGTACGTGCGAGATACATACACTTTTTTTGATCATATTTCCTATTCCGCTATTCAATAAAAACCTTTGAGGATCAATTGAATTGCATAAACCTTCTCAACCTGAGCACAACCTGCATGATCAGGCATCTAAGTGCAAAGCACGAGCTGCAGTGGAGTACACACCTTCAAAACCAAGAAACGTCTCTGGCTCATCCTGCTTCCTCTTCTGCTGCAGTCTCGGCCGCTCCAGCCACATCTGTAGTGATACCGGCACCTGCCACCCCGCAAACAGACGATCTGTCAGCAACACCACCACCTGGGTCACCAACAACCATCTCCACAATGTCCCGTGGAAGCGTTCAGCTTTCCATCTCCCAAACACTTGAGAGGAAGAGGAAGTACCCCCCTACCCACCCGCGATCCCTGGCCCTGAATGCCAGCATTTCAAAATTATTGGCCTTTGAAATGCTGTCATTCCGTCTGGTGGAGACGCACAGTTTTAAAAACCTTATGTCGTGGCTGTCCCACAGTACGTCGTGCCCAGCCGCCACTACTTTTCCAGGCAAGCCATCCCTTCCCTGCACAACCAAGTGGGGGAAAAAATCAGGTGTGCACTGCGCAACGCCATCTGTGCCAAGGTCCACCTAACTACCGATACGTGGACCAGTAAGCACGGTCAGGGGCGTTATATCTCCCTAACGGCACACTGGGTAAATGCAGTGGCGGATGGGCCTGAGGCGGATAGCAATTTGGCGCATGTCCTTCCACCACCGAGGATTGCAGGGCGCTTCAGTTTGCCTCCTGTTCCTAACTCCTCCTACTCCGCTTCCTCATCCTCTACCGCCTCCTCATCCGGACAGCGTAACACCTTCACCACCAACTTCAGCACGGCCAGGGGTAAACGACAGCAGGCAGTTTTACAACTTGCCTGTTTGGGGGACAAACCACACACCGCGCAGGAGTTGTGGAGGAGCATGGAACAGCAGACAAATGAGTGTTTGCTGCCAGCGAGCCTCAAGCCCGGCCTGGTGGTGTGCGATAACAGGAGAAATCTCATAGCAGCTCTGGGCCTAGCCGGTTTGACGCACATCCCTTGCCTGGCGCATGTGCTGAATTTGGTGGTGCAGAGGTTCCTTAAAAACTACCCCGATATGTCAGAGCTGCTGCAGAAAGTGCGGGCCGTTTGTGCGCACTTTCGGCGTTCTCACCCTGCTGCTGCTCGCCTGGCAGCGCTGCAGCGTAACTTCGGCCTTCCCGCTCACCGCCTCATATGTGACGTGCCCACAAGGTGGAACTCCACCTTGCACATGCTGGAAAGACTGTGCGAGCAGCAGCAGGCCATAGTGGAGTTTCAGCTGCAGCACGCACGCGTGAGTCGCTCTGCGGAACAGCACCACTTCACCACCAATAACTGGGCCTCCATGCGAGACCTGTGTGCCTTGTTGCGCTGTTTTGAGTACTCCACCAACATGGCCAGTGGCAATGACGCCGTTCTCAGCTTAACTATCCCACTTCTATGCCTCCTTGAAAAAACAATTCGGGCGATGATGGAAGAGGATGTGGCACAGGATGAGGAGGAGGAGGAGGATGAAGAGGTAACATTTCCAAGGCTTTCAGGGCAGTCATTCGCAAGGGGCTCCGAGGGTGGGTTCCTGCACACACAAACGCCAGGGACATAATTGTCCAGCAGGGGCACAGTTCTGGAGGATGAGGAGGAGGAGGAGGAGGAGGAGCTGGAGGAGGAGATGGAACCATGTTCACAGCAGGGTGGCACCCAGGCCAGCTCATGGCCATCACTGGTGCGTGGCTGGGGGGATACAGAGGACACGGACGATACACCTCCCACAGAGGACAGCCTTTCGTCGCCTCTGGGCAGCCTGGCACACATGAGCGATTACATGCTGCAGTGTCTCCACAACGACCGCCGAGTTGCCCACATTCTAACTTGTGCTGATTACTGGGTGGCCACGCTGCTGGATCCCCGTTACAAGGACAACGTACCGTCCTTAATTCACTCACTGGAGCGCGATCGCAAGATGCGCGAGTACAAGCGCACGCTGGTAGACGCCATGCTGCTGGCATTCCCATCTGACAGCGGGGCCGCAGTGGAAGCACAAGGCAGAGGAGGAGGAGGAGGAGGTCGCCAACGCAACCAGGGCACCGCCAGCACCTCAGAAGGCAGGGTTAGCATGGCCGAAATGTGGAAAAGCTTTGTCAGCACGCCACAACAAACAGCAGCACCAGCAGCTCAGATGGAACGTCTTAGCAGGAGGCAGCATTTTACCAACATGGTGGAGCAGTATGTGTGCACACGCCTACATGTAGTGAATGAGGGGTCTGCCCCCTTCAACTTCTGGGTCTCCAAATTGGGCACATGGCCTGAGCTTGCCCTTTACGCCTTGGAGGTGCTGGCGTGCCCTGCAGCCAGTGTATTATCTGAACGGGTATTTAGCACGGCTGGGGGCGTTATAACAGACAAGCGCAGGCGCCTGTCCAGAGACAATGTGGACAAGCTCACGTTCATTAAAATGAACCAGGCATGGATCCCACGGGACTTTTCCGTACCTTGTGCAGAATAGCAATGGATACCGACCTTACCCACCCATTGTTCCATTTTTGCTCTTTCTCACTCTTTTGGGGTGTACCCTCATTTAAAATTTGTGAAAAGAAGCAGTGTTGGCTACCTCGTCCTCCTCCTCAGGGCCAGATTAATGTAGGGGCTATTGGAGCTGCAGCTCCAGGCCCCTACCTTTTATATAGGCCCCGGGTTGGCCATATTCACTGTTACCGCTCTTCTGTCACTTGTAAACACAGAAGTCTGGCTTCTATGCTCGCTTCCCCAGGCAGCACCCTCAGAACCTCCCCACACAGCGCGAAGGCTGGACAAGGAGGGACAGTTGCCGATGCATGGATGTGTTTATGGGCTTCAGAGACAGCATCCCATGTTGAATTAGGCATGCATGGCTGCACCCTTCCTCCTCTGGGTGCATGGCAAGGCACGGCCCTTAAGGCCCTTCAAAATCCTCAGCACCAAGCCCATGATGCTCTTAATCCGGCCCTGGTCCTCCTCCACCGCCGCTTCCACCTACACCACCCATAGGTGTGCGCAGCCTATTGCATTAAGGTGTGCACCCCAAAGTTGAAATACACATGCATGTGTTTGCCAGCAGGGAGAGTAATGTATCGGGGCCATGTACCTGTAGGCAAAGAGAAATAGAGCAGAGCAGGTCCGAGGGAGATCTTTCCCATCTCCTCACTGGCAATGCTATGTGCCCTAGGTGATTAGGGTGTGCCCCGGCACACCCTGTGCGCATGCCTATGTCACCGCCACATCCACCACCACCTCAACCTCCCTCCTACTCCATATGGGCCTCGTCCTTCAGAGATGAAGAAGAACATTGTTTTATTTTTCTGTTTTTTTTTGTTGTTTTAAGTTATTTCCCTATCCACATTTGTTTGCAGAGCACTTGCCATGCTCTTAATTACGTTTTGCTGGCATTTGCAGCACTCTAGCCCTTTCCTTTGGTGTTTTAGAGCCATTTTAGTGCCTTAAAGTTCGGGTCCCCATTGACTTCAATGGGGTTCGGTGTCCGGGAAAAGTTCGGTAAAAGTCCGGGACACGGACACGGACTTTTTTTTAAAGTTCGGCCGAACCCGTCGAACACGGACATCTAGGTGTCCGCTCAACCCTAGTCATCTGTCCACAAAATATTTTGCCAGTACTGCTGTGGAACATCCAGGTGCTCTGGTGCAAACTGTAAATGTGCAGCAATATTTTGTTTGGACAGCAGTGGCTTCCTCTGTGGTATCCTCCCATGAAATCCATTCTTATTTAGTGTTTTACGTATTGTAGATTCGCTAACAGGAATGTTAGCATTTGCCAGTAACTTTTGTAAGTCTTTAGCTGACACTCAGGGATTCTTCTTCACCTCATTGAGCAGTCTGCGCTGTGCTCTTGCAGTCATCTTTACAGGATGGCCACTACTAGGGAGAGTAGCAGCAGTGCTGAACTTTCTCCATTTATAGACAATTTGTCTTACCATGGACTAATGAACAGCAAGGCTTTTGGAGATACTTTTATAACCATTTCCAGCTTTATGCAAGTCAACAATTCTTAATCGTAGGTCTTCTGAGAGCTCTTTTGTGATACCTTACATGTCACACTTTAAAACTGCGTGTGCCCGAGAAATAGTGGCAAACTGCAGTGCTTAAAATTCTCCATAGGCAATGTTTTAAATGGCCTTTACAGGTTACCAGTTTAGAGTTGCACAAGACGTCTGGTGCTGGAATTATTGCTCCCGCTCTGATGTTCGCCACAATATCTCACATGTGTGGTGCGATCACCATTTACATATGCATTCTTATTTGCACATAAGCACGGTGGGTCAGGGGCGCTTTCAATAATTTTTTTTCTCTGTTTACTTTATACAAAGTTTTTATTTTTTTACACTTTTTTTTCTTGTATTAACTTTATTGCTATCACAAGAGATGAACAACATCCCTTATGACAGCATGGACCATGACAGGTCCTCTTTATGGAGACCCAAATCTCTTCTTCAGCTTCCCATGCAGCCAATCAGACACAGATCAAACTGATCGGCTGCTTTCCTGGCCATCGCCGGCCAGATAAACAAAGAGGCAGAACTGGAAGTTCTGAATACTTATCGCTCCCAGTTTCCGGGGTTACAGAGAGAGAGAGAGAGAGGGGAATTACGTCAGTTCCTCTCCCTCTGATCAGTGCTCTGGGTTGGGATGGTAGAGCCCTGGAAAGACGATGGCAGCCGTGGGAGGGGGGGTGGGACCCCCTTCCACCACCCGCAGAAGTTGAGTGGGTAAATAACCACTTTAATCACTTTTGCCTTACTGGGAATCGCTGGCTGAAAAGATCCATAATGAAATGATGTCTGTAGGTGCAGGCATCATCCCGGTATAACTACTGAAACCTGAGGATGTCCATGGCAAGAAGTTAAAAAAAATGGTCTGGGATCCCCCGAAAATACATACCAGACCCTTATCCAAGCATGCAGCCTGGCAGGAGACAGGAAAGGGGGGAACCAGCGAACATCTCCCTCCTGAACCATAGCAGGCCACATACCCTCAACTTAGGGGGGGTGCTTTGGGGGCAGGGGGGGTTCTGCCTCCCCACCCCAAAGCACCTTGTCCCCATGTTGATGGGGACAAGGGCCTCTTATTGACAACCCTAGACAGTGATTGTGGGGGTCTGAGGGCAGGGGGCTTATCAGAATATGGAAGCCCCCTTTAATAAGGGGGCCCCTAGATCCCAGCACCACCCTATGTGAATGAGCGTGGGGTACATTGTACCCCTACCCATTTACCAAAAAAAGTGTCAAAAATATGTAGCACCCTCCTAGACAGGTGCTAGGTAAAAGCATTTGTTGATTCATCTGGGGAGCCTGATCTTTAGTTAGGCCTGCTCTCTGTGCTCAGTGTGTATTCATGTGGTCTGAGGGAGTGTCCCCACTGCATCCATTAGGGAGGCTTGGACAGTGGAGGAAACCTGGCCAAAGATGCACAGGCTTTTGTAACCATCTCAGTGGGTTGGCACCTGGAGAGGTGCATCATTGAATTGGAAATAAATGTGAAGAGCACATGAGGCAGGGTGTCTTTGGCGGGAAGCAGAGTCCCAGGAGGAGGGTGACGGCTGTCTCTCCTCCTGTCAGAAAAGGAAGTGGTCACAGGCCTAGTGAGCCAGGAATGGAGCTGAGCCATAGAGGTCCTCAAGACACTGACAGTGGAGCTGAAGGTGAAGGCTGAGCTACCTGGGAAAAACAGTGTCCGTGAGTACCAGGGGGCTTGCCAGAGGTCTGCCCAGGAAGGGGACCACTCCAGTGAGGTCAGTGGACAGAAGGTCAGCACACACAGTCAGTGAGAAAGGGGGTGCCCAATAGAACCCTGAAGAGTAATCTACAAAATAGTTCACTTTTCAATACTTCACTTCAGTGGCAGGGTGAAGCAGCGGCCTTGCCGTATTCAACACAAATGGAAGTCCTCAAGATTGTGCATAGTTTTCTAAGTTGGAGTATCCCACTCATCCCTTCTCCCATCCCATTATAAAAGAAAAACAATAAAAGCCAAATCCCCTGGACTGTTTACTGACTGAGCCAAGGACTTAAAGTGTTAAGAAACTACAAGTGGTTGCTATGGGTAACCCAGGGGAATCCGCTTTAAGCAGCTCCCATGGGAGTAGTGTTACAAATATAAAAAAAACAGGAGGATGTTTTTGACAATTCCTTTATTTAAAAAAAAAAAAAAATGTCCCCCTATGTAAATCTATAGTCATTTACGACGTCTGCCGCACCGCTGCACCCAAAAAAAGGAAACAAAAATGCTCTGCCCATTGAAGTCACCTGGTGGCACTGCCCCTTGCGACCTCACTGACTTAGCATGCATTGGGCAGAGCATTTTATTTCCCGAGTGTGGCGGTGCAGCGGGCCTTGTGATTGACGATGGATCTACATCGGGGGACATTGTTTTTTTTTTAAATAAAGGAATTGTCAAAAACTGTCTTCTGTCTTTTTATATTTTTGACACTTTTTTGGAGGGGGAAGGGTAGGGGTACAATGTACCCCACGCATTGACACTGTTACTGGCATGGAAACTAAAAAAAAATTGTTTTTTTTAGTCCTACCTAAAATACACCAATCCTGATGTCTGACCCCAACCTTTGACTGTGACCATGACCATTGATCCTAACGTTGACCCTAACTCTAAGAGCCGGTTCACACTGCCGCGACCATAAGTCGCCCAATGTCGGAGCGACTTTTTACCGAGACTTTACCGCGACTTTACCGCGACTTCAGCGCGACTTGTGAATTATTTTGCGCGACTTATATGACAGATGACTTTGTATTTGGCCAATCAGAATATGATGTGTTGTGACCTAATTCCCCTTTTCTGTTTTTTTTTACTCATTTCCTCATTGCTCACCAGTGCCACGTATCAGTGTCCACCAGTGCCACTGCCCAGTGCCCACCAGTGCCACGTATGTGTCCACCAGTGCCACGTATCAGTGTCCACCAGTGCCACATATCAGTGCCACAAATTAGTGTCCACCAGTGCCACGTATCAGTGCCAAGTATCAGTGCCACAAATCAGTGTCCACCAGTGCCACGTATCAGTGCCACGTATCAGTGCCACAAATCAGTGTCCACCAGTGCCACGTATCAGTGCCACAAATCAGTGTCCACCTGTGCCACATATCAGTGTCCACCAGTGCCACGTGTCAGTGCCACATATCAGTGCCACGTATCAGTGCCATGTATCTGTGCCACGAATCAGTTTCCACCAGTGCCACATACCAGTGCCACGAATCAGTGTCCACCAGTGCCACGTATCAGTGCCAAGTATCAGTGCCACAAATTAGTGTCCACCAGTGCCACGTATCAGTGCCACGTATAAGTGCCACGTATCAGTGCCACAAATCAGTGTCCACCAGTGCCACGTATCAGTGCCATAAATCAGTGTCCACCTGTGCCACATATCAGTGTCCACCAGTGCCACGTGTCAGTGCCACGTATCAGTGCCATGTATCTGTGCCACGAATCAGTTTCCACCAGTGCCACATACCAGTGCCACGAATCAGTGTCCACCAGTGCCACGTATCAGTGCCAAGTATCAGTGCCACAAATCAGTGTCCACCAGTGCCACGTATCAGTGCCACAAATCAGTGTCCACCAGTGCCACGTATCAGTGCCACGAATCAGTGTCCACCCGTGCCACATATCAGTGTCCACCAGTGCCACGTATCAGTGCCATGTATCAGTGCCACTAATCAGTGTCCACCAGTGCCACATACCAGTGCCATGAATCAGTGTCCACCAGTGCCACGTATCAGTGCCACAAATCAGTGCCACAAATCAGTGTCCACCAGTGCCACGTATCAGTGCCATGTATCAGTACCACAAATCAGTGTCCACCAGTGCCACGTATCAGTGCCACATATCAGTGCCACGAATCAGTGTCCACCAGTGCCACGTATCAGTGCCACATATCAGTGCCACGAATCAGTGTCCACCAGTGCCACGTATCAGTGCCACAAATCAGTGTCCACCAGTGCCACGTATCAGTGCCACATATCAGTGCCACAAATCAGTGTCCACCAGTGCCACAAAGCAGTGTCCACAAGTGCCACATATCAGTGCCATGAATCAGTGTCCACCAGTGCCACGTATCAGTGCCATGAATCAGTGTCCACCAGTGCCACGTATCAGTGCCACATATCAGTGCCACAAATCAGTGTCCACCAGTGCCACAAAGCAGTGTCCACAAGTGCCACATATCAGTGCCATGAATCAGTGTCCACCAGTGCCACGTATCAGTGCCATGAATCAGTGTCCACCAGTGCCACGTATCAGTGCCACGTATCAGTGTCCACCAGTGCCATGTATCAGTGCCACATATGAGTGCCACAAATCAGTGTCCACCAGTGCCACGTATCAGTGCCACGTATCAGTGCCACATATCAGTGCCACATATCAGTGCCACATATCAGTGCCACAAATCAGTGTCCACCAATGCCACGTATCAGTGCCCCATATCAGTGCCACGTATCAGTGTCCACCAAAGCCACGTATCAGTGCCATGTATCAGTGCCACGTATTACTATCCACCAGTGCCACTGCCCACCAGTGCCACTTATCTGTTTCCACCAGTGCCACTCACACAGACCAGGCAGAGATAATGGTATATAGGAACTGTAGGCATGGCAGCAATGTGGGGAATGCCTGGCTAATTTTCCTTCTACTTCCTGGAAAGTCTGATAACAAGTCGCTTCAAATAAGATAAGGATCCGACTTGGAGGCGACTCCCATTAAAGTCTATTGGAACAAGTCGGATACAAGTCGCCTCAAAGTAGTACAGGACCCTTTTCTGAAGTCGTAGCGACTTCAGTAGTGCCAATTAAGATGGCTCTCATTGATTTACATTGCATTTGTTATGTCAAGCGACTTGGGGCGACTTGAGGGCACACAAGTCGCCTGACAAGTCGCGGCAGTGTGAATGGAGTCTAAGACTGCCGCGACTTGTCAGGACGACTTGTGTGCCCTCAAGTCGCCCCAAGTCGCTTGACATAACAAATGCAATGTAAATCAATGAGAGCCATCTTAATTGGCACTACTGAAGTCGCTCCGACTTCAGAAAAGGGTCCTGTACTACTTTGAGGCGACTTGTATCCGACTTGTTCCAATAGACTTCAATGGGAGTCACCTCCAAGATGGATCCTTATCTTATTTGAAGCGACTTGTTATCAGACTTTCCAGGAAGAAGAAGGAAAATTAGCCAGGCATTCCCCACATTGCAGCCATGCCTACAGTTCCTATATACCATTATCTCTGCCTGATCTGTGTGAGTGGCACTGGTGGACACAGATAAGTGGCACTGGTGGGCAGTGGCACTGGTGGACACTGATACGTGGCACTGATACATGGCACTGATACGTGGAACTGGTGGACACTGATACGTAGCACTGGTATGGGGCACTTATACGTGGCATTGGTGGACACTGATTTGTGGCACTGATATGTGGCACTGGTGGACACTGATTTGTGGCACTGATATGTGGCACTGATACGTGGCACTGGTGGACACTAATACGTGGCACTGATACGTGGCACTGGTGGACACTGATTCGTGGCACTGATACGTGGCACTGGTGGACACTGATTTGTGGCACTGATATGTGGCACTGATATGTGGCACTGATATGTGGCACTGGTGGACACTGATTTGTGGCACTGATTTGTGGCACTGATACGTGGCACTGATACATGGCACTTGTGGACACTGATTCGTGGCACTGATATGTGGCACTGATGGACACTGATTTGTGGCACTGATATGTGGCACTGGTGGACACTGATTTGTGGCACTGATACGTGGCACTGATACATGGCACTGGGTGACACTGATTCGTGGCACTGATATGTGGCACTGATACGTGGCGCTGATATGTGGCACTGATACGTGGCACTGGTGGACACTGATTCGTAGCACTGGTATGTGGCACTGGTGGACACTGATTCGTGGCACTGATATGTGGCACTGGTGGACACTGATTTGTGGCACTGATATGTGGCACTGATATGTGGCACTGGTGGGCACTGATTCGTGGCACTGATACGTGGCACTGGTGGACACTGATTTGTGACACTGATACGTGGCACTGATACGTGGCACTGGTGGACACTGATTCGTGGCACTGATATGTGGCACTGATACGTGGCACTGGTGGACACTGATTTGTGGCACTGATACATGGCCTTGATATGTGGCACTGATACGTGGCACTGGTGGACACTGATTTGTGGCACTGATATGTGGCACTGGTGGACACTGATTTGTGGCACTGATACGTGGCACTGGTGGACACTGATTCGTGGCACTGATATGTGGCACTGATACGTGGCACTGGTGGACACTGATTTGTGGCACTGATACGTGGCACTGGTGGACACTGATTTGTGGCACTGATACGTGGCACTGGTGGACACTGATTTGTGGCACTGATATGTGGCAGTGGTGGACACTGATTCATGGCACTGATACGTGGCACTGATACGTGGCACTGGTGGACACTGATTTGTGGCACTGGTGGACACTGATTTGTGGCACTGATACGTGGCACTGATTCGTGGCACTGATACGTGACACTGGTGGACACTGATTCGTGGCACTGATATGTGGCACTGGTGGACACTGATACGTGGCACTGGTGGGCAGTGGCACTGGTGGACACATACGTGGCACTGGTGGGCAGTGGCACTGGTGGACACTGATACGTGGCACTGGTGGGCAATGAGGAAATGAGTAAAAAAAAAACTGAAAAGGGGAATTAGGTCACAACACATCATATTCTGATTGGCCAAATACCAAGTCGTCTGTCATATAAGTCGTGCAAAATAATTCACAAGTCGCGCTGAAGTCGCGGTAAAGTCGCGGTAAAAAGTCGCTCCGACATGGGGCGACTTATGGTCGCGGCAGTGTGAACCGGCTCTAATCCTGACACTGATCTAGATCAAACTATTTTATCTTTAGTTATTTTTTATTTTTACACACACTGTTCTTTGTTTACAATTTTCTCTTCTAGCGAGGAGAAAAAGATACAATGTATTTGATAATGTATCTTGTTTGAACAAAATGTATCTTTTCCTCCTTTCAAGAGGAAAAAACAACACAGTGGTGGGCTGTACAGTGACTGATCACTGTGATAGCCCAAAAGAGGCTATCACAGTGATCAGGTGATCAGGAGCTTCGCTCTTAGTGTGCAGCACACTTTTAGCCAAAACACAGTAGCTCATATACAGTATGTGGCCCAAAGGATAAAGACCCATTCCGAGAGGTGGCATAAATGTGTACGCTCATTGGAAGACTTTAGAATTCAATAGATTTTTTTTAAATTTTTATTAATAGTCTCTGTGTCTTTCTTTTATCTGCACATATTTAACTACGACATTGCCAAATAATGAGAGCTTTGCAACTCAGCATTACAGAAATAAAGTTGAGCTGCACAGCTCTCGTTATTTGTTATCATGGTGTGCTTGAATAAGTGCAGATATACCAAAGACATTGAGACTAATAATGAACATTTATAGTATTTGTAAACGAACACCTTGTAAAGCAACCCTTTCAGTTTAAAGTAGAAATTAACCACTTGCCGCCCGCCCACCGTCAAATGACGGCGGGACGGTGCGGCCATTGTTCTGGGCGGACGTCATATGACGTCCGCCCATTCAAGCAGTGCATGGCACGCGATCGTGTGCGCGCCGCCCTGCACTGCCGGTGTCGGCGTGTCCCCGGGACACAGCCCGTCACCGGCAGGGGGGAAACAGCCAATGGGCATGGCTGTTTCCCACGTGATCGGCTGTGTTCCAATGACACAGCCAATCACAATAGAGGAGCCCGGAAGAACACCGCGCATGCGCGATCGGGAGCGCGCAGCGCGGTCATGTCGGTGGCTCTGTGTTCCCTAGGAACACAGCTAGTCACCGGCAGTAGTAAACAGTCACTGACAGTGACTGTTAACTATGTGATCGCCTGTGAATCCATTCACAGCCGATCACAAAATGTAAACAAAGAGCAGTAACTCACTGTTACTAGCTCTTCTCCCCTCACACAGTTTCCAGTGTGAGGAGAGCAGAGCTAGAAATAGTGAGTTACTGCTCTGTACACCTGTCACAATGTAAAATCACAGCAATAAATGTCCCAACACAGTCCTCAGCCCCGCCCAATTGCACCTGTCACCCAACAGTCACGTCATCAGTGCCCAGAAATTGACACCCATAACGTTCACATGTGAGCGTAGCGATCGTGGGCAGAATCACCGCGATTCTGCCTGCTATCCGGAAATCATTGCAAATCGCGGAACGCCTGTGCGTTGCCCGTGATTTGCAATAGCACCCCAAACGCTGTGCGATGTTGCCGCGATTTCCACCAGCCGAAAAGCAGTAACATCGCACAAACAACGCATGACGCCCAAAAAAGGTACAAGAGCTCTTTGGGGCGTCATGCGTTGTTTGCATGATGTTACCGCGATTCAGCAGGCAGAAATCGCAGCAACATCGCACAGCTTTTGGGGTGCTATTGCAAATCACGGGCAACGCACAGGCGCCCCGCGATTTGCAATGATTTCCGGAATGCGGGCAGAATCGCAGTGATTCTGCCCGCGATCGCTACGCTCACATGTGAACATAGCCTAAAGTGCACCTGTCACCAGAGACTGCCATCAGTACCGCCGTGCACCATCACCCCTCACCTGTCACCCATCGGTGACCATCGCCTGTCACCTGTCACCCCATCAATCACTGTCACCTGTCACCCCATCAGTCATCGTCACCTGTCACCCAATCAATCATCGTCACTTCTCACCCCATCAGTGATTGTCACTTATCACCCCATCGATCATTGTCACTTGTCACCCCATCAGTGATCGTCATCTGTCACCCCATCAATCATCGTCACCTGGCTGTCACCCCATCAGTGATCATCATCTGTCACCCCATCATTCATCGCCACCTGGCTGTCACCCCATCAGTGATCGTCATCTGTCACCCCATAAATCATCGTCATCTGTCACCCCATCAATCATCGTCACCTGTCACCCCATCAATCATCGTCACCTGTCACCCCATCAGTCATCGTTACCTGTCACCCCATCAGTCATTGTCAACTGTCACCCCATCAGTCATCGTCACCTGTCACCCCATCAGTCATCGTCATCTGTCACCCCATCAGTCATCGTCACCTGTCACCCCACCACTCATCGTCATCTGTCAACCCATCAGTCATCATCATCTGTCACCCCATCAGTGACCGTCACCTGCCACCTATCAGTCACCTGCCACCCATCAGTGATCATCCGCAGTCAACCGTCACCCGTCGCACAGCCCATGACAGCCAGCATGTCAAAAAGGATGTACAGCAGCGAGGAGGCCCTTCAGGTCTCCTCGCTGCTGTACCGCTCGCCGTTTAAAAAAATACTGGGGCCATAACCCCAGTATTTTTTTAAACAGCGAGCGGTAGGCTTTCAGATAAGGGTGGTCACAGTGGTGGATTCACCGCGGAATTACCCTTACGGTGCAGGGGAAGAGGTGCCCCCCTCCCGCCGCGTCCCAGACGTTTTCCCAGCTTACCGGACCCGCCGGCAGCGGGGGAAACTATCCGGTCCCGGATCCTCAGAGACAGGAAGTCGAGTGAGGGCAAGATGGCCCTCACTCGACTCTATGGTCTTGGAGGACCGGAGCTACGTCAAAAGTCGTGGCCTAGCAACCGGTTTAAAGGGCCGCTTTTTTTTTTTTTCTTTTTCAACAATTTTTTTTTTCCTTTTTTAGTGTAGTTGTGAGGTCTGAGGTCTTTTTGACCCCAGATCTCACAATAAAGAGGACCTGTCATGCCTATTTCTATTACAAGGGATGTTTACATTCCTTGTAATAGGAATAAAAATGATCAAAACATTTTTTTTTAAACTGTGTAAAAATAAAAAAATAATAAATAAAATAAATAGGAAAAAAAAAAATAAAGCGCCCTGTCCCCGTTAGCTCGCGCGCAGAAGCGAACGCATACGCAAGTCCCGCCCACATATGTAAACGGTGTTCAAACCACACATGTGAGGTATCGCCGCGATCGTTAGAGCGAGAGCAATAATTTGAGCCCTAGAACTCCTCTGTACCTCTAAGCTGGTAACCTGTAGAAATTTTTAAAATGTTGCCTATGGGGATTATTAAGTACCAATGTTTGGCGCCATTCTGTGAGCGTGCGCAATTTTGAAGCATGACATGTTGGGTATCTAATTACTCGGCGTAACATTATCTTTCACATTATGGAAAGAAATTGGGCTAAATTTACTGTTTTCTTATTTTTTTAATAAAAAAAGTGAATTATTTTCAAAAAAATTGCATTTGGAAGACTGCTGCGCAGATATGGTGTGATAAAAAATATTGCAACGATCTCCATTTTATTCTCTAGGGTCTCTGCTAAAAAATATATATATATAATGTTTGGGGGTTCTAAGTAGTTTTCTAGAAAAAAAAAAATGATTTTAGCTTGTTAAACACCAAGTGTCAAAAATAGGCCCAGTCTTAAAGTGGATAAATGGGCAACTTTGTGTAAAGTGCTAATTGGATGTTAGGCCTCTGTATGTGGTTAGGCTGTGTAAAAGTGTTACACATGTGGTATCGCCATACTCAGGAGGAATAGCAGAATGTATTTTGGGGTGCAATTTTTGCTATGTACATGCTATGTGTTGGAAATATTTCATAAATGGACAACTTTGTGTAAAAAAAATGCATTTTCATTTTCTTTCCACAGTTTCCAAAAACTTGTGAAAAAAAATGACACGTTGAAAAGACTCATTATGCCTCAAAAATTATACGTTGGGGCGTTTGCTTTCCAAAATGGGGTCATTTTATGGGGGTTCCCATTGTCCTGGTGCTCCAGGGCCTTCAAAAGTGCGATAGGTTGTCAGGAAATTATATGTGTAATTTATGCTCCTAGAATGCCGGACGGTGCTACTTGGATGTTAGGCCTCTGTATGTGGCCAGGCTGTGAAAAAGTCTCACACATGTGGTATCGCCATACTCAGGAGGAGTAGTAGAATGTGTTCTGGGGTGTAGTTGCACGTATATATATGCTGTGTGAGAGAAATAACCTGTTAATACGTCAATTTGTAAAAAAAAAATCTTCATTTTGCAAAGAATTGTGGGAAAAAATTACAACTTCAAAAAACTCACCATGCCCCTTATTAAATACATTGGAATGTCTACTTTCCAAAAAGGGGTCATTTGAGGGGTATTTATACTTTCCTGACTTTTTTGTGTCTCAAGAAATGAGATAGGCCTTCAGTACATCAGGTGTGATCAAGTAAGGTAAATTTTCAATGAATAGTGCCATAACTTGTGGACTCTAGAACTTCCACAAAGACCAAATAATATACACTTATTTGGGTTATTTTTACTAAAGATAAGTAGCAGTATAAATTTTGGCCAAAATTTGTGAAGAAAAATGACTAATTTGCAAAATTTTATGACAGAAACAAAGAAAAATGCGTTTTTTTCACAATATTTTCAGTCTTTTTTTATTTATAGCACAAAAAATAAAAAACCCAGTAGTGATTAAATACCATCAAAAGAAAGCTCTATTTGTGTGAAAAAAAGGACATACATTTTTTTATGGGTACAGTGTTGCATGACTGAGTAATTGTCATTCAAAGTGTGAGAGCGCTGAAAGCTGAAAATCGGTCTGGGCAGGAAGGGGGTGAAAGTGCACTGTAGGCAAGTGGTTAAAGGCAAAACATTTGTGTATACCGTATTTTCACGACTATAAGGCGCACCGGATTATAAGGCGCAGTATCAGTGAATGGTAAATTTTCAAACTATTTTCATATATAAGGCGCACCGGATTATAAGGCGCACTTTTTTTTTTTTTGGAACATTGATCCGCGCAAGGTTTACTGGCAGGTGCTCATCGCGAACCCTCGGATGACAGTTCTGGCGGATACTTTATGCCAGGCATCCACTATCCACTGGCACACAGTGGCATTACTGGCCCGGCGTTGCCTCCCGGTCTTCGTGAAGGAGTGCTCTCCTTCCATCATCCAGTTTTCCCACGTGATTCGCAGTTTCGCCTTGAAGGAACGATTGACACTTATGTCCAGTGGTTGCACCCCTTTGGTCAAACCATCCAGTTAACGGTAAGTTTTCTAACTATTTTAATATATAAGGCGCACCAGATTATAAGGCGCACTGCCAGTTTTTGATCAAATTTTAGGATTTTCAGTGCGCCTTATAGTCCGAAAAATATGGTACATATAAAAAACATTATGGGGTTGATTTACTAAAACTAGAGAGTGAAAAATATGGTGCAGCTCTGCATTGTAGCCAATGGGGTTCCAACCTAAGCTTCTTCAATTAAACTTTAGCAATAAAACATGGAAGCTGATTGGTTTCTATGCAGAGATGCACTAGATTTTGCACTCTCCAGTTTTAGTAAATCAGCCCCACTAAATACCCTTTCTTTCTCTTTTTTTTTACAAGTGATCACATTCAGTCTGTTTTCAACAGAATAAGAGCTGGGGGAGCAGAAACAGCAGGACACTGGTCTTCCCAGTTAAAGGCTGTGCAGGGGGTGGTGTGTCAGGGAAAGTATGATCATTGGAGGAGAGCAGGCTGAGTTCCCAGCACAGCTAGAGAACTGACCATGGTGTTCTCTCCTGCTTAGTGTCATCAGTTTGCAATAGGAAAGCAAAGGGACTGGCAGGAACATCAGGGATTTCACAAAAAGGAAGCAATACAAAGAGAACAGGATACTTTCTCATACAAGTACATGGGTATTGGGATACCAATAAGTGATTGCAGTGCATTTCAAAAACGCTCAACAAAATGCACATTTCTGGACGATATCATTGACACGGATTTCCAACATGAAATACTAAAAAAAAATTTTGTTTTATAAAATAGATGTGAGTCACACATCAACCAGACCTGAAACTGAAGTTGGAGAGGGGCTCCAGGCCACCTGTTGATAGCAGTTGGTAAGTACTTTGTTTGCTGCAGGAATATCCCCCCTGCCGAATCTACCCCTCCATGTTAAGCCTCTCATGGAGTTGGAATACCCAGAATGCTGGAAGTAAAGCTTTCTAAAAACGGTGTGCCCTGTGTGCCGGGCTGTGGTCAAATTATGTTTAAACAGCATTGAATTTGTGCAGGTGTGGTATTATATAAAAGCTCTGCAATGTTGTCATTGCCTCTCCCTTGGGTTTTTTCCTGTCTTGTATATGCAGGGCACCACACTGCTCTCAGGGAGATAGAGCAGCACAAGATGGTATCCGCCAGGTGCCAAGCAATGGTGTAAACAGTCTTGGAAGTCTGCAGAGGAAAGGACTTATCTCCCTCTCTCTCTCTGCAGTCCTGCCAGATAAAGACTTGTCGCTGTTGCTCCCTGCTGTGCAGTGTGTTTCTGGGGATTGGACCAGCTGACTGTTTTCTTTTCTCAGATTCTGACTGTGTCTCCTCTCTGCCTCTGGCTGTGTTGTCCTGGCTCCCTTGCTATGCTGTGTACTGCTGTGGGTTTGATGGTCTGACTAGTTTTGACTCAGACTCTGAGTGTGTCTGCTGTCTGCCTCTAGAAGGGCTGCCTAGGCTCATCTGCTGCTGCTTCTGAACTAAGTGGATGAAGGCAGATGAGTCTTAAAAAGACAGTGTACATGTTTTTTGGTGAGAGGCAATATGATTTTCTCCATATATTTTGTGCAAATATGAGCTTGTCACACCTGTTATTGGCACAGAAGACTACCAAAGGTAGGAGGTGGAAACATGGGACATGGTTTTTAAAAGAGTGCTCAAGGACTGCAAAATAGGATGGTTTGCAATATTTTAGAAGAAACCCTGAATGTAATTGCTCCAAAAAACATAAGACCTGCCAACGATCATCTTCTCCTGCCCAGGACAATCCGCATCCCATCTCTACAGAGCAGCTTTTATGCTCCCCAAGCATCCCATATGGCATTGGCTCCCATGCATTTATGTCAGCATGATAGGAAATGCCTTGACCAGCTCAGGGTGCATATTGGGCCTGCATGCAGTCTGCAGTGGCAGGGAAATTAAATTGCACAGATTGGCTCACAAGGAAGTGGATGTGCAAAATTCTAAGCCCTATTGGGGAGGCTACAGCAGAAAGTATGCTGCAAATATCCACGCTATAAGCAACACAAACAAAAGAGCCTAATGCCCCAAACACACACGTGCAGATTGTCGGCCGAAAAGATTCGGCCGACAACCTATCGGCCGATTTTCGGCTTGTTAGTATGATGCTTCCGACAGCCGACAGCGCACTTTCGGCCGAAACGAATCTGTCGTGCAAGCATTAAAATTTTTGTATGCCGACACCAGAGCGGCCGATTGTTCGCCAGTCAATACAGAATTCGGCCAACAGACAGCAGATTTGCAAGACTGGGCATGCTCAGAAAAGAAAAAACACAGGGAAAGTTAACCATCACATGACATCACTTCTGCAGTTGGCTGTAGTTGGCGGACAAAATTCTTGTGCAGTCTTTTGCACTTTTCAACAGACACGACAGCCCGGGGACAAAAGACGGCCGATCGTTCAGCCGACGATCTGCACGTGTGTACGAGGCATTAGAGTTGAAGGATGGATGAAGAAAAGTCAGATGTACATACTTTTGATTGTGATATTTCCAAGGGCCTTCTTTTGCCATAATGACAGAGTGTAAAGAGCTTGTTGATGAAGGATGGCAGAGACCCTATCAGAAGACCAATTTACAGTAACAGGTTCTCTAAGCCTTATCCAAATAAGGTGGCTGATGCATTTTTATGCATTGCACTTCCAGGGGTGGATGCTGCCCTTTAGCGTCTGGCGCATCAAGTGTCTTTGCCTTTTTATAACTCTGTTGCCTTTACAGAATACTTTTATGATCCCAAAGAGAAATTGGGAAATTGTTGAAGATCCTATGGATGGGAAAGTGGACTTGTTTACACCAGATGCAGTCCAGTACATTTTTATTCTGCATCAAGAACGCATGGACAGTGTTTAATTTGGATTCCACTGACCTAGTTCACACCAGTGCAGTGGATTCTAATGCAGTCAACAAAGTAGAATGCTACATGTGGTGCAAAACCATTGGAGCATGGTGGAATGCAGACTCCTCAGTTATCTTAAATGGAAGGAAGCCTTTTCTAGCATTGCAAGCTTTTCAGGATTTTCTTCAATAGGGACCTGAGTGAAGTTGATTGAAAACAAGACAGCAGTAGCCTACCTTGCTTGCCAAGGGGACACCAGAAGCCTTTTCCTGTTACATCTTGCAACAGAAGCTTTTCACTGAGCAGAGAGTCACTTCCAGCCAGTTAATGGTCTTCTTACCAGGAAAGCAAAATCCACAATCGGTTCGGTTAGGCAGAACATTTTTCAACAAGTGCCTCAAACAAATATTGGCCTAATGAGGCTTTCCAGCAGTAGTTCTCCGGGAGACTCCACTGAGCACGCAGCTTCTGATATTTGCAACAGGATACCAATGTAAAGACTCCCTCATACAAGATAGGTTCACTGTGCCATTGATTTTTCCATTTGATCTTTGTCTCTCTCTGTTGTCCTTGAATATAAAGGTCCTTCTGAAAAACAAGTCTATGCCATACAGGTCCTTTCCACCTGCTGAGAAGGCCTTGGCTTTTACTGCTCTCCCAGATGTCCTCAGCACCACCAAACCCGTTTCTGGTCAAATTAAATCTTTTATGGCAAGGTCAGTGACTGCACCCCAATCCAATGAGACTATTTTAATAGCCTGGTTACGGAATCGGCCAGATTAGAGGTGCAGGGATTCTTAGCCAAGGTTGTTCAGACCTTGGTGTCAGCCAGATGATCATCCATGAACACTACATATGAGAGGATATGAAAGAAGTTTGTTTTGTTTGTTCAGCAAAAGATTATGTAGCATTTTACAGTCAGTGCTAGAGTTTGGTCTGGCATACAACTCCATTTAATGTACAAATCTCTACCTTCTCTTTTACAGGGGACAGATTGGTGGAAAAGCCAGTGACCAGATGCTTCTGGCAGGCAACAATCTATATATGACCTCGAAGGAAATCCTTGTAACATCTGTGGGACTTAGGCTTGAATCTGAAAGCACTGGTGCCACCACCCTTAGCTCCAATGATTTCATTTCCATTTAAGTTCCTCACGGTTCTTCTGATAGCAACTACTTCAGACAGAAGGATGTTGAAGAGTTAACACTTTCTTGCAAGGGCCCTCTCATTTGAAGTTATTTTCATATTTTTCAAGTTATTTTCATATACTCTTTTCACCTCAGGGGGTGTAAATGTGCCCAAGTATTTTATTGTTTTTTTCGTCCACTTAAACTTGAAATTTTCTTTTAAGTTTTGCAGGATTTGGGAAGAGATTCCATTCCCATTGCCTCCGATTTATCAAAATGCATCTTCATATTAGACAATAATTTATATTGTTCAAACTCTTTTAATAAGTTTGGGAGTGATATCTCAAGCATGGTGAGTGTAAATAGCAAGTCATCTGCTTACGCAGTGACCTTCTATTGTGTATTACCGCTCTCCACTACAGTCATGTCTGGGTTTTGTTTTATCTTTCAGAGGAAGGGTTCTGATGATACTAAAACAGAAGTGGAGACAGGGGATATCCCTGTCTCGTCCCGTTTTTTATAGGGAAGGGTTCTGATAGAACCCCATTAACCTTGAGCCCAGGGTGTAGAGTATATCGCTTTGATTTGTTGCATCATAATCTCTTCTAAACCTATATGTTTAAAGGTAGAAAACATAAATTCACAGTTTATACGATCAAACACTTTTTCTGCATCCGTTCCTATAAGTACACAAGGCACCTGAGAGTTATTTACCATATGTATAAGGTTCAGTATTTTTGTTGTATTATCTTTTGCTTCCCTCCATGGGACAAATCCAACCTGATTCAGGTTTATCAATGTATTTATGTGTTGTGTCAATCTATTCACTATAATTTTCGTAAATAACTTCAGGTCCAGGTTCAGCAATGAAATAGGTCTAAAATTACCGCATAGGGTTAAATCCTTCCCCTCCTTGGGAATAACTGATATTTGTGCTCCCAAAGTGTCTCTACAAAAAGCTGTCTCTGCCCTTATCTTTTTAAACAATTTTGTCAGGCAAGGCCCCAGGACTGGTAGAAAGGTTCTGTAATATTGCAACGTCAATCCATCCGGTCCAGGGGCTTTGCCCAACTTCGTCCCGATGGCTTGCTGGACTTCCAACAATGCTATCTTAGAGTCCAATTCTTTGCTCAAGTCTCTAGGTAAAGTGGACAAGTCCCATGCAACAATAAACTCTTCAATCTTAGATTTATCCACTTCACCTACAGGTAATTATATAACGCTGAATAAAAATCACAAAAAGTCTGCGAGATATGTTTGGGGAAGAATCATTTTCTTTCCTTTAGGGGACAGAATCTGGGGTATATATCTGGCTCTCTCCAATTTCTTAACTGCTCTAGCTAATAACTTTCCACATTTATTGCCTGATTCATACCCTGTCTTGCGGCACCTTTGTAGGGCCGCTTTGGCTCTATATTGCAAAAGATCAGTGATTTGTTTACACATATCATTCGCCTTTTTCTCTAAATCCATAGATGGTTTTTGTTTATGTTCTTTCTCTATCTCATATAAAGTTTCAACAAGTGACTCTAATCTTTTTTCTCTCACCTTTTTTATTCTAGAACCATGTTTGATTAATATTCCTCTAATTACTGGTTTATGTGCTTTCCATAAAAACCCTCTGTCGCATTCGGGAATATCATTCATTTGATTCTTTTAATACATCTTCTCCTACCTCCGGGATCTGAAGGAGACTCTCGTTCAATCTCCAGAATCTACTTGACTGTCTTACATTTTCTGTTAATGAATAACATAAGATATTTGGTGCATGGTCCGACCACGTTATGTTCCCGATCTCTGCCTTTTGCACTTCATGTAGTTGTCTGTGGGGAATCAAAAATTGCTCTATTCTAGAGTATGCCTAATAGACTGGAGAATAAAACAAATAGTCCCTCTCTCCCGGATGCAATAAACGCCATACATTAATTAGTTGGTATTTATGGAATTCTTGGGCTATTTTTTTCTTGTTTCGGGGAGCAACTGATGATGTTCCACTAGAGGTATCTATCTCTGGTGATAGGGGAATGTTCAAGTCCCTCTTCGAAATCAGCTAGCTTTTTTAATGTTTGAGTTAGAAAAATGCTCTGTTGGGCGTTCGGTACATAGATAGAATCTGGGCTGGCCGACCCACCATCCCAAAGCAGGAGGTGGCGCCGAGATCCTCGGATTCGGAGTCAGTAATATTTTTTTGGGGGGGGGAGCAATTTCCCCATTGCCCCCGCCCCCCCTAGGATCCGCCCTTGGTTTCAGTTCAACAAAACCATTTATATCACCTTACTACTATAAATGTAAAATAACCAAAATTATATTTCATGTGATACATAATTAATCCATTTCCAATAAAGTGCAGTGCATAAATTCAAGTCCTTCAGTGCTTTTCAAAGTGCTTGTGCTTGGTAAGGAATAAGTGAAATCAACATGCCACTCTGTGCTCCCCTCCTGAATTCACACTCACCGACAGTAAGATGTTATTCCGCATATAGTGCTTATCTCACTACACAGAGTGTGTGGAATACTACTTGTTCTCCTCACGCACCAGGACTCAGCAGTAAGAAAGGAACCAGAAGTACAGCCTTATAGCAATATCATGGGTAATTATGATGTTCATGTTAATCCTTCTTCCTCCATTACAAACGCTCATAGATTATGTATATAGGAATGAGAGGAAAGCATCCATAGTGTAAAATCATTTGATATATTAAACTGATGTAAAAATTGATATCTCTGATGGACACCCCCCCCCCCCGTGGCGTGCGTTCCAACAAATAGATGTATCATCACTTGTGATCACTTGCAAGCAAACAAGGCATGGGGAACATTGTTCCCCCACTCATTCACCATAAAAATGTCAAAAGTAATTCACCAAAAAAGGTCATTCACCAAAAAAAGGTATCAAAGACAGTTTTGTCCCCCCGAGTAAATCCTGCTTCGACCATGATGAGCGTCTCAGATGACCCCCAAATTTTTTTAAAAAAATTAGGTCTGCATCCGTCGCTGGCTCTCGCTGTCTGCCAGCTTGCTTGACTGACAGTTCTTAAATAGCTAAGGGGTAGTGCCACCCTTTCCTGGCCTGCTAGGCTGCATGCTTGGATAAGGGTCTGGTATGGATTTCCAGGGGGACCCCATGCTGTTTTTTTTTTTTTTCGGCATGCGGTTCTCCTTAACATCCAAAAACAAGGATTAGGAGGGAAGACACCCATGCTGTTTTTTTCTTTTTTTTTTTTTCAAATTTGTGTTCTAAACTGATGACATGTGCAATTCAGATGCGTTACCATAGAAGGCAATGAGCCTGGAATTTGCATCAGAACTGCACTACAGTGCTCAGAAAATGCACAGGACTCTTTAAATTTGCACTGTCATTGCACCGCAGATATGTGAACTGGCTCCACCGAAAGCTAATTTGGTTCACATGTCATGCGAATCAGATGCAGTTCAAAAGGCATTCAATTTAAATATATGTGAAGGAATATGTACTATTCAGGCATTTTTTCAACATACATAAACTCTTTAACCACTTTACCACTAGAGCATTTTGCTGTCTTACGTCTGGGCCACTTTTTGCGATTCGGCGCTGTGCGACTTTAACTGACAATTGCGCGGTCGTGCGACGCCGTACCCAAACGAAATTGACGTCCTTTTTTTCCCACAAACAGAGCTTTCTTTTGGTGGTATTTGATCACCTGTGCGATTTTTACTTTTTGCGCTATAAACAAAAAAAAAGCGTTTATTTTGGGAAAATAACAATATTTTTCAAATTTTTTTATATGAAATTCCCCCCAAAAAAGATGTAAAAAACAATTTTTTTTTAAATTTTTGGCCAATTTGTTTTCTGCTACCTATGTTTGGTTAAAAAAAATCGCAATAAGCGTATTTTGATTGGTTTGCGCAAAAGTTATTGCGTTTACTAACAAAGGGAAAGATTTTTGTCATTTTTGGTGTTTTTTTTTTTAACGCGTAATGGTGGCGATCTGCGATTTTTTTTTTTTTTTTTTGCAGGTCTGCGACATTGCGGCGGACAGATCGGACCCTTGACTGACATTTTTGACACTTTTGGGGGTACCAGTGACATTACTACAGTAATCAGTGCTGTAAATATGCACTGTTACTGTAAAAATGACACTGGCAGGGAAGGGGTTAACTTTATTGGAGAGGGAGGGGTTAATGTATGCCTGGTGCTTACTGACGTGTGGGGGGGGAGGTGACTTTGTGAGACAGGGACAGATCGGATGTCCAGCTATGCTGAACAGTCCGATCTGTCACTCCCTGTCACTGAGGAGATCCGCCCGCTTGTGTTTACACAGGCGGGCGGATATCCACACTAGATCCCCGACGATCGGGGCAGAGCAGCGGCGATCGCCGCTGCTCCTACCCTGGCCCGACTCCCGCTGTGAATGAAAACAGCGGGAGCGCGCCTCCGGCGGCGCGCGAGCGCCGCCTACAGGGGAGGAGTCTGACGACGTAGGTCTACGTCGTCAGACGGGAACGAGCCACTTTGCCGCAGTACTATTACAGTACTTAGCGGTAAAGTGGTTAAACTGGTCTGGCAACTGTTGTCAGTCTGCTTGTTAATTTTTTATATTTGTTTAACTGTTGAAATCAAATATTTACCCTGTACTACCACACCTACAAAAACAAAAGGACTGATTGCTGCCAGCACTGTCATGTGCTTCCCACATCCACCTGTTGACATATCTAGAAAAGTACAGCGCAATCTAAATAACAACTCAATACAAATTTGTGTGTTTTTACAAATAAAACAATGTGTCAAATATATGTGCTTGTAATTATACATTCAAAGCATATACAGTTGTGTCCAAACTTGGCCTTGTGCTTGGGATCACTGTCGTGCTGGAAGTCCAAGAGCATCCCATGTGCAGCTTTCCTGCAGAAGAATGCTAACTATCTGCCAGTATTTTCTGATAACATGCTGCATTCATCTTGCCATCAATTTTCATAAGATTCCCCGTGCCTCCCCCGTCCCCGTGCCCCCAAAACATCAGTGAGACACCACCATACTTCACAGTGGGGATGGTATTCTTGTAGCTTTGGGCCTTGTTGACCTCTCTCCAAACATAGTGCTTATGGTTGTAACCATTAAACTCTATTTTGGTCTCGTCACTCTACAGTGTGCCAGAAGCTGTGAGGCATGTTATGGTGTTGTCAGCCATATTTTAACTGGGCTTTTTTGTGGCATCAGCACAGTAATGACTTATTGATTACATTGATTTTGTTTGTTTGTATGCTATACATATCATATGCTCAGGATATTTAGATTACTTTCCCAGTTGTAACAACCATTGTAAATTTTTCTCTAACTTTATTTTTGTTTTTATAAATGTTTAAATTCTTGGTTTAGTGCTATATTAGCAAATTAGTCTCACGTTTTGCATAGTCTACTCTCACTCCAACTGCAGAGGAGTAACTGTTGGATTCGCAGACATTTTTGTCTGATATATAAAATTCTTGATATATGGTTTTTACTCCTTCTGGGAAAAAGTAATCCTGTCCTTTTGATTTACATTGCTGCGCCAAACCAATTCATCTAGTGTTATAAATAAGTTTGTATTTTATGTGAGATTATATTTTTGTGTCACCCATATCGAACTATTTATTGTGAATATGTCTTGTGAATAAATATATATATATATATATATATATATATATATATGCTGTTAAAAAAATAAATTAATTGATTAAAAAGAACTCCTTATAATTACCGTTCGGGAAATATTCTCAAACGTATAACGCACAACACTGCTGTTCTGAATATACATTGCAAGCATATATATAACTGCCCTTAGTGGCCATATACCACTTTGCTACACTATAACCAAACCTACCTGCTTTCCTGGTTAACCGGTTGCCGACTGCGCACAGTATATTTACTGCGGCAGTCAGCCCCGGCCAGGCAGAGTGACGTAGATCTACGTCGCTCGCCTGTCACTGCTATTAGAGCCAATAAAAATCAATTTTTTTTGTTTATAGCACATGATCAAAAAATCGCACAGGTGATCAAATACCACCAAAAAAAGCTCTGTTTGTGGGAAAAAAAAGGACGGGAAATTAGTTTAGGTACAGCGTCGCACGACCGCGCAATTGTCCGTTAAAGTCACGCAGTAAAAAATCGCAAAAAAACCCCTGGTCAGGAAGTGGGTAAAATCTTCCGGGGCTTAAGTGGTTAACTATACACGTCATCTGCTTAAAGTGATCTCCTAAGCAGTCCAGAAGTGGGCTCCATAGGGGGTAATTCACAACTGGGAAGCCCATCCATAGGCTGAATTCTCTGTCCTCATCTAGGAACTCTCTTAGCGATCCATCTCACTCGCAGATATTCATGTGTGACTCTATGCACTTTTCCAAGGGCGAATAGAGATCTTGGAGGCCCCCATGCAAGTAAACGTCTGACACCCAGCCTGTGCCCAAGGGGTTTCCCAGGAACCTCTCTCACCCTAATACTCCTAGAATTTGTCACATTGTTGTCTTGGTTGCTGTCACACTATGACTATTATGTGTGGATGTATTAGCATGACTGTGATCCTGGGCATGTGTTTTTAATTTCTGACAACATTGTCGTTTTTAGGATCATTATGCAATCACCAATTGTTTATGCCTTTTTCATGTATTTTTAATCAATTTTAATAAAATTTGTTTAAGGAGAAAACCGCAGTTTGTTCCCTGTCCCTCGGCTGAGGTACGTACTTCTTTGGGTTTTTTTTTCCTTTTTCCCCCTTCTTTTTTTTCTTGACAATTGGCATTGTTCTAATTAAAGGGAACTCCACCCAGTATCGGGTGAGTCGGTGCTCCGGGACCCTGATCAGACTTATGGCCATCAGGATCCTACTGTATGTATGTATAATATATAAAAGGTACAGTAAAACTGCAGGAAAGGGCACTGGGGGGCAAACTAATATCAATTTATTTTATTTTGTAATGAAATCAGTGTGTTTGTGTTTTTTACTTTTCAAATTTGCTATCGGTTCCACCCCCCTGTGAGCGTCACGTGGCAGGAGACAGAAGCCGGGGCTCACAAGCATCGGGCGGAAGATCCGGCCGCCGTATGCTGAAGGGACACATCGCTGGATCCCGGCGACAAGGTAAGTAACCCTCTACAAGGATCCAGCGATGCTTCCTGGTGGTACCCAGAGTGTAGCTCGAGGTTACCGCTTATGGCAGTGAAATCCCACCCCGAGCCACACTTGGGAAATACCGCCAGGGAGGTTAAAGCAGAGTTCTTTTTTTTTTTACTTTATTTTTATTTGCATGTAAAATTTAAAATTTATTACAACATTTCCCAAATTGGGATTCACATATTATGCATTAATTTTATAAAAGGAAAGAAAAACAAACCCAATCAGCATTCCCCTCTCTCCTCCCGCCCCGTCCCTCCCAAAGGATCTCCTCCTCCCCTCCCCATCCCTAATCCTACCAACTTCCTAAAGGTAATTATGCTGGGCTGTTTATTTCAATATATTTAATTGTTTTTTTAAATTCAATCCATTTTCTCCATTTCCTTTTCATATTTATTGGGTTCTCTACTTGCGTGTTACTTATGTACTCCATATTGAAATTTATGTCTATCTTTTTACACCATTCCTTCACGTTCGGGCTCTCTTCTTCTCTCCATTTTTTTGGTATAATTCCCTTGGCTGCATTTAGCAGGGTTGGGACCAGCATCATTTTGTATTTTTTTAAGGGAATAGTTGTTTTGTGGAAAAGGCAGACCCACGGGTCGTCTGATATTATTATTCCTGTCATTTCTTCGATCAGTTGTCTAACCTCAGTCCAGTAACCTCTTATCCTCGGACACTCCCAAAATATGTGGTACATTGTTCCTATACTACCACATTTCCTCCAGCATTTATCTGTCTTGTCTGGTTGGTATTTATTTATTACTTCTGGAGTGATATACCATCTTGTTAAACATTTATAATTTAATTCTGTTGTGCTTACATCCATAGCAGAGGATCCTACCGCCCCTAGTATAACCTCAAGTTCCTGTCTTGGCAGTTGTGTCCCTATTTCTTTCTCCCATTTAGTTATATATGGGGGTCTCTCCAGACTATGCCATTCCGTCAACATTTTATATATCTGAGATACTCCATGTCTCTGGTTAGAGGAGTAACTCAGCTTCTCTATGTTGTTAAGATCTTTTTCCGACCTAATCGGCTGTGGCAGCGACCTAACAAAGTGTTTCAACTGAAGATATCTCCAGTCATCCAATTTCATATTTTTATTTTCTTGTTTTAATTTCTGAAGTGATTTTATGTGACCTTTGTGAATGATATCTTTTAATTGCGTGTTTCCTACCCAGTTCCCAAATTTTTCTTCCTCTCCTGGTGGGAAGTATTTAGTGCCATTTAGTGAAATCATAGGTGAATTGTATTCCCATTTCATTTGTTTGTTAATCCCATCCCATACTTTATAGACTACTTTTGTCAATTCGTGTTCTCCTTGTGTTTCTCTATATTTTGGTGGTATCCATATTGTTTTGTGAAGGTGATTGTTATTTTGTGCACATTCTATCTCTACCCATCTTTTTTCCCTTTCTATTTTTGTCCATTCTACCATTCGTGTAATAATTACTGCCTTATAATATCTTTCCATATCTGGTGTTGCTAACCCTCCTTGTGTTTTACCTCTTGTTAGAATTTTATATTGAACTCTAGGTTTTTTCCGCTGCCATATATATTTTGTTAGTAAAGTTCTAATTGCTCTGAAGAAGGTTGCGGGGATGTTTATTGGCAATAAAGAAAAGGTGTATAAAATCTTTGGAAGAATATACATCTTAACTACGTTGTTTCTTCCGATCCAGGAAATTTGATTATTTGATTTCCTTCGTATTTCTGTTTTTATTTCGTTCAATAATGGTATATAATTAATTTGATATAATTTTTTTATTTGTGGTGTTAAATATATCCCTAAATACTTTAATTTGTCTTTTGTCCACATGTACGGGAAATATGTTTTTATTGTTTGTTCTTCTTGAGTATTTAACCTTAGGTTGAGGATCTCTGATTTTATAGGGTTTATTTTAAAGTTTGATAGTCTACCATACTCTTTCAGTTCCTTTTGAATATTTGGGAGTGTATTCCTAAGGTTTTTTTATGATGAACAGTAGGTCGTCGGCATATGCTGCGACCTTATGTTCATCCTGGTTTATCTCTACTCCTTTTATGTCACGGTTTTGTCTAATTTTTGCCAATAATGGTTCTAAGGTAAGGACGAACAATAGAGGCGATAGGGGACATCCCTGTCGCGTTCCATTGCTCATTCCAAATCTTTCCGATAGGCTCCCTTTATTTTAATTTTTGCCATGGGTTTCTTATATAATGCTTCTATCCATTGTCTCATTCTTGGGCCAATCCCTATATTTTTTATCGTTTCTTTCATGAAGTCCCAGTCTACCCTATCAAAGGCCTTTTCGGCATCAATCGATAATAGGATGGAGGGGACCTCATGTTTTTTTGTTTTTTGTAGGAGCAGCAAAGTACGAATTACGTTATCTTTCCCTTCCCTACCAGGGACAAATCCAGTTTGATCCGGGTGGATCCACAGTTTTAATAAATCTTTTAGTCTTGTTGCCAGAATTTTCGCAAATAGCTTCGTGTCTGCGTTTAGCAACGCAATTGGCCTATAGCTAGAGCAGAGGGTTTGGTCTTTCCCTTCTTTCGGTATTATCGTGATATAGGCCAATAAAGATTCTTCCCTTAATTCTTCTTTCCCGATTCTGTTCATATAATTTTGCATTTTTGGGATTAATATTTCTTTGAATCTTTTATAATACCTTACCGTGTATCCATCCGGACCTGGACTCCTCCCATTCTGTGTGGTTTTTAACGCTTCTCTTATTTCGTTTTCCGCAATTGGTGCTTCTAAAAGCTCCAATTTATCTCCTAGAATTTTAGGTAGATTTGCTTCCCTAATATATTTTTGGATCTCTTTTATTCTTTCCTGTCTTACATCAGAGGTTTCTTCCTTTCGCACGTTATATAAGGTGTTATAATAGGCATGAAATACCTTAGCTATTCCTGTGGTTGAGTTAATTATTTCATTTTTACTGTTTTTGATTTTTTCTATGTAATTTTTGGATTTCCCCTTCGTCAGTAATCTGGCTAAGGATTTCCCTGGTTTATTTCCAAATTTATACCTATATCTAGCTATCTTATTAAAATGACTTCTGGATTTTTCCTCCAGTAGTTCTTTCAATTCATCTCTTTTTATTATTAGATTTTCTTCTGTTTCTTTTTTAATTTCTCTTTTATGTTTTTGTTCTAATTCGTGTATTTCTCCTATTAGTTTATTGATTGAGTTATTTCTCTCTTTCTTTTTTTTTGATGCTAAGGATATCAATATTCCTCTGATGTAGGATTTATGTGCTTCCCAAAGTGTGGCCGATGAGGTTTCCGGTAAATCATTCTTTTGGAAATAAAACTCTGATGCCCCATACACACGTGCAGATTATCTGCAGACTTTTGTCTGCAGACTTACCTTTTCTATGTAGTGCAAGGGCCTGCCGGATTGCATACACATTGAAAATGTTTAGGTTTGACCTCATATTATATGGTTTTGGTAAGTCTGCATACAAAAGTCTGCAGATAATCTGCATGTGTGTATGGGGCATAATTCTTGTTCTAGTCTGTTTCCTATTTCTTCATCTTGAATTAATTCTTCATTTAACCTCCATATTCCCATATTTTTATGATTATTTGGTATCTCAATTGTTAATGTTGAGGGGGCATGATCGGATAGTGTGATTGTACCTATTTCTGTATTTTTTATAAATTCCACAAGCCGGTGGTCGATAAAGAAATAGTCTAATCTTGAATACATTGAATGTACTGAAGAGTAGTAAGTATAATCTCTTTTTTTTGGATGTTGAACCCTCCATGCATCTATTAATTGAGTCTGATGTAATTTTTTCCTTATTTTTCTGAGTTTTTGTTCTCCGAGCGTCCTTACGACCGATGTACTATCAACATTTGGGTTCATACAAAAATTTAAATCTCCTGCGATTATCAGGTAGCCTTTTTTAAAGCTTTCTAAATCATACAGAATTCTCCCTAGATATTCACTCGGATTTTTATTTGGGTTATATATATTCGCTAATGTCAGATCCATCCCTCTTATTTGGCCTTTAAGAAAAATATACCGGCCGTTTGGGTCTGTTTTAATTTCTTCCAGGGAGAATTCTGTATTTCTTGCCAGCCCTATTGCTACCCCTCTCGCACGTTCTATTGGTGAGTCCCCATAGTACCACTTAGGGAAGTATTTGGAATAAAGTTTTACGTTTGAATGTATGGAGATATGTGTTTCTTGTAGGAAAGCTATATTTGCTGCTTCTGTTCTCAATTCATCTAAGATTTTATACCTTTTTATGTGGGAATTTAATCCTCTTACATTATAAGTTATTATTTTTATTTGTTCATTTTTCATTTTTAATTTTTGATCGGTCCCGCTCTTGCTCGAGCGTAGTAGGGCTGAGTCGGTCGGAGTCTCTCTAGTAGAACATTACCCATGTTGGTGGATTGATCCTTCCTTAGCATTTTTATTCTTTTTTGGTAGTAGGGATTTCCCCTCCCCCTCCTCCCCCCTCCCCCGCACCCCATCCCTCCTCCCTCCCTTCCCCCACCCCACCCCTCCCTCCCTCTCCCTCCCTTCCGTCTCATATTGATGTTTCCTTGATCTACTTTTGATCTCTGGGTATCTAGTTGTGTCCTTGGGTTAATTACCCTCATACCCATTTCCTTTCGGGGTGATGCTCTGTTGGCCTGACACGTTCTATCCCCTCCACCTCGGAAGGGGGTGTTGGCCGTCTGGGTGGCTGTTCGTCCTCCTTTTTATATCCTGTTCCTCCTCCCCTCCTCTCCCTCCTCCCCCCCCCCGCCTCCCGCCTCCCCCATCCTCCACATAAGGACATATCGAAGTCAATCATCAAACAGCAGAGAGAAGAAAAAAAAAAAAAAAAAAAACCGGATGGGGAGATGGAAGGGGAATTCCTCTGCGGCGGTTTCCCTCCTCTCTATCTTTGATATTTATTCCTTCCAGTTAGTCTCCATTGCTGTTCTTCTGTTTGTGGATTTTCCTCCCATCTTTTTCTACTGTTATCATCTTCGTACCATCCAGGCATGTCTGGCTCTTGGATATCCAATTTTTTACAGAATTCCTGAGTTTCTTCTGGGAAGATAAGTTTTGCAGATCGTCCGTCTTTTTTCCCTATCAGGCATGCCGGAAAACCCCAGTTGTATCTAACTCCTTGTTTTTGCATTTCTTCTATCAGGGGTTTTAAAATTCTCCTTCTCCTCAATGTTTCTGGCGCCAGATCGGTGAAGATCTGTATCTTATTATTTTCTGTATTTATAAAAGTTTTATTTTTCTTTAAATTTTCCCAGATTTGTGCTTTGTCTGTATAGTTTTGAAATCTGATTATCACATCCCTGGGTGACTCTACTGGAATTCCTGTTGGTTTTCTTATGCGATGTACTCTTTCAATCTGCAATTGTTCGTCTTCTCCTCTTCCTAATACTGGGTTGAGAATTTTTTGCATTTTTTCTCTTAAATTTTCTTCTTGTAGGTCATCTGTCAGTCCTCGGATCCTCAAATTTTTTCGTCTTGCTCTGTTCTCTTGATCTTCAAGGCTATACGCCAGGTCCCTGGCTTTTTTCTTAGTTTCATTTATTTCTTTTCTCATCCCCTGAATTATTTTTGTCTGAGTTGCTTGTTGTACCTCTAACTCTTCTACTCGTCCCAAAGCATGTCCTAGATCTGTTTGAACATGTCTCAGGTCTGTCTGGATTTTGTTCAGTTCAACTTTTAATGATTTTTCTAATTCTGCAAACATTTCTCGCATGTCTCCTTTTGTAGGGGCATGTTCCTTTATTACACTCTGATCTTCTTCTTCCTCATTTTCAGTTCTTAGGCTTGATTCTGAGTTTGCTGTACTTATTGGTGATTTATTCAATTCCATTTTTTGACTTTTCTCCTTTGTCTCCCCTCTCTTCTTCCCTGCTCCTAGTTGTTTATCTTGTTTTTCCTGAAAAGTTTTTTCAAGAGGGTTTTCTTGTGTCATGAATTTCTTAATTGTATTTGGACTTGCGGTTGTCCGCGGTGATCTTGCTGTGGCTCCTCCTCTTGTTGTTTCCCCCCTCATCATTCAGAGTATGCTTTAAGGCTTCCCTATATGTTTTTCCCGCAGGATAGGTTAGCAGGAGGGAAAAAATAGGGAGGGTGTTGGGATGTTTTACTGGGGTGTGGATGCGAGTGGACAGGTTATCACTGTGTTGCTTCCTTAGCCGGAAACTACTACAATACAGCGCCCACACACGTTCTCCAGGCTTCGGATTTGCAGTTTTGCTCTCAACACCACGTTGGATTTACCCCACACCCTTCCTTAAGAGAAATCAATGACTCAATCAAATAGTAGAAAAATAATTCTTATTCAGCTACATGTATCAGTCCTCTGACAGACCTTGATTGGTGTCGGGAGAAAATAGGTGTTTATCTCACAGCCAATTTTACATGAGGTGAGGTAAGTAAAGGAAAACTTCTGTTGCTACCAATAGATAGTCTTTATTTTATACGTATGAGGGGCTAAATGAGGCTTGCTTGATACTGTGTTTTCTTCCTTCACAGTCCCATTTAAGGCTTTAATTAGTTGTGTAGTTATATCATGTGTTGTGGAATTGTTTTCAAAACTACATCAAACTCAGTTAAAGCATTAAAATTGTTAGAGTATCCTGTGCTTAAATCGGCATTTTACCAAAGTCTATGGAGAGCCACTCTGCAGGAATCCAGTGTTTTATCCTAGGTAACTCGCAGTTTTGAATTTAACAAAATCTAGATATGGCCTCCAAAGCCGCTGCTGAGGGGATGATCCGAAAGGTTGCTGTGAATTTTCTGCCACAGCATACAAAATTACCGTCTTAATTAATGTCATAGACTATAGATCATCTACTGATTCCCAGTTAGTTTAGGTAACATTTATAGTTAAATGAAAGGGTTTTTACTCCCAAACTCACAGTTTTGCAGTGTTACCAGTTGCCTCTGAGGTTTCAGTCCATAGCCGTGCTGTTTCTTGGCTGGTTAGAAAAGGGTGCTTGGGGCCCTGGGTTGTTGTGTGGTGATGCTCCTGTATATTGCTGCAGATCTCTCACGTCAGCCGTGTTCAGGGGGGGGGGGGCATCTCTCTCCTCAGCTCATCATTGCTCCTCCGTTCTCACAGCTCCACAGTGCCTCCCTTTCACACAGCTCCTCAGTCCTTCAGACCGGATACCTCCGGACAACCGAGCACACCACCCGGGATCCACGCGACCGGGAGCCCTGGAGTCTCGGAGCAGAGCGGAGCGGCCGGTGAGTAGAGGCTTATGTGGGGGGGGAGAGAGCTGGGAGTCCGCCTTCCGTGCCGGGTGTATGTCCACTTATCCTCGGCTTATCTTCGGCGGCTGTAAGGCATGTAGCGGCTGGGTTCAAGGTGCGGGTCTCAGAGGGGTGAGATGTCTCGCTTCATCTTCAAACAGCCTTCCCGGCGGCCTACGTGCGTGCCGTCAGGCTCCTCCCCCTCATGACGGCGGTCAGGGCAGGCAGAAGAATGCTAACTATCTGCCAGTATTTTCTGATAACATGCTGCATTCATCTTGCCATCAATTTTCATAAGATTCCCCGTGCCTCCCCCGTCCCCGTGCCCCCAAAACATCAGTGAGACACCACCATACTTCACAGTGGGGATGGTATTCTTGTAGCTTTGGGCCTTGTTGACCTCTCTCCAAACATAGTGCTTATGGTTGTAACCATGAAACTCTATTTTGGTCTCGTCACTCTACAGTGTGCCAGAAGCTGTGAGGCATGTTATGGTGTTGTCAGCCATATTTTAACTGGGCTTTTTTGTGGCATCAGCACAGTAATGACTTATTGATTACATTGATTTTGTTTGTTTGTATGCTATACATATCATATGCTCAGGATATTTAGATTACTTTCCCAGTTGTAACAACCATTGTAAATTTTTCTCTAACTTTATTTTTGTTTTTATAAATGTTTAAATTCTTGGTTTAGTGCTATATTAGCAAATTAGTCTCACGTTTTGCATAGTCTACTCTCACTCCAACTGCAGAGGAGTAACTGTTGGATTCGCAGACATTTTTGTCTGATATATAAAATTCTTGATATATGGTTTTTACTCCTTCTGGGAAAAAGTAATCCTGTCCTTTTGATTTACATTGCTGCGCCAAACCAATTCATCTAGTGTTATAAATAAGTTTGTATTTTATGTGAGATTATATTTTTGTGTCACCCATATCAAACTATTTATTGTGAATATGTCTTGTGAATAAATATATATATATATATATATATATATATATATATATATATATGCTGTTAAAAAAATAAATTAATTGATTAAAAAGAACTCCTTATAATTACCGTTCGGGAAATATTCTCAAACGTATAACGCACAACACTGCTGTTCTGAATATACATTGCAAGCATATATATAACTGCCCTTAGTGGCCATATACCACTTTGCTACACTATAACCAAACCTACCTGCTTTCCTGGTTAACCGGTTGCCGACTGCGCACAGTATATTTACTGCGGCAGTCAGCCCCGGCCAGGCAGAGTGACGTAGATCTACGTCGCTCGCCTGTCACTGCTATTAGAGCCAATAAAAATCAATTTTTTTTGTTTATAGCACATGATCAAAAAATCGCACAGGTGATCAAATACCACCAAAAAAAGCTCTGTTTGTGGGAAAAAAAAGGACGGGAAATTAGTTTAGGTACAGCGTCGCACGACCGCGCAATTGTCCGTTAAAGTCACGCAGTAAAAAATCGCAAAAAACCCCCTGGTCAGGAAGTGGGTAAAATCTTCCGGGGCTTAAGTGGTTAACTATACACGTCATCTGCTTAAAGTGATCTCCTAAGCAGTCCAGAAGTGGGCTCCATAGGGGGTAATTCACAACTGGGAAGCCCATCCATAGGCTGAATTCTCTGTCCTCATCTAGGAACTCTCTTAGCGATCCATCTCACTCGCAGATATTCATGTGTGACTATATGCACTTTTCCAAGGGCGAATAGAGATCTTGGAGGCCCCCATGCAAGTAAACGTCTGACACCCAGCCTGTGCCCAAGGGGTTTCCCAGGAACCTCTCTCACCCTAATACTCCTAGAATTTGTCACATTGTTGTCTTGGTTGCTGTCACACTATGACTATTATGTGTGGATGTATTAGCATGACTGTGATCCTGGGCATGTGTTTTTAATTTCTGACAACATTGTCGTTTTTAGGATCATTATGCAATCACCAATTGTTTATGCCTTTTTCATGTATTTTTAATCAATTTTAATAAAATTTGTTTAAGGAGAAAACCGCAGTTTGTTCCCTGTCCCTCGGCTGAGGTACGTACTTCTTTGGGTTTTTTTTTCCTTTTTCCCCCTTCTTTTTTTTCTTGACAATTGGCATTGTTCTAATTAAAGGGAACTCCACCCAGTATCGGGTGAGTCGGTGCTCCGGGACCCTGATCAGACTTATGGCCATCAGGATCCTACTGTATGTATGTATAATATATAAAAGGTACAGTAAAACTGCAGGAAAGGGCACTGGGGGGCAAACTAATATCAATTTATTTTATTTTGTAATGAAATCAGTGTGTTTGTGTTTTTTACTTTTCAAATTTGCTATCGGTTCCACCCCCCTGTGAGCGTCACGTGGCAGGAGACAGAAGCCGGGGCTCACATGCATCGGGCGGAAGATCCGGCCGCCGTATGCTGAAGGGACACATCGCTGGATCCCGGCGACAAGGTAAGTAACCCTCTACAAGGATCCAGCGATGCTTCCTGGTGGTACCCAGAGTGTAGCTCGAGGTTACCGCTTATGGCAGTGAAATCCCACCCCGAGCCACACTTGGGAAATACCGCCAGGGAGGTTAAAGCAGAGTTCTGGCCTCAAAAAAATATTTTAGATAAAAATACCCCCGGGACAGTCGGGGCTAGTGCATTTAAGCAATGATAGCCTCTGAACTGTCCCCGGGTTCACTTACCTTTTAGAAGAAATACTTACCTTGAAAATGTCTTGTCCAGCGCTGCCATGTCAGGTGTGGGCAGCTGAAGCCGGAACATCCTCTTCAGTGACGTCGGAGTCCCAGAATGCCCTGCATCGGCCCTGCTCGTCACTTCCGGTGCCGGCACGTCATCCCTGCACAGCTTCTGGGCATGCCCAGAAGCTGTTCAGCAGGGAATAACGTGCCTGCACCGGAACTGACGAGCAGGGCCGATGCATGCGCATTGACTCCTGGGAGCGATGACGCTCATCTCCCAGGAGTCAATAAAAGAAGGAAGTGACACGCGGGGCGCGGCCACAGAGGCAGGAAGTGGAAGGAAGGTGAGTATATTTTCTTCAAAAACAAGGTAAGTGAAACAAAAAAAAAATTGTCACTATCCAATTCTTTTTCAGGTAATGTACAGCAAGCGGATGGGGCAAAGTTCATTTTGAGGCTGGAACTACGCTTTAAGTACCAACAACATCAAATGTTTCAGAATCTGTGCAGGGATGGAGGGTAATATTATGTTGACTATGAAAATAACATTTTTTTTGTATTGCAGGGCAAAAAGAACAACTAAGAACGTTATACATCTTTATTTGGATACAGAAAATTATTGTAAGTCTACAGAATATAGCTCGTTCATATTTGGAGGGCATAACCTCTTCATGACCACCCAACACATATGAGTGGTGGCAAAAGCATGGGCCTTAAAGTCTACATGCTGCACATATGCACTGATGTTGTTTTTGTGCTGGAAGCGTGCTCACTCTTAAATTGAAATAATTTTGCCACAATTAAATCTTTTCCTGTGACAGGAAAAAACAATAAGAGGAAGTTTGCAGTAAGCTTTGTGCAAAAGGTAAACTCTAACGATAACGAATTCAACTGTATTATTTTTCTAACAAAGCAAAATAGGTCATTTATTTCAATGGTTTAGGCAGAGTGCAGTACAAGTCTTATTGATATGTTGATTTAGTAAAACCTGAGAGTGTAAAATCTAGTGTGTTTTTTTGTCAAACCTTAAAGTGGAAGTTCAGATTTACTAAAACTGGAGGACTCAGAATCTGATGCAGCTCTGCATGGTAGCCAATTAGCTTCTAACTTTAGCTTGTTCAATGAAAGTAGAAGTTCAGCTTAGGGCCCCTTTCACACTTGTACAACACTAAAGTTGTGCCGATTTTGGAGTGCAACTTTGATGCAACTTTGACGCAACTTTGGATGGTTGCAACTTGGATACGACTTTGGCTTTGACCAGTTTTAATAGACAACTGTTGCACACAGGTTGCATTGTATAACAGTCAGGTATGACTTTCATGCAACTTCTGAGGGTTAACAGTAAAGTCTATGGCCCTCAAGTTGCATGAAAGTCAGACCAAAGTAGTGCATGAACTACTTTGAAATTGTTGCAACTTTAAGTTGCATATATATGAATGGGTATCATTGGAAAACATGGGGAACGACATGTCTTGTAACTCTGATGTCCAAAGTTGCATGACAAGTTGTACAAGTGTGAAAGGGGCCTTAAACTAAAATCTCTAATTTACTGGCATCCACAATCTAAGACTAACCTATCTAGCCCTATAAAGCAAAAATCCCCATACAGTACATACCTTTTCTGAAGCCGATCTGGTCTGGTCTCCAGCAGCGGATGCTTTGTGCAGAAGACTACGGAGCTTCCATTGTCGGCGATCTCCTCTGTGCACGCTTACACAGAGAAGCTGTCGTTAACTTTTATTACTTCCGGACCGCCCACCGTGTATATACTTTGGTACTTTGACATTAAATACCGGGGTTACGGCAGCAGATAGCCGCCATAACCCCAGTATTTTTTTATACAGCTGGCGATCTGGAATCTGATAAAAGTGGTCCCAGCGGCGTACTTGCAATGGGATCACTTTTATTGGCAGCAGGAGAGGTGCCTCACTCCCTCCCACCGCTTCCTGGTAATTTTCCCCAATTACTGGTGCACTCGGTAGTGGCGAAAATGATCCGACCCTGTGCAGTGATGGGCAGAAGTCGAATCAGGGCAAGATGGTCCCCACTCGACTCTATGCTCGTGGAGGTCCGGAGCGAGTTGCAGCTCAGCTTGTCTGAATGTCTCACACTGGTCCAATAGGGAGGCATATTGGACAGTGGTTAGGAAACCTGACAAGTGAGTTCAAGGGCATTGTTATAGGCCTGGTGATTGGCAGAGGAAAGTGCCTTGGTACATGCTGAGTGACTGTATACATGCCAAGGGCACATGTGCTTGGGGTCTTTGGCTGGGGAGTGGGGTTCCGGAGGGAGGGGACGGTTGCCCCTCCTCTGTAGAAGCTGCCATGCGGCCTTGGGTGGTCGACCTGAGGGCCTGAGAGACTGAGAGGAGCTGAACCCAGATGTTCTGCAGAGCTGACTAGAAGGGAGACACTGGAGAGAATCTGATTCTACTTACAGTGAGTACAGATCTGTGTCGTGGAGCCTGTCTTTTGAGGGTCACTCCCTTCAGTAGAAGAGTCAGTGGACGGGTGTCAGTCAAGGGGTGCTAGAGAGTGTCCTGAAGATAAAGTAGTCTGCATCAAGTCTGCTGCTAAAGAGAGAAAAAGAAGACTTAATGCTTTCCATATATGTGGCAGCATAGGCATGCGCAGGGGGTGTGCCGGGTGTGCCTGGGCTCATCCTAATCACCCCATGCGGTGCAGATTGTAAAAAAATATTAAAAAAAAAAATAATACAAATTAAAACTTACTGACACCAACCTCTGCCCTACTGACAAGTCTACTGCTCTACTAACACCGTCCATGTTTTAATACATTTGGGATGCACACCCTTATGCAATAAGCTGCGCACACCTATGTGTGGCAGTATGGTAAAAGCAGTGTGACTGCTTCCACAAATAACCTGGTGAGGCCAAGTGAGAGTTGTCCTTATCTACTGTGAATAGTTCAAGTTGGAGTATCCCACTATTCTCTATTAGGGATGGCCTTGCGGTTCGCCAGGCGGTCGGTTCGCGGCAAATTTTGCTCATTCACAGCCCGCCAATTTTGTGAACACATGGTGTTGTTCGCGGCGGCCATATTCATTTACTTGGGGAGAACTTTGACCCATGACACAGCCATCAGGTGGAACGGGACAGCCAATTGATACATTTCAGCACATGGACATGCCCCCTACCTTATAAATAGACCAGAGCTGGCGGGCCATTTCACATTCTGCCTTTTGTCAGCATAGGGAGAGGTTGGCGAGTGCATCAGGGACAGATTGCCAGTGACACAAATAGCTCTGTTAAGATCCACAAAAGTCCTTTTAAGGGCTGGAATTTGGTATAGGTCTACAGTCTCTTTTCAGTGTAGGGACAGGTATGCTGTGTGTATCAGGGACAGATCGTCAGTGACACAAATCGCTCTGTTAAGGTCCACAAAAGTCCTTTTAAGGGCTGGTATTTGGTATAGGTCTACAGTCTCTTTTCAGTGTAGGGACAGGTATGCTGTGTGCACCAGGGACAGATCATCAGTGACACAAATCGCTCTGTTAAGGTCCACAAAAGTAATTTTAAGGGCTGCTATTTGGTATAGGTGTGCAGTGCACTATGTAGGGGTGTAATCCACGTATAATATACTTTGTAATATAGAAAGCATATTATAGTGGTTTTATATTGTGCACTGTGCAGCGTTGTGTCTGGTGTGTTGAGCGTTTCTGCAGCAATACTACAAACAGTGACAGAAGCACTTTAAATGTATTATAACTGGTGTGATAGACCAGTGGCCCCCCAATACCACATATTGAAGTGGGGTGTTATTTAAAGGTATACTTTTCTAAGAGTGTAATTTAGTCCTGCAAAAATTTGGCCTTGTTTGCTGCGTTAACTGTGCTACACACAGTGACAACTGTTACTGGCCAATTATTTGTAGAACTGGTGTGATAAAACTGTGGCCCCCCCGAAACCACAGATTGAAGTGGGGTGTTATCTGAGTATACTTTTAGAAGTGTATTTGTGTCCTGCAACAATATTGCCTCTTTTGCTGCGTTTACTCTGCTACACACAGTGCAAAACTCACTGGCCAATTTTTTGTACAACTAGTGTGATAGACCAGTGGCCCCCAATACCACATATTGAAGTGGGGAGTTATCTGAGTATACTTTTATAAGTGTATTTGTGTCCTGCAACAATATTGCCTCTTTTGCTGCGTTAACTCTGATACACACAGTGCCAAACTCACTGGCCAATTTTTTGAACAACTGGTGTGATAGACCAGTGGCCCCCAATACCACATATTGAAGTGGGGTGTTATTTAACAGTATACTTTTCTAAGGGTGTATTTTAGTCCTGCAAACATTTGATTTGGCCTCTTTTGCTGTGTTAACTGTGCTACACACAGTGACAACAGTTACTGGCCAATTATTTGTAGAACTGGTGTGATAAACCTGTGGCCCCCCTATACCACAGATTAAGCGGGGTGTTATGTACCTTGTTCCAGATATACTGAGATTCTTTAGAGACTTTTGTCACAGGGTAATTAAAAAAATGACAGGCAGAGGAAGAGGCAGGCCCTTACGCAGGGGTGGTAGGGGTAGGGCAGGAGCAGTAGGCCAGAGCCAAAGTGTGAAGTTTCAGAAGGAGCGTTCGATTATGTCAAAGGACGCACCAGACTTGGTTGAGTGGCTCACTCAGCCTTCCTCTTCTGCACCCTCCTCATCCTCTCTATCTGCATCCTCCTCACTCTCTGCTGTGTGCACCCCTAAAGACACCACCATATACCCTCCGCTTGAGTCACTGGAATTATTTTCCGATCCATCACAAGACATTTGCGATGCGCAGCCATTGTTGGCATCGGATCAGAAAGAGGAGGTAGCAACAGCTGCCACTCAGCAGTCTGACAACAGTACCCAGATCAGCCCAGGGAGGTTGGTGTTGCTGCCTACTCCGAGATCTCGAATGTTAGTGGTGGGGAAGGTGACGTGGTTGATGACGTGTCCATGGATGTCACATGGGTGGCCACAAGAGAGGAAGAGGAGGGGAGTTCAGAGGGAGAGACTGACCAGCAGATAGGGAGGAGAGGCAGGTGGAACTTGCATTGCACAAAAGGTAAAAAGCAGACTGCAAATGTATCAGGAGGGAGCCATCAACCATTTACAGTCACATCTGGAGCTCCCGGGACGCCGCCACATGGCTCCACAGTGTGTTTTTTTTTTTTTTTAATGTGTCCACTGCTGACAACAGTGTTGCCATCTGCAGCCTTTGCAGTCAACGCATAAGTCACGGTAAGCCCAACACTCACCTAGGGACGTCCGCCTTAAAGAGGAAGTAAACCCTCCTCTGCAACTTGTACCTATAGGTAAGCCTATGATAAGGCTTACCTATAGGCACTTTAAATATCTCCTAAACATGTACCGTTTAGGAGATATTTACCTTACATGCAGCCAGTGACGTCACTGGCTCATGCGCTCTGAAGGAACGGCCGCTCGTGCCGTTCCTTCAGAGCCCCGTGACGTCACCGCGGCTCCGGCCAATCAGATGGCCGGATGCCGCGATCCTGGAAGATGGGCGACTGAACACGTCGCCCGTCATAGAGGTAAGCGGGCGGCACGGCGGGGGCTCGTTCTAAGGTAAGTATTTCAGAATGAGCTAGTATGCGATGCATACTAGCTCATTATGTGTTTCTCTTTTAGGGTTATAAAAAAAAAATTTGGTTTACAACCTCTTTAAGAAGGCACCTGAATTCCCATCACAAAGCCCAGTGGGATCAACACCGTCAGAGCCCACAAAGCCACACTCCAGGCTCTGACTGTCCAGCCCCTTCTCCTTCTCCTCACATTTGTCCTCCACTCCACCTGTCATGATGCCGTCGTCACGTAGTTCTGGAAAAAGGCAGGCTTCTGTGGCCCAAATGTTGGAGCGGAAAAAAATGATGACGCCAGATAACCCTCTTGCCCAACGTTTGACTGCTGGCTTGTAAATTTGTGGCCATTGGAACACCACAATGGAAGGTCCCAGGCAGGAAATATTTCTTGCAGAAGGACATTCCAGAGCTGTATGACCATGTTCCGCGGCAAGTGAATATATCTCTGGCAGACAGTGTTGGTGCCAAGATACATCTGACCACAGACACATGGTCTAGCAAACATGGGCAGGGAAGGTATATCACTTTTACTGCCCACTGGGTGAACCTTCTGACGGCCGTCAAGCATGTGTAACCCATGGCACCCGTGTAGATTTGGTTGTAGTACCATGAATTGCATGCAGGCCTGCCTCTTCTTCTCCTCCTCCATCCTCCCTCTCCTCCTCGGCTGTCTCTCCCTTTTCCACTGCTACCATCTCTTCCGCCGCACTGCCCAAGATCCCCAGAACCTATTCCACATGCCAGGTGAGACTTTGCCATGCTGTGCTGCGTCTGTTGTGCCTGGAAGCCAAGAGCCACACTGGTCCTGCACTCCTTTCAGCTTTGCGTTCACAGGCAGGTCAGTGGCTGACACCACTCAATTTGACAGTTGATAAAGTGGTGTGCGAGAACGGTGCCAACCTGCTGAGTGCGCTAAAACAGGCCAAAATAACACACGTGCCATGCATGGCACACGTCCTGAACTTGGTCATGCAGCGATTTGTTGTCAAATACCCTGGGGTCCAAGACGTCTTGCAGCAGGCCAGGAAAATCTCGGGCCATTTCAAAAAGATCTTACCCAGCCATGGCTCGCCTTGTTGACATTCAGGGGTGACCCAACCTGCCCGTCAGACGTCTTATTTGTGACTGCACGATGCAATGGAACTCAACCTTGTATATGCTTGATAGGCTGCTCCAGCAGAAATGTGCAGTTAACAACTACCTGTATGAACTCTGCAGCAGGACAGGTTCTGGGGAGCTTGGGTTTTTTCACCGAGCCAGTGGCTGCTCATGCACAACGCATGCAGACTTCTGCGGCCATTTGATGGGATCACCAAACTGGTCAGTCGCAGCCAGGGCGCCATCAGTGACATCGTACCTTACACCTTCCTTCTGGAGTGTGCATTGCGTCGTGTCATTGATCAAGCCCTCGAGGAGCAGGAGCAGGAAGATAAGGAAGTCGCAATGCTGGATGAATATAGAAAGCCTATTATAGTGGATTTCTATTGTGCAGCATTGTGACTGGGGAGCAGTTCTACAGCGATACTACAACTAGTCAACTACATCAACCACCACCCCTATATACTGCACACCAAACAATAGTACACCTATACCAGTCCTTTAAAGGAGTTTTGTGAACCTATTATCGAGAGATTTATGTCACTCAGTGCCGCTTCACACTGATGCGATGCGGGAACACTGCGAATATATCTGCGTGTTCCCGCATAGCATCCGCAGCACAGGCAGTTCAAACTGCCATATGAGACACGTTGGGGGTGTCAATTCAAAGTTAACGACAACCCCAGCTCAGATCGCATATCGCAGCTCAATCTGACATTTTGCACAGAATCGGATCGCACTGGTGTGAACTACCATGCGATGCGATTCTCCTGCTGACCAAAAAAAGGTCCTGTGCGTGTTCACTGCGTGCCGGTTCACACTGATGCGATCACAGAGATTGCATGTAATTCGGAGCGCACTGCTCCTAAAATTACATGCAATGTCTGTTCGCACCGCAATCGCAGTGAACACGCACAGGACCCTTTTTTTGGTCTGCAGCAGAATCAGATCGCATGGTGGTTCACACCAGTGCGATTCCGATTCTGTGCGAAATGTCAGATCGCACTGCGATATGCGATCTGAGCTGGGGGTGTCGTTAATTTTGAATTGACACCCCCAGAGTATCGCATATGGCAGTGTGAACTGCCTGTGCTGCGGATGCCATGCGGGAACACGCAGTATATTCGCAGTGTTCCTGCATTGCATCAGTGTGAACCGGCACTGACAGTCTGTCCCTGCTCCCCACAGCAAACCTCTCCCTACACTGACAAAAGACAGAATATAGACAGTACACCTATACCAGTCCTTAAAAGGACTTTTGTGGACCTATTACCGAGCAATCTGTGTCACTGACAGTCTGTCCCTGCTCCACACAGCAAACCTATCCCTACACTGACAAAAGGCAGAATGTAAAATGGCAGCCAGATCAGGTCTATTTATAAGGTAGGGGGTATGTCCATGTGCTGAAATGTCTCTATTGGCTGTCCTGTATCACCTGATGGATGTGTCATTGCTCAAAGTTCTACACAATGTAAAAGAACATCACCATATGTTTGCATGATAAGCGGACAGCGAACAAGCAAAGTTTGCCGCAAACCAACCTCCGGGCGAACCGCAAGACCATCTCTAGTGGAGGGATACCAAATGTACTCCACCTGTAACAGGGCACAGGAGCAATACAGGAGGTATCGGCTCTGCTCTCTACTGCAGACGCATGCTTCATCCAGTGCGGCTCCTGTCACACCGATGGTCAGGAACCAGCCAGCAGTACCCACCATCAGTACCCACCAGCAATGCAAGCCAGCAGTACCCGCCATCAGTACCCACCAGTAGTACCGGCCAGCAGTACTCACCAGCAGTACCCACCAACAGTACTCGCCAGCAAAACAAGCCAGCACAGTACCAGCCAGCAGTACCCACCAACAGTACCAACTAGCAGTATCAGCCAGCAGTACCCACCAGCAGTACCTACAAGTAGTACCAGCCAGCAGTACCAGCCAGCAGTACCCGTCAGCTGTACCAGTCAGCAGTACCCACCAGCAGTATCTGCCAGCAGCACAAGCCAGCAGTATCAGCCAGAAGTACCCCCCAGCAGTTCCAGCCAGCAGTACCAGCCCTGGAAGACAGCCAACAGCAGCCACCAGCCATACCTAAGTCACAAAATGAAATCTGGTGATCCCCAATTGGTGAAGGTGAAAAGAACAGTGCCTGACTGATCCTGAGCTGCTGTAGGATAACCCCTTGGGAAGGGGGCAACAGAAAAAAGCCACACAAGTTGAGAAAAAGCGCTGACAGGAGCAGGCTAACAGCTGCTGGTTTCCACTAATGGTGCCCTAGCCAGGGAGCACTAAGAGACTTTTCCATAAAAACATAGCCAAGTTTATTGTAAATCAAACGCAATAAAACAGAGCAAGCCAGATCTGTAAGCAAATCCCACTGCTGCAATGTGCAGGGGGTAAAGTACCTTATGAAAAAGAAGCCTCAATCCGTTCTCCACTATGGAATCTGCACTGGAGCCATGATGTATGCAGCAGGCAGAAGAGGGCTCTCTCCGATAAAGGAGGGGGGGTTGTGGAGTGCCGCGTGGTGGGGGAGAAGCAATCCAGCCGGGTGACCGGGAAGGGTGTCAAAATAACATAATAGTTGCGTGCCTCAGCCGTAGGACACTCCGGTCCGGTCACAGTCAGCCTGCTGAGGCACTGGGTGATGACATCCTTCACCATGCTTAGACTTCGGGCACCGGGGGGGAGGCAGAGGGAGAGGCTAGCGTCTGAGGTCAGTTCTGTCGCTATAGCCATACCTGCCTGGGGGACAGCAGCAGCCACTGATACCTGCAAAAATCCTGAGGAAGAAGTGAAGACTGAGGTCACTGAGTCAGCACGAGAGGAAGCGGAGTTGATGCTTCCTTTATAGCACCGGTTCCGGCTGTCACTGTGGAGTGATACCAAATGTACTCCACCTGTGACAGGGCACAGTAGCAATACAGGAAGTATCGGCTCTGCTCTCTACTGCAGACGCATGCTTCCTTTAGTGCGGCTCATGTCACATTGATGGTCTGACCATACATACACACACACACACAAACACTTTTTTATTTTTGAGGTTGGGGAGGGGGGGGATCTTGGGTGAGTTCCCACACTTTTATTTCCAGGACTTGACCCCTGCCCTTGCTACCTATATATTAATAGCAGCCAGTTTGGCACTAACAAAGAAATGGAAATCTTCGCAGACCCCAACCCTATCTGAAGGTATTCTAATATTGAATACTCACTTTGAGATGGAGTTGCAATGTACTGCAATGTCCAGGGGGGGGGGGGGGGGGGTTATGGCTGAGTACTGTAATATGGGGGGGGGGGGAGTAAGGCTGAGTTCTGTAATGTCAGGGGGGGATTATAGCTGAGTACTGTAATGTCAGGGGGGGGGGGGTTTGGCTGAGTACTGTAATGTCGGGGGGGGGGGGGTTTATGGCTGAGTACTGTAATGTTGGGGGGGGGGTGGGTTAAGGCTGAGTACTATAATGTCGGGGGGGGGGGGTTAAGGCTGAGTACTGTAATGTGGGGGGGGCTTAAGGCTGAGTGCTGTAAAGAGGGGGGCTGAAGACAGTAATGAGGGGAACTGAGGACTGTAACGGCGGCGTGAGAACTGTAATGAGAGGGTTGAGGACTGTAATGTGCGGGGAATAAGGACAGTAATGTGGGGGCTGAGGACAGTAATGTGGGGGAACTGAATACTGTATTGGGGGCTGAGGACAAAAATGTGGGGGAGCTGAGTACTGTATTTGGTGGGCTGAGTACTGTGATGGGGGGGGGGGCTGAGATTAGTAATATAGGGGGGTTGGGTACTGTAATGGAGGAGGCTGAGGACAGTAATTTGGGGGCTGTGGGGGAGAATAATGTGGGGGAGAATAATGTGGGGGAGCTGGGTTCTGTTATGGGGGCTGTGGACTGTAACGGGGGCTGAGGACAATGTGGGAAAAATATGAGTACTGTAATGAGGGGGCTAAGAAGGGTATTGATGTCAAGGGGGAATGAGAACACAAGGGGGGATCTTGAAGGGAAGGGAACTGTGATGTGCAGTGGACACTGTGGAACTGATGTAAGGATTATGATATGAGGCTCAGTTCAGTTCTGTGCATGCGCATTTGCTTGCGCATGTCAAAGGAAGGTCAGCCAATTTGTTTTAATGGGCTGCACTACCCATAAGAAATGCAAGGAAACAAGTCCCTGGTCCTTTTTTAAATTGCGGGTGGCCGTTCCTTCAGAGTGCATGCGCCGATGACAGTGCGAGCTTAGGAGATATTTATAGTACCTATAGGTAATACTTATTATAGGCTTACCTATAGGTACAACTTACAGAGGGGGGGGGGGGGTACAACCAGTTTAAGTATCTGGTGATCATGCCTGTTTTCTTGGGTTCCTTTTTTAAACTGACCACACCAAGCACAGAAGCAGAGCCAAGCTGGCATGGTCTGTTTGCATCCCTGGGATCATTGTTGGGAAATGCAGGACGCCATGTAATTGCACAGCATGTATCTCTTGTCGTCGGTTTTGCAGCCACATCCCCCTGCCCAGCACTGCTGTGGAGGAGGTGGATCAGCCTGCTGGTACGCAGTGTACAGATAGAAGATTTATAACCCTATTCTGTGTTATGTAACACAATGCCCACCCACTGGACTATAAAGGCCCACCGCTATGGCAAAGGAAGAGACGCAGCAGACAGAGCTGTTGTGTAAATCCAGAATACATATTTAATAAAAGGAATATAGAAATTATTTTCAGTAAACGTACAGACCATTTCCGTCATCAGTTGAGGTTTGCAGTTGTGGTTTTAGCTTTGAAGCTACAGTGTTCACAAATACAGCAACAAAGAATAGGCTACCTCCAGGCATATCTACTTTTAATTTATATTTTGCTGTATACACCAATCACCCATAACATTCTGACCACTGACAGGTATAGTGAATAATAACACTGATCATCTTGTTACAATGACATGTAAGAAGTGGGTGGGATATATTAGGCAGCAAGTGAACATGTTGTCCCTGTAGTTGATGTGTTGAAAGTAGAAAAGACAAGGGCGGACATGTAATGGCTAGACCTAGACGACTGGGTCAGAGCAATTCCAAAACTGCAGCTCTTGTGGGATGTTCCCGGTCTGCAGTGGTCAGGACTGACCAACAGTGGTCCAAGGAAGGAAAACTGGTGAACCAGCAACAGGGTCATGGGTAGCTAAGGTTCATTAAAACAGAACCAGTAAAAGGGGTGGGCAGAAGGAAGATTTTCCCCGGGCAGTGTCTTACATTGTGGTGAGGGGGGGCACACTCGGAGCTTCCATCGCTGCTCCTGCCTCACTGACAGGAGTGACTGTGTATTCACCACATGATTTACTGATTCCCCGACTCCTGCTGTGCCGATGTTCTGCCGAAAACTCCAACTTGCCGAAATCTCCAACCACGTTATTTCTGGTGAATGTACACCAGAAATAATTGGAGATTTCGACCACTTAGTGTTTTCACACAACACCGACAGCCTATATAATCCGGTAGATGCTATCAGAGACGTAACTAGAACCTTCAGGGCCCCGGATCAAGAAACCATGAAAGTCCCCCCGGACCTCTGGCCGGGGCCCTTACCTTCAAGCCTGGGGCTTTTCCCACTGATCCTGGGGCCTTTTACTCTCGTTGTGGGGCCCTTTATTACAGTCCTGCAGTGGGACCCTTTCACAAGTTTTGCAGTGGGCTCCCTTCCTGCCATCTTGGGGCCTCCCCACGGTGGTGGAATGCCAGGGCCCAGTCACAAGTGTGACCTTTGCAATCCTGGAAGTTCACCCACTGGTGTCAGTAGTTTTTATTTTTTGGTATTTTAATTGTATTATTTTTTATCATTTTATTTTATTTTTTTTACAAAGTCACTGACTATGACTCTGTCCATTCAGCTGGTAAATTACATATTTACCGACCCCCTTCCTGGTTCTCTATTGTGACACATCCCTTGCAGCAGCTGACAGGAGAGGAGAGGGAGCACAGTGAGGGGGGGGGCAGCACAGTGGGAGGGGGGGACCAGGGAAGCACACAGGTGCCCAGAGACAGCAGAACACAAGTGAAATGGATAGGAGGAGTGGTGGGGGCCGCATACAGAGGAACCAATCTCTTCTATTTTCCTCCTGCAGCTACAGGAGGAAAAGGGGGGGGGGCAGTGATTTCTCTACATGCTGCCCCCTCCGCCTTGGAGCATGAGGCCCGGTTGCATTTGCAACCCCTACAATCCCTGTAGTTATGCCCCTGGATGCAATAATTTGTGCAGGTTGTTAGTCCGCCCGCTAGTAACCAGAAACATGGCCGCCTCCGAGGCAACGACAACTAGTGGACGGACTAACAATCCCTACTAATTATAGCATCTACTGGAGTGTATAGGCTGCCGGTGTTGTGTGAAAACACCAAGTGGTCAAAATCTCCAATTATTCCTGGTGTACACTAACCAGAAATAACGTGGTTGGAGATCTCGGCAAGTTGGCGTTTTCAGCAGAACACTGCATAAAAATTGAAAAAGTAGTACATGCACTACTTTTGCAATTTCGGGTGCGACTTCAATAGACATCTGTGCATGAAGCCACACAGATGTCTTCAAAGTTGCACGATTTCAAATCCACATAAAATATGTAAATGGGGGCTAATGGTGGGTCCACACCGGTGAGCTGTGGTTTGGCCACCGCGTAATTGTATGTGCAGTTTATCCGCAGTTTTAGGTGCACTCCCATTAAGTTCTATTAGACTGTTTTCATGAAAGCAAATAACAGCTTTGCATTCTGCATCTTTGATGTGCGTTCAGAAAACACACAGTCCACTAGAATTCATCAGCAGCACACCTAAAACTGCAGGTACACCGCACATACAATCACACTGCGGCCAAACCACAGCGCACCAGTGTGAACCCGCTATAAGGCTAGGTTCACACACTTGCATGTCAGGATCATGCACCAAATTATGGTTTTCCTGACAAACACAGAAGCCCACTGTCCTTTAGTAGATGTGCAGCAGTGCCATTGATAGTTAAGGGCACCCCCACACATCTGCTAATGCACACATTTTCATACACACCAAATCACATGGTGCTGCAACACCATGTGGTTTGGTGCGGAACATTTTTAGAAAAGGGTCATGGACTTCTTTTCCACATTTCACATTTCCACAGTGAGACCACCGAACACTACCCCATATTTGTGCACCCATTACTCTCAGGCTGCTGCAGTGTAACACTGTAAGTACTATTATAGTGCATGCCACAAAATGTTACAGACCTTACACAGTGGCCGCTGGTGCTCAAAATTTTTTGGGGGCGCAAACAGAAAAATGTAATAGGCATTGCTTTGCGGCAAAAAACGCTGTAAAAAATTGCGTGACTTTGAGGTCGCAAAAGTGTGAAAGGGGCCTTCAGTAAATAAGGTACAGTGTGCCCCCTTTCAATGCACAGTGACCAGCGTGCCCCCTTTCAATGCAGAGAGACCAGCGTGCCCCCTTTCTATGCAGAGAGACCAGCGTGCCCCCTTTCAATGAAGAGAGACCAGCGTGCCCCCTTTCAATGAAGAGAGACCAGCGTGCCCCCTTTCAATGAAGAGAGACCAGCGTGCCCCCTTTCAATGAAGAGAGACCAGCGTGCCCCCTTTCAATGCACAGTGACCAGCATGCCCCCGTTCAATGAAGAGAGACCAGCGTGCCCCCCTTTCAATGCACAGTGACCAGCGTGCCCCCTTTCAATGCACAGTGACCAGCGTACATGCCCCCTTCAATGCAGTGACCAGCGTACATGCCCTCTTTCAATGCAGTGACCAGCATACATGCCTCATTTGAATGCATTGACCAGCATACATGCCCCCTTTCAATGCACTGACCAGCATACATGCCCCCTTTCAATGCAGTGACCAGCGTACATGCCTCATTTGAATGCATTGACCAGCATACATGCCCCCTTTCAATGCACTGACCAGCATACATGCCCCCTTTCAATGCAGTGACCAACGTACATCCCCCTTTCAATGCAGAGACCAGCATACATGCCCCCTTTCAATGCAGTGACCAGCGTACATCCCCCCTTCAATGCAGTGACCAGCATACATGCCCCCTTTCAATGCAGTGATCAGCGTATATGCCCCCTTTCAATGCAGTGACCAGTGTACATGCCCCCTTTCAATGCACTGACCAGCGTACATGCCCCCTTTCAATGCAGTGACCAGTGTACATGCCCCCTTTCAATGCAGTGACCAATGTACATGCCCCCTTTCAATGCACTGACCAGCGTACATGCCCCCTTTCAATGCAGTGACCAGCATACATGCCCCCTTTCAATGCAGTGACCAGCGTACATGCCCCCTTTCAATGCAGTGACCAGCATACATGCCCCCTTTCAATGCAGTGACCAGAGTACATGCCCCCTTTCAATGCAGTGACCAGAGTACATGCCCCCTTTCAATGCAGTGACCAGTGTACATGCCCCCTTTCAATGCACTGACCAGCGTACATGCCCCCTTTCAATGCAGTGACCAGCGTACATGCCCCCTTTCAATGCAGTGACCAGCGTACATGCCCCCTTTCAATGCACTGACCAGCGTACATGCCCCCTTTCAATGCACTGACCAGCGTACATGCCCCCTTTCAATGCAGTGACCAGTGTACATGCCCCCTTTCAATGCACTGACCAGCGTACATGCCCCCTTTCAATGCAGTGACCAGCATACATGCCCCCTTTCAATGCAGTAACCAGTGTACATGCCCCCTTTCAATGCAGTGACCAGCATACATGCCCCCTTTCAATGCAGTGACCAGAGTACATGCCCCCTTTCAATGCAGTGTGCCTCCCCCCCCCCCCCCGAGACCAGTGCACTTACCTGGAGCGGCCAATCAGGAAGCGCGTATCAGACCCGCTCCCTGATTGGCCAGGAGGAGGATCCGTGTGACAATAGTGAGTTTTCATTCTCTATTGTCACACAATGGGTGGGCTCGGGCGCACAGCTCTGCACCCCGGGTCCACCCTTTGCTGCAGCCTATTAGATCCTCTGGCTCTAATCTGCCAAAAAAAAAGAAAAACCCTAATGAACTCCATGCGTCCGGCGCCCCTGCATGCAGATTAGGGGGGCAGACGCATGGATAGGGGGGGCAGCGCCCCTGCGCCCCCAACGCACCGGCCACCACTGACCTTACAACTATTAGTCTGATCGGGGGGGGGGGGGGCATCTCTGCCCTGGGCACTGGATGACCTTCTCCCAGCACTGCATTGATGAATGGGCTTCTCTCTGCACCAGGGATTAGCTCAGGCATGCTTGGATCCCAGTCTGAACCCACCTGAGCTATTCTGCAAGGAAGCTGTCATTGCACAGGGCAGAGGTATTCCCTCTCTGGAGCCCCATATTTACCTGCCCCTGGTATACGTGCAGCTGCAGGATGGAAAATATCTCATCTGCTTTTGTCTGGCCCACAGTGACAGCTTCCTGACAGAATAGTTCTATTCCAAATGCTGCTTAATGCATTGATATTAGTGATGTCGCGAACCTAAAATTTGCCGTTCGCGAACGGCGAACGCGAACCTCCGCGAATGTTCGCGAACCGGGTGAATCGCCATAGACTTTGATAGGCAGGCGAGTTTTAAAACCCACAGGGACTCTTTCTGGCCACAATAGTGATGGAAAAGTTGTTTCAAGGGGACTAACACCTGGCTGGACTGTGGCATGCCGGAGGGGGATCCATGGCAAAACTCCCATGGAAAATTACGTAGTTGACGCAGAGTCGGGTTTTAATCCATAAAGGGCATAAATCACCTAACATTCCTAAATTGTTTGGAATAACGTGTTTTAAAACATTTTACGTGTTTTAAAACATCCAGTGTGTGTATACGATCAGGTATGATGTTGTATCGATCAGGGAGTGTAAGGGTTACGCCCGCTTCACAGTGACAGACCAAACTCTGACAGACCAAACTCCCCGTTTAACAGTCAGTCAGTCCATTTGCACAACCGCAAACTCCGCATTTGCACAAGGTTGGATACCAAGCTAGCCATGTCCCGTTCCTTGTCCTCACTGACGTCATTGAAGGTCTCTTCCTCCACCCAGCCACGTACAACACCAAGGGTCCCCAAAAGGTGACAACAAGCCCCCTGGGACGCCTGCTGTGGTTGGTCTTCCACCTCCTCAAAGCCACCTTCCTCCTCTGACTTCTCTTCTTCAGACTCCTCTCTCTGCGTTGCCGCAGGTCCAGCAATCGACAATGACAATGCTTCTGGTGGTGATGGGGACCACAACTCTTCCTCTTCCTCTTCATGCTCATCTACGGCCTGATCCAGCACTCTTCGCAGGGCACGCTCCAGAAAAAACGCTTATGGGATGAGGTCGATGATGTTGCCTTGGGTTTGACTGACCAGGTTTGTCACCTCCGCAAAAGGACGCATGTGCCTACAGCCATTGTGCATGAGCATTCAGTAACACGGCCAAAAAATACCCAGCTCCGCAGAGGCTGTCCTCTTTTTTTTTAAATTAAAAAAATCTGTTCTTATCAGTTTAATCCCTGTTACATTACGTCCCCTATCAGGGGCCGGTGTATGGAATAGATTTTAGTAACCAGGAGAGGGAAAAAGATGGTTGGTCTGTCCTCTTACTTCCAATTTTGGGCACTGCGCGTGCGCCGTGCAATGTACTGTGCCATCCTATATGAGTGGTGTGTTAAGTGGTACTATTCTTATCAGTTTAATCCCTATTACGTCCCCTATCAGGGGACGTGTATCGAATAGATTTTAGACAAGCGCAAAGAGTTGTCAATAGTTGACACACTCATGACATAAATTTTATTCCTCTATGGGTCAATCTTGCTGTAGTGATGACTGTGCTCATGCGCACGTTTGGGAGATTGCAGGCGATGGCAGTTTTTCAAAGCCTATGGTCGTGCTGAGGTAGTTCAGTGACAATTAGGTGACCCAGAAAACAATGATTCTGCAGTGTGGGCCCATTGTTGGCCTAGTAGGCTTTAATGATCACCCAAGATGATCATAAAGAAAATTAAATTATCCAGCGGATCGCTTTTGGTCTGTTCACAATGAAGCAACGACCTTATCATCTGCATTGTGCCAACATTGCCAACACACTCCTAGAGGTGATCGCTTAATTGTGATATGCAAGCCCCTTCACCACAACAAGGTAACGATCACGAAGGTGAATTGACACATGTATGTGCCTTTTTTTTGTGTTTTGTTTTTTGCAGCCACAGTGTAGCACTAGAGGCCAGAAAAATTAGGCATGTACACATGCCTGAAAAAGTAGGTATTGTTGCAGCCGCTGCTGTAGCAGCGGCCGGAAAAATTGAGGTTTTCCAGGCAGAAAGTTCACTAAAACATTGCGGCTTGAACCATAGTTGGTGGCGGAGAAGTCACGTAAGTCATCCGGCATGCAGAGATTAAATACAGCAGCGTGTGGACCATTTTTAGCCCAAGGCATCTCATCAGGCCTTTTTTACTCAAATGTATCCCCCACTGTCAGTCCCTTCGGGGATCCACGCCTCATTCATCTTAATAAAGGTGAGGTAATCTAGACTTTTTTGACCTAGGCGACTTCTCTTCTCAGTGACAATACCTCCTGCTGCGCTGAAGGTCCTTTCTGACAGGACACTTGAAGCGGGGCAGGCCAGAAGTTCTATCACAAATTGGGATAGCTCAGACCACAGGTCAAGCCTGCACACCCAGTAGTCAAGGGGTTCATCGCTCCTCAGAGTGTCGATATCTGCAGTTAAGGCAAGGTAGTCTGATACCCGCCGGTCGAGTCGTTCTCTGAGGGTGGACCCCGAAGGGCTGTGGCGATGCGTAGGACTTAAAAAGCTCTGCATGTCCTCCATCAACAACACGTCTGTAAAGCGTCCTGTCCTTGCCGGGGTGGTTGTGGTAGGAGGAGGATTACTTTCACCTCTTCCCCTGTTAGATTCCCGTTGTGCTGTGACATCACCCTTATACGCTGTGTAAAGCATACTTTTAAACTTATTTTGTAGCTGCTGCATCCTTTGCGACTACTGGTAATTTGGTAACATATCAAACACTTTCTGCTTATACCGGGGGTCTAGTAGCGTGGCCACCCAGTACAGGTCGTTCTCCTTCAGCCTTTTTATACGAGGGTCCCTCAACAGGCATGACAGCATGAAAGACCCCATTTGCACAAGGTTGGATGCCGAGCTACTCATGTCCAATTCCTCGTCCTCAATGATGTCATTGAAGGTGTGTTCTTCCCCCCAGCCACGTACAACACCACGGGTACCAGATAGGTGACAACGAGCACCCTGGGATGCCTGCTGTGGTTGGTGTTCCTCCTCCTCAAAGCCACATTCCTCCTCTGACTCCTCTTCCTCAGACTCCTCTTCCAGCGTTGCCGCAGGTCCAGCAAGCGATGATAAGGCTGTTTCTGGTGGTGATGGTGACAACAACTCTTCCTCTTCACGCTCATCTATGGCCTGATCCAGCACTCTTCGCAGGGCACGCTCCAGGAAGAAAACATATGGGATGATGTCGCTGATGGTGCCTTCGGTGCGACTGACTAGGTTTGTCATCTCCTCAAAAGGACGCATGAGCCTACAGGCAATTTGTTGGCGGCATTGAATTTGTCCAGTAACGTGGCAAAAAAATACCCAGCTCCGCAGAGGCTGTCCTAGCACCCCGGTCATACAAATACTCGTTGACCGATTTTTCTTGTTGGAGCAGGCGGTTGAACATTAGGAGTGTTGAATTCCAACGTGTGGGGCTGTCACAAATCAAGCGCCTCACTGGCATGTTGTTTCGCTGCTGAATATCTGAAAAGTGCGCCATGGCCGTGTAGGAATGCCTGAAATGGCCACACACACCTTCCTGGCCTGCTTGAGGACGTCCTGTAAGCCTGGGTACTTATGCACAAAGCGTTGTACAATCAGATTCAACACATGTGCCATGCACGGCACATGTGTCAACTTGCCCAAATTCAATGCCGCCAACAAATTGCTTCCGTTGTCACACACCACTTTGCCGATCTCCAGTTGGTGCGGGGTCAGCCACTGATCCACCTGTGCGTTCAGGGCGGACAGTAGTGCTGGTCCGGTGTGACTCTCTGGTTTCAGGCAAGTCAACCCCAAGACAGCGTGACACTGTCGTATCCGGCATGTGGAATAGCCACTGGGGAGCTGGGGGGGGGGGTGCAGTTGGTGTGGAGCAAGACGCAACAGCAGAAGAGGACTCAGCCGAGGAGGTTAGCAAAGAGGATGGAGTAGGAGGAGTAGAGGAGGTGGCAGCAGGCCTGCCTGCAAGTCGTGGCGGTGTCACCAACTCCTCTGCAGAGCCATGCATTCCATGCTTGGCAGCCGCCAGCAGGTTTACCTAATGCGCAGTGTAAGTGATATACCTGCCCTGACTGTGCTTTGCAGACCAGCTATCAGTGGTCAGATGGACCCTTGCCCCAACACTGTCTGCCAGACATGACATGACTTCCTTTTCCACAATAGAGTACAGGTTGGGGATTGCCTTTTGTGAAAAAAAATTTCGGCCGGGTACCTTCCACTGCGGTGTCCCAATAGCGACAAATTTTTTGAAGGCCTCAGACTCCACCAGCTTGTATGGTAAAAGCTGGCGGGCTAAGAGTTCCGACAAGCCAGCTGTCAGACGCCGGGCAAGGGGGTGACTCTGTGAGATTGGCTTCTTACGCTCAAACATTTCCTTGACAGACACCTGACTGTGGGCAAATGAGCAGGAACTGCTGAAGGTGAGAGGCGGAATGGCGGCACTGGCGGGTTGTTCATAGGGGGCAAGGAGGACAGCAGTGGTTGATGTGGCTGAAGATGCTGGGCCATGAGGAGGATGGTGGCTTTGAGTTTGTGTGCTGCTTTTACTCATGTGTTGATCCCATAGGCTTTTGTGATGTGAGATCATGTGCCTTCGCAAAGCAGTTGTACCTAGGTGGGTGTTGGACTTCCCACGACTCAGTTTCTTTTGGCACAGGTTGCAAATGGCATCGCTGCTATCAGAGGCAGACACACAAAAAAAATGCCACACTGCTGAGCTTTGCAATGACGGCATTCTGGTGGTGGCAACAGCTTGCGTTGAATGGCATGCTGTCTGGCTGACCCCGGGTGCCGATACATGCTGTCTGACTGTGCCACTAGCTCCTTGCGATGACCTCCCCCTGCTTCCAACTCGTCTCCTCCTCCTCTCTGTCTCCCCATCTGAACTTTCCCCCTCTTCTTCTGCTCTTCGAGCAGGCACCCAGGTGACATCCACGGACACATCGTCATCATCAGCCGCTTCACTTGAAAACTCAGCAAAGGCAGCAGCAGCAGGTACAACATCATCATCATCATCACAATGTACGTCCATGTGTATAATGCTGCCTGACTGAGACATATCCCCGTTATCTACATCCTCTGGCAATAATGGTTGTGCATCGCTTATTTCTTCCAACTCATGTGTAAATAACTCCTCTGACAGATCAAGTGATGTGGCTGTGGTGCTAGTGTTGGTGGTGGAGCCGGCGGGCGGGCGAGTGGTAAATTGAGAGGTGCCCGAAGCTGAGCTGGAGGAGGATGGTGCATTAAGGTTCCCAGCGGAAGCTGTAGACGATTGGGTGTCCTGTGTAAGCCAGTCAACTATGTCCTCAGAATTTTTTGAGTTCAGGGTACGTGGCTTCTGAACACTGGGCATTATTCTAGGGCCAAAGGAAATTACAGCACCATGACCACGACGGCCCCTGCGGGGTGGCCTGCCTCTGCCTGTCATTTTTTTTTTGTATTTGTCATACTATGCGTGCAAGCTGCTGTGCCACCGTATATATGAGTGGTGGGCACTGCAGTGGGCACAGTACACTCTGTGGTCCCGGAAACTCACTGGCAGGCCAGGCAACTGCAATTATAAAAAAATATATATATATATTTTTAATTTGCAAGCTGCTGTGCCACCGTATATATGAGTGGTGGGCACTGCAGTGGGCACAGTACACTCTGTGGACCGGACACTGACTCGCAGGCCAGGCAACTGCAATTATAAAAAAATATATATATTTTTAATTTGCAAGCTGCTGTGCCACGGTATATATGAGTGGTGGGCACTGCAGTGGGCACAGTACACTCTGTGGACCTGACACTCACTGGCAGGCCAGGCAACTGCAATTCTAAAAAAATATATATATTTTTAATTTGCAAGCTGCTGTGCCACCGTATATATATGAGTGGTGGCACTGCAGTGGGCACAGTACACTCTGTGGACCTGACAGTCACTGGCAGGCCAGGCAACTGCAATTATAAAAAATATATATATTTTTTTTAATTCGCAAGCTGCTGTGCCACCGTATATATGAGTGGTGGGGACTGCAGTGGGCACAGATGTAGAATTAGCCAGTGGAAAGCAAGTTTCAGAGGGCAGAAATGGGGGCATTAGCAGTAGGGTGTTCAGAGCTCCTAAACCCAGGGTGGGTATGGGGAAAAATCAAGCGAGCAGCCTAAAAACATCAAATGAGGATATATGTAACCAGTCAAAATGAAGAGGTTTGTTTACCAATGCCAGAAGCCTGGCCAACAAGATGGGACAGCTGGAGCTACTGATGTTTGAGGAGGACTTCGATTTTGTGGGGATAACAGAGACTTGGTTTGACAGCTCTCATGACTGGATGGCGACCATTCAGGGGTATTCCCTTTATCGCAGAGATAGAGAAGGTAAAAAAGGGGGAGGGGTATGTCTGTATATTAAGAACAGTGTACAGGTAAATATGAGGGATGATATTAATAATGGAGCTAAGGACGAGGCAGAATCCCTATGGGTAGAACTTCAAAGGGAAGGCACGGTGGGGAAGGTAATATTGGGCGTATGCTATAGGCCCCCCAACCAGAGGGAGGAGGGGGTGGCGGACCTCATTTTACAGATAGGATTGGCAGCAAGGATGGGAAATGTCATTATAATGGGGGACTTTAATTATCCAGAAATAGGGCAGAAGGAACCGCACACTCAGCCAATGCTAGGCAGTTCCTAAATGTTTTGCAGGATAATTTCATGGGTCAGATGGTGAATGCACCGACAAGAAACAATGCGGTACTTGACCTACTGATTACCAACAATACAGACCTGCTCACGGATATAGAAATACGGGGCAACTTAGGAAACAGTGACCATAGGTCAATAAGTTTCAGTATTAATTACAGTAATAGGAAACACAAGGGTAATATAAGGACACTGAATTTCAAAAGAGCCAATTTCCCAAAACTGCGCTCGCTGCTAGAAAATATCAATTGGGATAGAACCCTGGGAACAAAGAACACGGAGGAAAAATGGGAGTGCTTCAAGAGCATACTAAACAAGGGGATTGACCAGTGCATTCCAAAGGGAAATAAATTTAAAAGAGCAAAACTAAACCCTGGGTGGCTAAACTCCAACATAAAAATGCATATTAGTGCTAAGGAAAAGGCCTTCAAAAAATACAAGACTGAGGGGTCATTGGCAGCATTTAAGCATTACAAAGAGTGTAATAAGAAATGTAAAAACGAAATCAGGGCTAAGGATGATCGAACTTTTGAAAAGTTCGGTTCGGCCAGAACATCCGAACTTCCCGAAAGTTCGGCCCGGATTTCAGAACCCCATTGAAATCAATGGGACCCGAACTTCGGTAATCAAAAAACACCATTTTGAAGCCCCAAAACCCAATAAATGCCCCTAAAAAGTGCCTAGGGTTCTGGGTCATGCCCCATTAACTATGAATCACACAAAAAAAATTTATTAAAAATTGTAATTTTTGATAAAAAACCCAATTATTGAAAAATTAAAAAAAAAAAAAAAGAAGAGATTATTTGATTTTTACTTTGGATTTAGTATCTGGAGGGTCTAAAATGTGTGCATGTGAAGTTTCAGCGCTGTAGCATGTCCAGAACCATGAAAAAAAAAAAAAACGATAATTTTTCAGTAGAACAGGGATGTGGTTCGGGAGCCTCCTTTAACTTTAACACCTATATGATCTTTTTTTCTGGTTCTGGACATGCTACAGAGCTGAAACTTCACAGGTACACCTTTTAGACCCCCCAGACACAAAATCACACAAAAAAAAGTTCTTAAAAATTGTCATTCTTTATAAAAAAGCCAATTATTGAAAAATTAAAAAAAAAAAAAAAAAGAGATTTTTTGATTTTTACTTTGGATTTCAGATCTGGGAGGTCTAAAAAGTGTACATGTGAAGTTTCAGCTCTGTAGCATGTCCAGAACCATAAAAAAAAAAGATTGTGTGTATTAGAAAACTTTAAGCACAGGAATATGGCTTCTCTGCTGTAACACCTTGCCGGTTTAATAGAAGGGATTTTTTTTTTTTTGACGCTAGCGTTTTTTTTGGGCATTTTTTGGGGTTCTTTTGAGGCAGGCAAAACATCTGAACTTGTGTATAGTGGTATATATACACACATACATATATTTATATACACACCTAGACATATATAGGTGTGATAGTAGCAGAAATATATGCTTGCGCTAATGAAATCATTTACAGTAATATATTTCTGCTACTATCACACCTATATATGTCTAGGTGTGTATATAAATATATGTATGTGTGTATATATACCACTATACACAAGTTCAGATGTTTTGCCTGCCTCAAAAGAACCCCAAAAAATGCCAAAAAAAACGCTAGCGTCAAAAAAAAAAAAATGCCCAGGTGTGTTTTTGCTGGCATTTTTGGGGGGGTTTTGGAGGCAGGCAAAACATCAGAACTTGTGCACAGTACCACTATACACAAGTTCAGATGTTTTTCCTGACTGCAAAGAACCCAAAAAAATGCCTTCTATTAAACCGGCAAGGTGTTACAGCAGAGAAGCCATATTCCTGTGCTTAAAGTTTTCTAATACAAACGATCTTTTTTTTTTATGGTTCTGGACATGCTACAGAGCTGAAGCTTCACATGTACACTTTTTAGACCCCCCAGATCTGAAATCCAAAAATCTCTTTTTTTTTTATTTTTTTTTTAATTTTTCAATAATTGGCTTTTTTTTATCAAAAATGACAATTTTTAAGAACTTTTGTGTGATTTTGTGTCTGGGGGGTCTAAAAGGTGTACCTGTGAAGTTTCAGCTCTGTAGCATGTCCAGAACCCCCAAAAAAAGATCATATAAGTGTAAAAGAGGGTTCCCACCATCCCTGCTCTACTGAAAAATGATCTTTTTTCTGGTTCTGGACATTCTACAGAGATGAAACTTCACAGGTACACTTTTTAGACCCCCCAGACACGAAATCCAAAAAAATTCATGCCTGCCTCCAAAAATGCCCGATGAATGCAAGAAAAAACGCCGTAGAGAAGCCGTATTCCTGTTCTAATAAAAATTATAAGAAAATGCTAATTTTTGGGGGGTTCTGGACATACTACAGAGCTGAAACTTCACATGCACACTTTTTAGACCCCCCAGATACTAAATCCAAAGTAAAAATCAAAACATCTCTTTTTTTTTTTTTTATTTAATTTTTTTTTAATTTTTCAATAATTGGGTTTTTTATCAAAAATGACAATTTTTAAGAACTTTTTATTTGTGTGATTTTGTGTCTGGGGGTCTAAAAGGTGTACCTGTGAAGTTTCAGCTCTGTAGCATGTCCAGAACCAGAAAAAAAAAAGATTGTTTGTATTAGAAAACTTTGAGCACAGGAATATGGCTTCGCTGCTGTAACACCTTGCCGGTTTCAAAGCAGGCATTTTTTTGGGTTCTTTACAGTCAGAAAAAACATCTGAACTTGTGTATAGTGGTACTGTGCACAAGTTCAGATGTTTTGCCTGCCTCCAAAACCCCCCAAAAAATGCCAGCAAAAACACACCTGGGCATTTTTTTTTTTTTATGACGCTAGCGTTTTTTTTGCATTTTTTGGGGTTCTTTTGAGGCAGGCAAAACATCTGAACATGTGTATAGGGGGTATATATAGACATATATGTCTGAATATATACCCCTAGACATATATAGGTGTGATAGTAGCAGAAATATATTACTGTAAATGATTTCATTAGCGCAAGCATTTATTTCTGCTACTATCACACCTATATATGTCTAGGGGTATATATTCAGACATATATGTCTATATATACACCCTATACACATGTTCAGATGTCATGTCTGACATCAAACATGTCCTCAAAAAAGCACTGGCAGTGGCAGCCCCTGCAGCATAAAAAATGCTAGGCTGGTGAGAAGCCATATCCCTGTGCCGAAGCTATTCAGAGAAATGATCATTTCTCTATAGCGGTCACCCTGCTATGGAGGGGTTTTGTCACCCTGCCATAGCAGTCACTGCCAGTTAACCCTACACTACACTACAGTCCCCTGACACTTCACACTTTCCCTACAGAAACTAAATTTTTGAAGCTAAATTTTTGAAGCTAACTTAAGTGTAAAGGAGCACTCTAACTACACTAGATATCCCTTTCCTCACACTAAAAATAGCTAAATGACACTTTTAAAGTAAAATTAACAGAACTGCTTCCACTCTCTTCCATGTCCAGTATAACAATGCTGGGAATATGGCGGGGGCGATCTTATATACTGGGGGGCGTATTCACTAATGATTGGTCTAGGGACCCCCTAGTCACTCCAATCACATTCCTAGCATTCTCCTGCCCCCTCAATTGGCTTTTGCTAATGGTTCTGGTCCAATCACGGGCTTTTAAAGCCCATTTCCTGAAGCATTGCATTTGGTTGCCGAATTCCGAACTTTTTGGGCAAAAAGTTCTAAATTCGGCCGAACCTCGAACACCCAATGTTCGGGCCGAACTGATGGTGGACCCGAACCGTTCGATCATCCCTAATCAGGGCGGCTAAAATAGAACACGAGAGTCATATAGCGGAGGAGAGTAAAAAGAACCCCAAGAAGTTCTTTAAGTATATAAACAGTAAGAAAGCGAGGCCAGAACACATTGGCCCCATAAAAGACGACAAAGGAAATATGGCCACTGAGGACAGAGAAAAGGCGGAAGTGTTAAATAATTTCTTCTCTTCAGTCTTCACAAAAGAATCAGGGGGCTACACTAACCCAGCTTGTAAGGCCGAACTAAACAACACACCTCAGGAAGTGCCGCCATGGCTAACAGAAGATAGACTTAAAACTAAACTAGAAAAACTTAACATAAATAAATCACCGGGACCGGATGGCTTGCACCCGAGGGTTCTTAAAGAGCTCAGCCAGGTGATTGCCAGACCATTATTCTTGATCTTTAAGGATAGTTTACAGACGGGTATGGTGCCAGCTGATTGGAAAACACGGTACCAATATTTAAAATGGGACCGAGGTGTATCCCGGGTAACTATAGGCCGGTCAGCCTAACATCTGTAGTCTGCAAGATTTTGGAGGGGATGTTAAGGGACCACATACAAGACTTTAGTAATGAAAATGGTATTATTAGTAGTAATCAGCATGGATTCATGAAAAATCGTTCTTGCCAAACCAATCTATTAACCTTCTATGATGAAGTGAGCTGCCACCTAGATAAAGGTAAGCCTGTGGATGTGGTGTATCTGGACTTTGCAAAGGCTTTTGACACCGTTCCCCATGAACGCTTACTGTACAAACTAAGGAAGGTAAGTATGGACCATAAGGTGAGTACCTGGATAGAGAACTGGCTCCAGGGGAGAGTCCAGAGGGTGATGATTAATGGGGGGTACTCGGATTGGGCGGGTGTGGAAAGTGGGGTCCCCCAGGGTTCGGTCCTGGGACCAATCCTGTTTAATTTATTCATAAATGATCTAGAGGAGGGGATATCTAGTACAATCTCAGTATTTGCAGATGATACTAAACTAAGCATGCCAATATCTTCTATGCGGGATGTGGAAACCTTACAAGCGGACCTGAACAAAATACCGGGGTGGGCAACTACATGGCAGATGAGGTTTAATGTTGAAAAATGTAAAGTAATGCACTTGGGGGCCAGAAACCAGAAAGCAAGCTACTCACTAGGGGGGGAACCTCTGGGTGAGTCTAGGATGGAAAAGGACCTGGGGGTACTGGTAGACAACAGGCTTGGCAGTGGCATGCAATGCCAAGCAATGCAAGCAAAGCCAACAGAAAACTGGGATGTATGAAAAAGGGGATTCACTCCAGAAATAAAGAGATTATTCTCCCACTATACAAGACTCTGGTCCGGCCACATCTGGAGTATGCTGTCCAGTTCTGGGCACCGGTCCTCAGGAAGGATGTGCTGGAATTGGAAAGAGTCCAGAGAAGGGCAACAAAAATAATTTGGGGAATGGAGGACATCAGCTATGAGAAAAGACTACAAGCACTGAACCTATTTAAGTTCATTCTTCTTCCTCATGAATGTACACATAGCACCCCATACTGACAGAAAAACACAGAATTGTTGACATTGTTGCAGATTTATAAAAAAAAAAAAACTGAAATATCACATGGTCCTAAGTATTCAGACCCTTTGCTGTGACACTCATATATTTAACTCAGGTGCTTTCCATTTCTTCTGATCATCCTTGAGATGGTTCTACACCTTCATTTGAGTCCAGCTGTGTTTGATTATACTGATTGGACTTGATTAGGAAAGCCACACACCTGTCTATATAAGACCTTCCAGATCACAATGCATGTCAGAGCAAATGAGAATCATGAGGTCAAAGGAACTGCCTGAAGAGCTCAGAGACAGAATTGTGGCAAGGCACAGATCTGGCCAAGGTTACAAAAATATTTCTGCTGCACTTAAGGTTCCTAAGAGCACAGTGGCCTCCATAATCCTCAAATGGAAGACGTTTGGGACGACCAGAACCCTTCCTAGAGCTGGCCGTCCGGCCAAACTGAGCTATCGGGGGAGAAGAGCCTTGGTGAGAGAGGTAAAGAAGAACCCAAAGATCACTGTGGCTGAGCTCCAGAGATGCAATCAGGAGATGGGAGAAAGTTGTAGAAAGTCAACCATCCCTGCAGCCCTCCACCAGTCGGGGCTTTATGGCAGAGTGGCCCGACGGAAGCCTCTCCTCAGTGTAAGACACATGAAAGCCCGCATGGAGTTTGTTAAAAAACACCTGAAGTACTCCAAGATGGTGAGAAATAAGATTCTCTGGTCTGATGAGACCAAAATAGAAGTTTTTGGCCTTAATTCTAAGCGGTATGTGTGGAGAAAACCAGGCACTGCTCATCACCTGTCCAATACAGTCCCAACAGTGAAGCATGGTGGTGGCAGCATCATGCTGTGGGGGTGTTTTTCAGCTGCAGGGACAGGACGACTGGTTGCAATCGAGGGAAAGATGAATGCGGCCAAGTACAGGGATATTCTGGACAAAAACCTTCTCCAGAGTGCTCCGGACCTCAGACTGGGCCGAAGGTTTACCTTCCAACAAGACAATGACCCTAAGCACACAGCTAAAATAACGAAGCAGTGGCTTCACAACAACTCCGTGACTGTTCTTGAATGGCCCAGCCAGAGCCCTGACTTAAACCCAATTGAGCATCTCTGGAGAGACCTAAAAATGGCTGTCCACCAACGTTTACCATCCAACCTGACAGAACTGGAGAGGATCTGCAAGGAGGAATGGCAGAGGATCCCCAAATCCAGGTGTGAAAGACTTGTTGCATCTTTCCCAAAAAGACTCCTGGCTGTATTAGATCAAAAGGGGGCTTCTATTAAATACTGAGCAAAGGGTCTGAATACTTAGGACCATGTGATATTTCAGTTTTTCTTTTTTAATAAATCTGCAACAATGTCAACAATTCTGTGTTTTTCTGTCAGTATGGGGTGCTATGTGTACATTCATGAGGAAGAAGAATGAACTTAAATGATTTTAGCAAATGGCTGCAATATAACAAAGAGTGAATCATTTAAGGGGGTCTAAATACTTTCCGTACCCACTGTATATAAAAAAAATGACTCAAATACCAGCCCTAAAAAGGGCTTTTTGGGGTGCTGTTAGGATGCTGTCCTTACAGCAGGAGTGGACCGAGAACACTGAGTAACAAGACTGAGAACACTGACTAACAACTGTCCCTATTAACAGCAGCAGCACTCTCCCTGCTGTCACTAACACACTGCTTCAGAATGATCTAAGATGGATGCTGCCCTTGCTTTTTTATAGGAGGTGGGAGGGTGTGGGAGGGAGGGTATGCTGATTGGCCGGAATGTGTCTGCTGACTGTGAGGTACAGGGTCAAAGTTTGCCTAAATGATGAAGTATAGGGGGCGGACCGAACATCGCATATGTTCGCCCGCAAATGTTCGCCGGGAACCGTCCACCGGCGAACAGTTCGGGACATCTCTATTTGACATACCTCCCTAAATCCAATCTGCAAGGACAGTGTGGTCACCTGCTGACTTGCCACCACCCACAGTCAGCTTAACTCTTCAATAGGAGACAGAAGTTGAATTCAATACGATTTTACTTTTGAAATGTAAAAAGACAATTACTTTCCTGACCCCTGTCTCTGCAAACTACTAACACTGAACGAGTAAATATGAAAGAAACAAGGAGGGTTTAGTTAGGAAGTGGAAGACAGAAACCAAAATCACATAATAAACAAGTTGCAGTGTCCCAAAACTTCCACTAGATGTTAGTATACTACTAAACACTAGGGATGATCGAACTTTTGAAAAGTTTGGTTCGACCAGAACACCCGAACTACCCGAAAGTTCGGCCTGGATTTCAGAACCCCATTGAAATCAATGGGACCCGAACTTCGGTAATCAAAAGACACCATTTTGAAGCCCCTAATAAGTGCCTAGGGTTCTCGGTCAAAAGTTCTTAAAAATTGTCATTTTTGATAGAGAACAAATTATTGAAAAAATTATTGAAAAAAAAAAGGAGATTTCTTTGGATTTAGTGTCTGGGGGGTCTAAAAAGTGCACCTGTGTTTCAGCTCTGTAGCATGTCCAGAACCAGTAAAAAAAGATTGTTTGTATTAGAATTGCAATAGAACAGGATAGTTGCTCCGCTATTTTCACACCTTGCCGTTTTTGTAGCAGGTGTTGTTTTGGGCATTTTTTGGGGGGTTTGGAGGCAGGCATAACATCAGAACTTCTGTGTAGGGGTATATATACACACACACATGTATGTATATATACACATACACATATATAGGTGTGAAAGTAGCAGAACACTATGCTTGCGCTAATGAAATAATTAACAGGCATATGGCTTCTCTCCTTTCACACCTATATGTGTGTATGTGTATAAATACATATAAGTGTGTGTGTATATATACCCCTATACACAAGTTCAGATGTTATGCCTGCCTCCAAAGACCCCCAAAAAATGCCCAAAAAAACGCCTGCAACAATACACCTGGCTTTCAATGCTGGGAGGTCATCCATGGATGTCCTCCCATGATCACGCTGCCCGCACACCCACCGAGGTGCTGGGGCAGCGCGTTCTGTGACCGCCGAGTCCTTCATACTTAGCTGATCACAGATTGGGGTAAAGGCCCAATGACCTTTACCTAACAATCGGCTGTCAGCCAATGAAAGTTGATCAGAGGATGTAAACACAAGCCGGCTATCGGCTTTTCTCTCCTCACGCTGTCCATAAGGAGAGATGAAGAAAGCTAATATCCAGCTTCTATTATTGGTCCCAACAGTGCCCCCCAGTGCTGCCAATCAGTGCACACCAGTGCCACTAGTTAGTGATCATCAGTGCCACCTATCAGTGCCCATTAGTGTTGCCAATCAGTGCCTCATCATCAGTGTCTGCCTATCTGTGCCGCCTACCAAAGCCCATCAGTGCCACCTACCAGTGCCCATCAGTGCCAGCTATCAGTGCTCATCAGTGCCTCCTATCCGTGCCACCTCTTACTGCCCTTCAGTGCCACCTATCAGAGCCCATCAGTGTCACCCATCAGTGCCACCTATCAGTGCCCATCAGTGCCACCTATCAGTGCCTCTAAGTGCTGTCTATCAGTGCCACCCATCAGTGCCACCTATTAGTGCCTATCAGTGCTGCCTCATCAGTGCCACCTATCAGTGCCCATCAGTGCCACCTATCAGTGGCACCTAGTGGATGGTGCCAGGGTGGAGGAACATGACTGGCCAGTGCAGAGTTCTGACCTCAACCTGCCTTTTCATCCACAACCACCCCAAACTGGCTCATCCTTGTTGTGGGCACTGGTCCAAATCATTTGCTGGAGGGGGATTATGGTGTGGGGTTGCTTTTCAGGTGTTGTGCTTGGCCCCTTAGTTCCAGTGAAGGGAACTCTTAAGGTGTCAGCATACCAAGACATTTTGGACAATTTCACACTCCCAACTTTGTGGGAACAGTTTGGGGATGGCCCCTTCCTGTTCCAACATGACTGCACACCAGTGCACAAAGCAAGGTCCATAAAGACATGGATGAATTCGTTTGGGGTGGAGGAACTTGACTGGCCTGCACAGAGTCCTGCCCTCTAACTGATAGAACATCTTTGGGATGAATTAGAGTGGAGACTGCGAGCCAGGCCTTTTTGTCCAACATCAGTGCCTACCCTCACAAATGCGCTTCTGGAAGAATGGTCAAACATTCCCATAGACACAGATGAAGCTGTTATAGCTGCAACGGATGGGCCAACTCAATACTGAACCCTACGGACTAAGACTGGGATGCCATTAAAGTTCATGTGTGTGTAAAGGCAGGCGTCCCAATGCTTTTGGTAATATAGTGTATATAGTATGTCTCTTTTAGCACATTGCAAAAAATTCAGGAAAATATTGATTGATCGTGATGAAATGAACCCAGCTAAAGATTTCCTACATACAGAAATACACCGGTTATTACAGCCTGTAGCATGACTATGTATGTCTTCGAGCCCTCCAAGCACAATACTGATTTATTTTCTTTACGCCAAAGGCTACGTAAATTTATAATTACTTTCTTTATATATTTTTTTTCTTAGTAGCTGTTTGAGGCATGCATTAAAAAAAAAAAAAAAAATCCAGAGTGTATATTGTTGTAGCATATAGCCTAATGAGTACACTGTCTTCTTGCTGCTGCAACCAAGCATTAAAAAATAGAATTTTGCAAAAAGGCCGGAAATGTTGTAACCGCCTGCAAAGAATGTAGCAATAACATCCTGAATGGAGGACAGACATGTTACATATTAAAGTTAATACCTGCTGGAGGAGAAGTGAAGATGCATAAATGTAATAACGTTAACCACTTAAGCCCCGGAAGATTTTACCCCCTTCCTGACCAGGGTTTTTTTTTGCGATTTTTAACTGCGTGAATTTAACGGACAATTGCGCGGTCGTGCGACGCTGTACCTAAACTAATTTAACGTCCTTTTTTTCCCACAAACAGAGCTCTTTTTTTGGTGGTATTTGATCACCTGTGCAATTTTTTGATCATGCGCTATAAACAAAAAAAGAGCGTAAATTTTGCAAAAATAACAATATTTTTCACATTTTTTTATATGAAATTCCCCAAAAAAAAAAATGTAAAAATCAAAATTTTTTAACATTTTCGGCCAATTTGTTTTATGCTACATATGTTTGGTAAAAAAAAAAAAATTGCAAAAAGCGTATTTTGATTGGTTTGCGAAAAAGTTATCGCGTTTACTAACAAAGGGAAAGATTTTTGTCATTTTTGGTGTTTTTTTTTTAGCGAGTAATGGCGGCGATCTGCGATTTTTTTTTTTGAGGGACTGCGACTCTGCAGACAGATCGGACCCCTGACTGACATTTTTGACACTTTTGGGGGTACCACTGTTACTGTAAAAATGACACTGGCAGGGAAGGGTTTAACTTTACTGGTGATCAAGGGGTTAAGTATGCCCCTAGGGGCTTGATTCTAACTATGGGGGGCGTGGCTTGTGAAGTAATCTGTCTTTCTCCCTCTCCTGAGGGAGATTGCGAGTGGCCGGCAGGCATCGGAGCCGCCGGTAAAACGCGCAGGCTCCCCAGGGAACGAGTGGGGGCGGGAGCGCGCCGGCGGCGCGCGCTCTCCCCCTACAGGCTTGTGGGCGAGCGACGTACCCCTACGTTACTTTGCCTGTAAGCGGCTGAGTGCCGCAGTAAATAGTGGTGCAGCGGTCGGCAAGTGGTTAATCACAGCTGTTTTTTTTTTCAAATGATCACAAATTTAGAAAAAAATAATGTATTTTTCTTCGTTTCTATTATAAAATTTTGCAAATAAAATAACTGTTCTTCATAAATTTAGTCCAAAACCTATTCTGATCCATTTCTTTGGTGGAAATAGCCCAAATGAGTGTATATTATTTAGTCTGTAGGAAATGAATAGTCCAAAAACTATGGCATACTGTATATCTGAAAATTGATCACTCCTGATGTACCGACGGCCTATCTAATTTTTTAAGGCCCACAAATGTCAGGACAGTACAAATATCCCCCAAATGACCCCTGTTTGGAAAGTAGACAGTTCAATGTATTAAGTAAGATACATGGTGAGTTTTTTGGAAGTTTTTTTTTTTTGTCATAATTTTTTGAAAAAGACTCACATTTTTTTTTTTTTTACATACTGCAGTACATTGTCATCCTACAAGTGGTGTAGAGCAGGGACTCTGACCGGTGACAGTGCGAAAAAAAAAAATATATATATATATATATATATATGTATATTTATATATATATATATATATATATATATATATATATATATATATAGTTTTTTATATATATATATATATATATATATATATATATATATATATATATAACATTTTACTACTCTGGGGAAGTGATCAGTATTTTTTTTTTTGTGTGTTATTTTACACATTATGATTGCTTATAGCATTGAATTTTATTGCTATAAGTAAATCATTTACTGAATTAAATTGATCCATTAAGTTTTTTTTTTTTTTTTGTAGTTATCTGTGATTGGCCACAGCTAATCATATGGTACAGATAAGCGGTGACTGGCCCAGTCTGTACCATGTGATCACTGTGACTAATCACAGCTAGCAACAAAAAATGTACACAATGGAAGTCATGAAAGGAAGTCATCCATTGTTTACAATTGTGATGTGATCTGCTGTGATTGGTCACAGTGATCATATGGTATCAACAGAGAGCCGGTAAACGGACCAGTCATCGGTTGTGTCCAATTGACACAGCCGGTGACAGATCGCGCCTCAGCGTCCACCCAGATCGAGAAAAGGCCTATAGCAAAATGACGGCCAGGTGGGCCTTTTCGTCGATCTGGGTGGAACTGGTTAACTATGTGAAAAAATAGGTTGCAGGGCTAAAATATAAAATTAGTGAACATATAGTGCATATGATAAAAAAAAATGAACTCAGTCCATAAAACTACAAAAAAGTCCATATGGATAATCAGTGTCAGTGTAAACAAGGTCAATCCTCCACCAGTGGTCCTTCACCCAAAAACAGAAATGCGCACTCACCAGACCATGTTGCTGTCTTATTAGGACAGCTAATGCGTTTTTGTATATTATACAGCAGGTCTTAAGCCAGAAAGCAAATCAGAAGAGAGGATGACACCGGAGAAAATTCCTTCAAATACTCCAACGGGCAGGAAGTTATATCAATAGATATGCAAGAGAGAAAATGCTTTCCATAGTGTAGTATTTATTAAAAGACAACTAAAAACAAGAAAAAGCCAAACACAAAGGTCTAATCTTCAGAACATCACTTACATGAAAAGCCACCAGAACCCACAATAGCACTGGTGGCTAGGACCTCTGGCATGTAATACTGCTCAAACTAACCACTTAAGGACCAGAAGGTTTTACCCCCTTAATGACCAGGCCATTTTTTACGATACGGCACTGCGTTACTTTAACTGACAACTGGGCGATCGTGCTACGCTATACCTAAAGAAAATTGATGTCCTTTTGTTCCCACAAATAGAGCTTTATTTTGGTGGTATTTGATCATCTGTGCAATTTTTATCTTTTGCGCTAAAACAAAAAAAAAAAAGCAACAATTCTGGAAAAAACAAAAAACAAAAAAAAAAAAAAAATATATATTTCTGCTATAAAACATTCCCAATAAAAGAAATTAAAAAATCAAAAATTTTAATCAATGTAGGCCAATACGTATTCTGCCATATATTTTTGGTAAAAAAAAAATATCACAATAAGCGTATATTGTTTGGTTTGCGCAAACGTTATCGCGTCTACAAACTAGGGGAAAGATTTACGTGATTTTTATTTATTTATTTATTTTTTTACTAGTAATGGCGGCGATCTGCAATTTTTAGTGGGACTGCGATATTGAGGCCGACAGATCAGACCCCTGACTGACACTTTTGGGGGGGGGACCAGTGACATTACTACAGTAATCAGTGCTATAAATATGCACTGTTACTGTACTAATGACACTGGCAGGGAAGGGGTGAACACAAGGGGCGATCAAATGGTTAAATGTGTACCTAGGGGGTACTTTCTAACTGTGTGGGGGATTTACGTACTGGATGAACACAGAGACCTGTGTTCCTAAATAAGAGGAATACAGGATCCCTGTGTTCATAACTGACAGAACAGCAGTGTGCCATGTCTACTTTGGCAGACCGCCATTCTGTCTCCACGGGGAGTGATCGCGGGACCCGCTGATTGGCCCCCCCTCTAGTGGCGCGACCCTACTTACTGCTACACTAAACTATGTACAGTTACATCATTTTGTCTAACAGAGCGAACCTGCTGCAGTATAACTACGGCCGCTGGTCAGAAGTCTGCACTAAGATAGGTCAGATTTTGAGCATCCCCTGCAACAAAAATGTCATTTTTGATGAGATACTCCCAAAGGGAAATCACATCTAAAGGCCACTATCCTCATTAGAGCCCTTCAGGTGCTGCAGCTGATTGATAATGATAAAATCACTCCCATACATATTCACTGTACACATGGACACAGACAAATAAACAGTTATTTCTTAAGAATAACCAAAGGTAGGAATCTGCAACAAAGTTTGCTAAAATCCCTGCAATGTACAGAGAGAAATGTTTTTTTTTTCTCAACAGAAGTGGAGTTACTCTTTAAATTCATGCCCATAACCTTCATTATTCTATATATGTTCTGTAATTGTGCTTCTGTCAAAAAGGGTAGGAACAAAGAAACATAAGCTTTCAACTTGTATTCCACATAGATTCCAGCCAGGGACATTGCTAGGACTCTGAAAGACCTTGAGCAATGGAAAGATAAGAATGATGTGGTGCACTAGGTATGTTATGGGGATTGGTGGCTGCGCCCTCACTGTGCTGGCAGTGGAAAGGGCTTAAAGGAGCAAACCTACATAAAACCTGAATGCACACACACACACCAAAATAGGATATAACCATTTAAGTATCAGCCTGTAATACCCCTTCAATACCAGGCAGTTTTCAGTACTGTGATACTTTGACTGACAATTAGCCTATCATGTAACATAGGGCCTAATTCACTGTACGGCCATTTCGCCGGGTTTTTAGCGGTATGGCGAAGTTTAACGTATGAAATTGGAATACACTGTACCGCCGGCGGACAATAACGTTGAATGTAAAATTCACTAAGACGCAACAACGTCAGGGCGAGACTTAAAAACAGTTCAGCTAAAAAGTTGCACTACTTTTTTCTAAAACATTGTTTAGCACCCCAAAAAAGCCCAAATGACTGTGGAAGATGTGGGATATCATTTGGAGATGAATGGCTTTTAAACTGCATCAAAAAGTGACATATAAAGAGAGATTTCTTCAAAAATGTAAAAAGTAAAAATAGCAACTGAAGTCCCGAGCTGCAAGCAGGCTCATGTGCGCATGCGCAATGCCAACTACGCTGAAAAAAAGTCAGTTTTGCAAAAGCAGGCGGTATAATGAATTCTACGGTAAAGTCCGCCTTTCCGCCCATGTAAACTGGGCGAACTTGGAAAACATGCAGGTTGTCACTGCACACAGTTCATACTTCTAGCAAGTCATTCATTAGTAAACACCATCACATTCCATGGGATGGCAAGCATCATATTATAACCTAATAATTAACTTACACCAGACAGCTTTCTTGGATAATAACTTGGCCACAGCCTTTATTTATTGGTTTATAAATTACTTAACTCATTAATCCATCAATCAATAAATTTTCACTTTTTTATTATCATAACTTTTCAATACATAACACAACTACCCAGCTTTGGCGCTCGGGTTACCACTTAACCATATAAAGACACCTCCAATACTTTGTCCCCCTTTTGAAAAGGTGACCCTACCACATAAATTTATAAGGCCGTGACTTAATATTTATTCACTATTATACATATAATGGGCGGGTGGGCGGGAAGCTCCGTTCCGGCTGCTCTTCTGAGGCGACTGATTCCACGCCCACGCAACCACACCTATATATAGCCTGCCTCGTTTCTAAAAGCTTTGGTCACCTGACCTTCCGCAGGCAGCTATTTTAACCAATCCTAAACCTCTAAACTCGTATCTCCCGCCTAACGCTCTGTACACGGGGGGAACTAGAAACTGCCCCTCTGCAGCCTTCCCATGAGGAAAAAGTAGGAAAATGGGGTCCTTAAAACCCCCTTTCCCTTTTTCCATTCATGGGATGGCAAGCATCATATTATAACCTAATAATTAACTTACACCAGACAGCTTTCTTGGATAATAACTTGGCCACGGCCTTTATTTATTGGTTTATAAATTACTTAACTCATTAATCCATCAATCAATAAATTTTCACTTTTTTATTATCATAACTTTTCAATACATAACACAACTACCCAGCTTTGGCGCTCGGGTTACCACTTAACCATATAAAGACACCTCCACTAAGTCAGGAGGAACTAACCTCCTGACTACCCCACCAGCCCGCGGCCAGTTCTATTGCTGTCTGGAATCCTAAATTCATTATATCCCAACCTATATCCGAAAGATGTATCCCATCCTTCCAATACAAGCCGGGAATACCCCCTTCCAAATCTACGTGTCTAAATGATATGCCATAACCTAAACTCATAAATTTCTCTACTCTATGATTAGTCCTTCTCCTCATTTTCTCAAACACCTTTCCAACTTTATCTTGCAACCAAATAAGTCGAGGGATGATCTCGGAAAATACTATAACCGTACCATGAGAAAAAGCCTTCCATTTTTTGATAACAAAACATATTTTAAAGAAAAGTTTAACTGTTTTTATTTTCCCAATGTCATTACCTACTAGGTGGATTAATAGTATATCCGGTAATGGCCAATCATAACTCAGCCTACCTAGTTCGGTCATCAGATTGTCCCAGATCATCCCACCTTTACCACACCAATATAATTCAAATAAACTTGGGTCCAGATCCAGGTTAGTTCCATAAATTCTTTCTGCCGCTCTTTTGTGGGCCCATCGAACATACGAGTGCCCAACGATCCAAACTATTAACTTCTTACCTAGAATTAGAATGTACATAGTTAGATCTGACATATCTCTGATAGACATTTGACTTCCACCTGCCAATTTTCTTTATACCATCACCTCCTAAACCTAGGCTCGCCGCAGCCGTGGCTGCCCCAATCCTAAATGAGTGGCAAGATAAGCCTTTATTGCACAGCCCTAAGACAGCCAAAATTTTATCGAATATTCTTCGAAATTGAAAACCCGTCAGGGGTGACAGATCTCTATGAATAAAGAGCCGTGACCCCTGCTCCGGCCTCACTTTCAAATACGTCTTTAGTGTTTTTATCGGACATATAGAGTCCACTGTACATTTTCCTAATAATATCCATGTCCCTTTACCCGACTGGTCTGTCTTAGACTTGCGCAAAAATATTTTTAATTTGTCCTTGTCAAAAACCACATCTTCAATTAACAAACCACCTTCATCGCTTTTTGATCTAGGAACCAATTCTGATATTCGTAAGGCTGCAAAAAAACAGATAGAAAACGCTGCTCTCAACAATTTAACCTCATATTCAGAAAAACATGCTCTATCAGCATATTTACAAATATCTATTAGGTTATTCACCGAGATTGGACCTTGATAATTTATCTTAGTTTGTTTCTTTTTGTATCCTTTTAAAACTTGTTGTACTGAAAAGAAGGATAACATAGACTGGTAACCTTTCAATTTCATAAAATATGATACTCCATATAACGTTTTGTTTACATGTGACCAAGACCATTTCTTTTGAAGCAAAGATTCAAGAAAACATAATACTAATCTCTCTTAACTTGTCATTCGTCCATTATTGGCCTCTTGTAAAAATGACAACCACAGTGACCAGGAGCTGCAATAGCTTTTCCACGTTGAATACGCCAGGGAGTTACGAATATTCTCTTGCACTAAACTAAGTCCCATAGATGCCCAGGACATTTCATACCCTCTTTGTTGGCTTCCGGCACCAGTTCGAAGAATTTGCTCATCTGTAAACGTGAGAGAGCGTCAGCAATAACATTGAGTTTTCCTGGAATATAACGAGCCTTTAACCAAATGTTATATAACAGGCACCTGGAAACTAAATAACGAATCATGGAAATGACAGGTTGTGATCTAGAATTTAAACAGTTTATTGCGAATAATACTCCCTTATTATCCGTACTCAATAAAATTCTCCTGTTCTGAAACTTCCATCCCCAAATCTCCACCGCCACTATAACTGGGAATATTTCCAACAGTACAATGTTTTGTAACAGACCTTTAACCTTCCATTTTTCTGGCCATCTCTCCGCACACCACTCATTTCTCCAAATGGCCGAGAACCCGATAGAACCTGCTGCATCCGTGAATAAACAAAATTGTGAATCTGTAATGAATTCTTCCTGAATCATTGTTCTACCATTAAACGTTTGCAAAAATTGTGTCCATAACAGCATATCCTCACGAATATCTTGCGTTAGCCTAATATGCGAAAAAGGACTCTTCAATCCTGACATTTTAAGATACATACGCCTTGAGTATATTCTTCCAACTGGCAGGATTCTAGTCGCAAAGGCCAAATTACCCAAAAGCTTTTGTAGTTCCTTCAACAAAACTTTCTTCTTCCTAATCAATACTAAGATAAGATTGTAAATCTTATCTAACTTGTCCTTAGGTAATTTAAATTCCATGCTGTTTGAATCTATCAAAATTCCCAAAAATTCTAATTTTTGAGAAGGAGGTACCGTTTTTCCTTCAGCTAGCGGGATATTAAACTGGGAACATATATCTCTGAACGTGTTTAATAGCTGTAAGCATTCGCTAGAATTCTTAGGACCCAAGAATAAAAAATCGTCCAAATAGTGAATTGTATATTTGGAACCCGATTTTTCCTTCAGCACCCATTCTAGAAAAGTGGCGAATGCCTCAAAATATGCACACGATAATGAGCATCCCATAGGTAGAAACATGTCGAAATAAAATTTTTCTTTAAACATGAAACCTAGTGAGTTGAAACAACTCGGGTGAATGGGTAGCAACCTAAATGCCGACAAAATATCAGCTTTACTCATCAGTGCCCCCTCGCCCAGCTCCCTCAACAAACCCATTGCCTGTTCAAATGAAGAATATTCCACCGAACAGTCGTTCGGGCTTATCTGGTCATTAAGGGACCCACCCACTGGGAAAGATAAGTGATGTATTAGCCTAAATTTATTCGACTCTTTCTTTGGCAGTATACCCAAAGGAGAAATTCTAAAGTCATTAAATGGTGGATTACAGAATGGGCCTGCAACCCTACCAGCTGCCCTTTCTTTATTTATTTTGTCTTCTACTATATGCGGTAATTCCTCAACTGACTTTAAATTTCTCACCTTTATACAACCTTTTCCTTCAAAGATAGGTAATCTGAAACCCTCTGCAAAACCTTCATAAAGTATGTTGGCCTTCCGTTGATCTGGGTATTTGCACAGCCAGGTTTGCATTTCTTGCAGGTTCACCAGGAGTTTGCCCCTTAAGAAATGGCTCTTTTCCTGATTGGGTATTGGCTGCCATTTTCTTAAAACATTTAGACACGCTATGCGCCCCTGCACAAAAAGCACACTCATGCCTAAAACGGCAATTATGTAGCCACTTACAATTGGAGTCATTAAACGCAAAGCATATACCTTTCTTATAACTTGCGGCCTGATTGGCTCCCACACCTACCGGTCTAGCAATTTGTGGCCTCTGTGGAATTAATAGGTTAAGCCACAAACCCACATCTTTACAACCCCACTGTAGCTCTTTATGCACAGACAACTTTTGCCGAAAGGATTCATCATATGAAAACCAACCAAATCCTCCAAAATTTCGGTACGCCTCAAGGATGATTTCTACATGATGAAAAAGGCCTGCTGCTTTTTCTGGCTGTTTTTCACACATTACCCCTGCAAATATGCAGAAAGCCTGCAGCCAGTTACTAAAATTTTTTGCAACCGGTCTCCTCCTATCCTCATCATTTTTGTCCGGCTTTAGGAATTCCTTACTAGATGGAAGTAAGGACAATATATCTACGAATTCTCCATTCCAGATCTTTTCTTTAATACTTGTACTTAAGTGAAAACCCAGAGGCGAAGGTGAACAGGGCATAGTTTCTTTCAATACAATTTCAGGTACTCTATCCTTAAAACCTGTTACTCTTTCTGGTATTATTTTCCCTACCTCAGGGTTCTGCCACACTGAAGATACATTTTCCGGTTGCATTTTACTATGTAAACTATGTAATGAATCAACTATAAGATTTAATGACTGGTTCAAGTTTTCAAACATAGCAATATTTAACTCACCCGGCCCGGCAGTACCCGGTTCTTCTAAGACCTGCATGTCCTCTGCCGGCCAATACAAAGGGCTGTCTTCTTTATCACTCCTCCGGCAGCTGCCACCGAGGCCAGCATTGGACCTCACTCTGACAGCTCCGGCCTCGGTTGCTCCATGTTGTCCCGACGCTGCACCCGCCTCTTCTTCTCTCGCTGTTTCGTGACTTCCTCGCTTTCTTCCAGCCTTCTTTTCTTCCACTGGTGGGCTGAATTGTCTTCTGGGCGTTCTTCGTCTCTTCAGCCGCTCTTCGGTGGTTGCGGCACTTTCTTGTTGTTCCAGTCCTGGGCTTGCAACCTCCCGGTCTTCTGTAGCCGTCTCCTTTTTTCCCCGCTGTCCACCACTCGGCCTGCCTCTCTTTCCGCTTCTTCTTCCGACACCAGTGACTTCTTCTTCCGCTGTCCCCTTCTTTCCTTCAGCCAGGTCCCTTCTTTGTTGCCGTCCGTCTTCTGACTCCTCTTCAGCCGTCAACTCCAGACAGCGCCGCAGCCATTTCTCTCCTCCTTCTGCTTCGGCCTTCTCCAGCAGCTGTCGAAGTAACGTCTTCATCCCGAAGCTCCGTTCCGGCTTCTTCTGAGGCGACTGATTCCACGCCCACGCAACCACACCTATATATAGCCTGCCTCGTTTCTAGAAGCTTCGGTCACCTGACCTTCCGCAGGCAGCTATTTTAACCAATCCTAAACCTCTAAACTCGTATCTCCCGCCTAACGCTCTGTACACGGGGGGAACTAGAAACTGCCCCTCTGCAGCCTTCCCATGAGGAAAAAGTAGGAAAATGGGGTCCTTAAAACCCCCTTTCCCTTTTTCCATTCAATGTTTTTTAGTGCTTTCCTGCTCAATCATTTTTCCCTTGAACAATGTTATATACAGCTTCTATATAGAACTCCAACATTATATAGTGTTTCCCACAAAATATTTATTGAGTAAATACGTATGGCCGCACAGCTGCATCCCCTACCTGGATATTTTGCCACATTTGGTAAAAACATAAATATATGTATAGCTCTCAATATTGATATATCTATATTTTTTTGGTGGCTTTTTTCTTTGTGGGAATTTCTTTCTATGAAGAGTTTGGTGATACAAATGCCTATGTCCTAAACAATGTCAAAAGTATTGATGGTAACATTTTGAGGGTTGGAGACCTCAAATTGTTGCCCATAGAGAGAGCTATTTCTGGATTCGAACCCACAAACAAAGGGCTCTCTCTCTCTCTCTTTCTCTCTCTCTCTCTCTCTCTCCATATCTATATCTTTATATATATATATATATATATATATATATATATATATATATACTGTATATGTATTTGTATATATAAATTTTCTAGATACATCTATATAAACATTACAAATATTGAGATATAAATATATATACATATATATACACATATATACACATACATACATACATATATATAGATTATATATATATATATATATTATATCTATCTTTCTATCTCTGTCTATATATCTATATCTACAGTGCCTTGCGAAAGTATTTGGCCCCCTTGAACTTTGCGACCTTTTGCCACATTTCAGGCTTCAAACATAAAGATATAAAACTGTCATTTTTTGTGAAGAATCAACAACAAGTGGGACACAATCATGAAGTGGAACGAAATTTATTGGATATTTCAAACTTTTTTAACAAATAAAAAACTTAAAAATTGGGCGTGCAAAATTATTCAGCCCCCTTAAGTTAATACTTCGTAGCGCCACCTTTTGATGCGATTACAGCTGTAAGTCACTTGGGGTATGTCTCTATCAGTTTTGCACATCAAGAGACTGAAATTTTTGAGAGAGAGAGAGAGAGAGATTTTTTGAGCTGTGTATTGTGCTTTAAATAAACATTGATGGTGGTGGGCGGGCATGTTTAAAATGTCTTCAAAAATACTTGCTTATGTGTTAAATAAAAATGTTTTCTGGTCTACCCAAATGTTTGTTTTCTTTTTTAAATGTTTGTTGGACATGCATTGTGTGTTTAGCAGATTGTTTTTGTCAAATGTTTCTGCTTGTTCGCGAATTCTCTCGCTTTTTCCATGCGTGTTCAAGTTCGCTAAATCAACCGGAAACGACACTGTTAGAAAGCGCAGACATTTCAGGAAGTTGTACAGTTCGGAGAAACATGCCTCCTTCCCTGTACACTCCCGCGGTGGTGGTGTTTATCTACAAGGTAAGATGTGTGTGCGAAAATGTACACATTAGAATGATGGATATCTCTCAGTTAGCTAGAGGGGGGTAAAAGTTGAGTGTCATATAGTGTAGGTTCACACACGTGCACTTCCTGGCTAGTGTACGTCAGTTCCCAATTGTAGAAACTTCCTGCATGTGAACCTGTTCCTGTATGTCTGGTTACCTCTCTCTCTATCTCTCTCTCTCTATCTCTCTCTCTCTCTATCTCTCTCTCTCTATATATATATATATATATATATATATATATATATATATCTTTCTATCTCTCTCTATATATATCTATCTCTCTATATATCTATCTCTATAAATATATATATATCTATCTCTATATATATATATATATCAGTAAAACCTTGGTTTGAGAGTAACTTGGTTTAAGAGCGCTTTGCAAGACAAGCAAAATTTTCAAATAAATTTTGACTTGATATACAAGCGATGTCTTGATATACAAGTAGCCTCAAGTCACAGCTGAGTATAAAAGAGAAGACAGGCGCCTCTAAGTGTAGCAATATGGTTAAATTTAATGAAGGTACAACATTTAGCAACTCACATGGTTGATGATTGGAACAGGCACATCTAAGGATGCAGGCATCAGGGGTAAAGCTGTCCACATAGGACCATCCTCCACACCGTCATCTACGTCATCCCTTCCATGCTGCCCCTCGCTTTCAGATCGCTTTACTGCAGGGTGCTCTTCCCGGTCAGGATTACAGACTAGCAGCCGGCGGTGCAGAAGATGGTCTATGTGGACAGCTTTACCCCGGATGCCTGCATACTTGGATGTGCCTGTTTTATTCATCAACCATGTGAGTTGCTAAATGTTGTACCTTCATTAAATGGAACCATATTGCTACCCTGTAGCTCCTGCTGGATTTTGCTTCCAATCCCCTTGTGGAAGCGGGTATTTGTGGATGGACATTTTATGGTTACACAACCTATCGCAATGCTATAATCTTTTTATATGGACTATAAATTGAAGGATTTATGAATAAATGGTTGTGGAACGAATCATCTGAGTTCCCATTATTTCTTATGGGGAAATTCGCTTTGATATAAGAGTGCTTTGGATTACAAGCATGCTTCCGGAACGAATTATGCTCGCAATCCAAGGTTTTACTGTATATCTATCTCTATATCTATATATCTCTATATATATATATATCTATATATCTATCTCTATATCTATATATCTATCTCTATATCTATATATCTCTATATATATATCTATCTCTCTCTCTCTCTCTCTCTCTCTCTCTCTCTCTCTCTCTCTCTCTCTCTCTCTCTCTCTCTCTCTCTCTCTCTCTCTCTCTCTCTCTCTCTCTCTCTCTCTATATATATATATATATATATATATATATATATAGTTTGCCCAAAAATATAGATCTGTTTTCCCTCCAAAAATATTGATATGTTTTTCCCAAAAAAATATATATATATTTGTCGTTAAATAAAAAAAAAATATATATATATATAATTTTTATTTTGAAAATATATATATATTTAATAAAAATAAATATTTTTAAAAATATCTATATCTATTGTAAAAAAATATATTATATATATATATATATATATATATATATATATATATATATATATATATATATATATATATTTAAGATGGCTGTGCACATGCACATTGCAAACACGGCAGCTAATTTGTTCACCTGCGATGTATATGAGTGACTTAGAAAACCTGGCCTGTTCATATCTCCAAAGGATTGCATTGGAGAAACAATCCAAAAAGCCAGGACATGAGTCTGTGTTCACCTGATACTGATGTGAGAACACTGCGAGTCTACTGCGTGTTAATGGATCGCATTCACAGCAGAGGCAGCTCACACTGGCATATGTGAATACATGGGGGTGTCAATTGCAAGTTACCAACACCCCCAGATCAGATCGCAGTGGGATTTGACAGGTTGCACATGAAACGGATGGCACTGCTGTGAACCACTGTGCGATCCAATTCTGCTGTGGACCACAATAAGGGTCCTGTGTGATTTCACTGTGATTGCGTTGCAAATTCAGCCACACAAACTGTATGGCTGAATTTGCACCACACAGACATCACATGTGATTTTAAGAGCATTGTGCTCCAAATCACATCCAATGTCTGTCATAGCAAGAGTGTGAGCCAGCACTAATAACTGCTCCAAAGTCGCCCCCAAGTAGTGGAGTAACTTTTTTAGATGGTGCAGCGACTTGAGTCACTCTGCTTAGAAGGGTTCCATTGCACACAATGGAGTGCGACTTGTCAGGCGAATAAGTCATCAGACAAGTCACCCCAGTGTGAAAAGGGTGTCAAGACATCATTTGCTTTACCATTAATGTATGTTTGTTTGTGTCGAAAATTAGATGTTAGCTTTAACACGTGAGTCCAAAAATTGCATAGGTACAGATTACAAGATGGGTAAAGAGTGACTTTTGCATGTACATTAGAAAACACCACAAAAATAAAACATCTTTCAAACACCATGACACCAACAATAGAGATGGTGCCCTTTGTTGCTTGTCTAGCTTTTTGAAAGTAATAAATAGGCTACAAGTTGTGCTCAGGTAATGTCAGGGCTCCCCCCCTAACCAAAAATCTCTAGACGACCTGTCAGCAATAACCTAAAGAAGCGTGGCCATATCTTGATACAGACATGGGCCTTCTTCCCTGGAAGGCCCCTAAAGGGTTTCCTCATCTCTGTGTCCATAAGACTTTGGGATGTCGGAATTACTCCTTTAAAAAGTGTGTTCACATATCATAGGCCCTCACCATTTGGAATGCCCCTCCCTCCTGTGAATGAGTATGGATTGTGTTAAGTAACACATAACTAAAGTACTTTAGCCAAACACTGGCCAGGGTGATGTGTATAAGCCTCCACATTTTGTTATGATACTTTGAGGTGGGTATTGAAGGGACAATTGACACAAGGCCAACATCATGTTGAGGTCATCGCCAGTGTGGGTCTACCTAGGGCATGGAGATAGATTTGTACATAGATGTATATGTATCACCAGAAACGGGATTCATTGTTCTCCAATTGAAAAAAGTTGATATAGTATGTTTTCTGATTGATTAACATTTTTTGACATAGGTTGACTCAAACATACATTGCTGTTTCCACAGTTCCTCCTCCTCCTGGGTTATGACAACATAAACACCCACCTTCACACCAAACACACCATGCTTTGTTGTGTCCAGATGAAGCTGAGGCGGAGATTTCGATTCCAAGCGTCTTTTGTGGACCCTCACCGAACTTGGAGTGATGTGAAGCGTCGCGCTCCAAAATTGCTGATCAAGGCGGTGGAAAAAATCTCTGGTAAGTAAACATGTGGATTACATTTGTCCAGATCTGTGTTGTTTTTTGTGGGCGGGCCTGTGTTTAGGTGTGCCACAATCCAACATCCCCCCCCCCCCCCGCTCCCTTTGCCCCCTCCATCAAGTGTCTCTTTACAACCTTTTGAACTACTATTAAAAGTTGTCTTTTAATTGTTTCTTCTTTATCTTCTGGTTCTAGCCACAGTGGACGGACGCGAAGCTGTGGTGTGTTTGGTCAGGAAGGGGAAGAGGAGGACTGCCACACTACACTATGTGGTCCCTGGGAGCGAGCCATTGCAGCGGCTCCGAATTGTTGATCGTAAGCAGAACCATTTTAATTTTAAAGATGTTAATTAGAAAGGACTTGGGGGTTAGTGATCAGGACAAATAATGTTTGTGCTTTTTAAGAAAGCAACTTATTTATGCGTAGTTATCTAACACTTCAGTCTGAACTGTTTTGGAGCAACATGGTAACAGCAAACTACTCAGGAGTGCATCAGCAATGCTTACAAATTATATTAATTGTATGATACTCTAAAAGTGTGTAGATGTTTCCATGGATCATTTGCTAGCTGTTCCAAAAAAGCCTTTACATGGTCAATGTGTAAAATCAAGGCCAGATTAACAAGCTTTATGATCCGCTTGCTGTAACTCTGACTAATGTGACTGCAGAGTGAACACATGATATTGGGGGGGGGTGTGACATATTGGGAATGGATGGTGATCTCCTGTTTCTAAACATGGTCAATGCAGCTCATTGATGTCATAGCTCTTGTATGTACATAATTGTAAGGGCATTGTATATGGTGCCAGCATGCTTAGAGGTTGCTGCCTATTTGTGTACTCAAATAGTGAGTAACTTGTGTTTTTTTAATATTTTAGAAACTAGTGATGAGGAGCTGGAGGCAGAGCCTCCTCAGGCCCACTGTATGTAATGTGGCTGTGCTGGTGTTTTGTGTTTTTGGTATTACTTTGAGTAATGCATTTTTGGATGTTCTTTTCTCTTTTATTGTTGATGTAGCTTCAGCAAGAGCTGATAAGGATGAGGAGGAGGCTGGGCCCAGTCATGTGGCCCAGGGTCAGGAGGGCCAGGGCCATGAGGAGGTTGCAGCAGCAGAGAGGAGTGAGGAGGAGGAAGAGGACAGCTGCCCTCAAATGGACCGTAAGTACTCTACATGTGTTTGTGTATTCAATGGGTCCTTGTAATTGTAAGGGATGTAGTGTATAATTTATTATTTTTTGGGGGTTTTGTAGCAGCAGACATTGATGATGTTTGTTGTGGAGGACAGAGGAAGAGAGGCCTTTGCTTACCCAGTCCACTGTAACTACTACCGTCAATGTTTATGGAGTACTTTCTGCATCCCTTTTGAAACTAGCTGTTGTTAAATGATTGTATTCTTGTCTTTGTTTTTTAAGGATCTCCAAGGTTCTCATCCGAACCCGGGTCTGGCCATTGTTCTCCACGGGCAGAGGGGGAGAATGTGGGGTTGTCCGCCTCCCCTGAACCACACTGTAAGTATCTTGAATGTAAATCTCACATGTATTGTGTGTTCTAGGGTGATGTGTATCTGGGATCATCTAAGTTGTTGGCAAATTAAGTGCAGTTTAGCTACATGTGACAGGAAGGTTGATTTAGATTTGGACATGGATGTTTGGGAAGCTCAAGGATGGAGAATATACCGTGAGTGTCTATGTAAGGGTGGCCATTTTTTGATTTGGTGAGCTTCTAAGACTGAACAATATTTGCAAGGTAATTTTGCACAACACTGTCAGTGTGAAAACACTATTGCTTGACTTTCATGTTTGGAAGGTGGTATTGGGGAGCATTACTGTACATTTTAGTGTTTCTTTGCTTTCTGAAGTCAGCCTCCTCCAATTTTTGTTTTTTCACTACCAAAGACATGCTGTTCTTTGGACTTATAATTTCTTTCTGGACCTGTTCATTTAATCTTGTCCTGATTTTTTACACACTTAAAATGTGTGTGGCTTGGCTTGAACATTGTGTGTGTTTACCAACATGTCAAAAATGCTCAACCCCCCGGGAATGTCACAAATTGGAGTTCAAATTTTGTGCTTTTGTTTTAACAGCTTCTCCTGACCAAAGGGCATCTTTCTCTGTGGGCCCAAGTCAAATGTTTGAGGGTAAGTAATGTGTGCTTTTGCTGTAATGTGTCTACTTTGTTAGGGTAGAAATGCTACATGTGTATGGCCCAGATCAGGCTTCAAGTATTTGTAAAGGCAGCAGGTTGTTTATGTGAATGTATTCTGCCCATTAAGATTCCAAGTCTTTGGTGGGCATCTGCCCCCTTATACTTACCAGGGCCGTTTCTTACTGCACAAGTTTAGCAGGAGACACTTGTCTGGTCCTGACTCCCCCTCCTCGTTAGCTGAGATGACAGCAGGCCAAGATTGCCTCCAGATGCGATCAGTACAAATCATTGAGACTATCTGAAGAGAGGGGGGCCAGGCTGGCTCACAGCCTAGTGCCTGACCAGACACAGGGCGCTTGGCTTCATCTCAGGTGAGTCCATAGCAGGCTGCCTGCTGTGGGGAAAATCAACAGGAGGGAGGTGCGTAGAAGGGTGTAGAGGGACAATGTGAAGAGGAGGATCAGGCCTGCTCTTGTCAAAACCACTAAACAGGCAAAAGCGGGTAAGTATAAGCGTTTTTTTTGGTGCCCAGCCATCAAAAAAGGAGATGTTCCCAACACTTTGAGCAGGCAGGGCTGAAGCTGAATCAACATCTGACAAACACAATCCGCACAAAACCATGGAGTATGTATCTTGAACGCTACAAGCTTCACCCAGAAGTATGAAGCTTGCAGGGTAGAAGTCAGCCTTACCACTGTAACATTTCGAAAAGCACACTTTCAGGGGAGTGTGGAGGGGGAAGGAGTGGGTGTTAGAATTTTTTCCTGACTGTCTAACCTACATTTAGTGTGAGTACATTCTTTGATCAACTTTTTACTCTCTTTTAACACAGTTTTGGTGCGGGAAACTGGATCTTCGGGGGATCGGAATCAATCCCTGGTACCATGTGCCATCCGTCTTCCAAGGGGTGAGTCTCTACAATGTGTCTGTTTCGATCTATAGACAGTAAGAGGGAGAGAGAACTCAATCCTAAATTCTGATGGTGAGAGATAGAGATGTGTGCACATGTATCCTGGGAAGCAATTGAACACAACACCTTACATTCTTCAAAATGTTTGGTTGTGTTGACCTGGAAAGGCTTTTACATTGCTTTGATGGAACAGCTACTAACATTCCAAACCATCTTGTGGAACCTTTCAAACCCTTTGCCCTGCAATTTTGGGAAGACAGTTTAGGTCCTCTTCAAGCTGTATCACCTCGAATTTATCTGGTAACAACAACAAACTGCTTCCTCCACTGTAATCTCTACCATCTTCAGGCTTCCATGCTAAGAGATGAAAGACCACACCTTAGCTTACTAGGAGCTAGGCCTCCTCCCTTCCCAAAGTTGGGATTACTCAAACCATCAGCACAATAGGGAAGCTCTGGTCCTGTGTGTATGCAATTGGATACCATTCCTCATAACATATACAAGCTATATCCCAAGAGGTTGTAGTGAAAAATATCTTCTGGTTGACCATGCAATTCTCCTTACAAATGTCCAAAACCTGATTGTGTATTAAGTTTTTAAATGTAATTATGTAGACCAGCAATCTACCATATTTACTCATGAATGTCAATAAAAGCCTGACAATCTACTCCAATACATATTTCTTGATGCACATTTCTTATAATCCTTGTTTGAATCATTTGGCCTCAAGGTAATTATCCTGTCTTTTTCTACACAGGGCATAGCCAGATGACACTTGAAGTTGCCATGCAATACCTCCAATGGTGTGGCAGCAGGCTAGCCCTCTTGGAGTGGAGGATGGGGGTTGATCCCGACCCCGAAGATCCTTTTATTAGGGAACATACCCATTTTTTATGTTTTTTTTCATTTTGTTTTTTTTTATTTTAATTTTCAGACTGTTGCTTGTTGCACAACAAAATTTTTGTATGTTAAAGTAGCATTTTAATACTTTTATACCAATAGCAATGTTCTATTAAATATTTATATTTTCACAATACGTGATTTTGTGTGTTTTTAAACATATAATAAAGTAAACAAATAAAACACAGTACAGATTCAGAGTGGTTTGGTATGTAAGTATTTGCATGTTGCCTTTGGTTTCTGAATTCTGTGTACATTAAAAGGTACACCTTTTAGTATTTCATTCAGGGAAGATTGAGTTTAGCAATTAGGAATGTAACCATATGTTTGGAGATTGAGAAGCACGTGTGTAGAAAGGCGTACACTAACCAGGGCCCTTACTTGTCCAACATCACTCACAAAATACCAGAGATTAAACACAAATAAATCAATGCTGCTGCTGTTCTTGTTGCAGCTGCTGCGGCTGCTGCTGGTGTTGTTGGGGCTGCTGCTGTTCTTGTGGCGGCTGCTGCTGCTGTGGCTGCTGCAGCTGCACCCGGGGTTTTTTTTTTGCTGCTGCTGGGGGTGCAAGGGGTGTGAAGATGATGTGCGGGAAGGTGTGAGGGATCGTTTGGAGGGGTGGGGCATGGTGTAGGGATGACCGAGGAGGGACTGTGTTGGGTAAGAAGGGTAACGATCTGGGGAAGAGTGAAGAGAGGAAGGTGTGGAGGAAATGGGGCTGGTTGTAAGGGGTAGTGTGGAACCTGAATTGAAATTGGTGGTGAAGGAGGCTTGCTGATTGGGGAAATTGTCCCCTCCCCAGCTGCCTGTCCAGTGGCCAACACTGGCGTTACCCTCCCACTAACACGACCTGCTGGGGCAGGTAATTGTGCTGGTTGGGAGAGCTGTGCCAATGTGGCATCTTCAGCTCCAAACAGGCGTTGGCGGATGTCCAGCAGCTGAGTGTGGACACGTTGCCGATCCCGTTGATTCTGGTCTGCCCAGATGATCAGGCAGTCACGCACATCCTGTTGAACCTGTACCAAAGCGTTGTGGCTAGTAATCAGGAGCTCATTCTGTCTTTGAATAGCCGCCTGATTATTGGCCAAAGTTAATACAGATTCCTGTATGAGCCCCAGCAACCGTACCAACTCACTAGATACAGCAGAAGGCCTCCTTGGGTCATTTTGGAGCCAATACTCGGCCACATCATGCAGAGATGGAAGAGGAGGGGGAGTTGACAATCCAGCTGCATCCAATGCTGGCTGAAATAATAAGAAAATGACAAACCATCTTTATAAACCATAATTCTAATAGAGTTAAGATTAGTTACACAGCGTAAACACCCCAAGCAGACCTTAGAACAGTTGGATGTCCTTCTAATAAGCAGCACTTGCTCATTGTAATGTTATCCAAGCTAGCAACACTTCTGATAATGGGTACACATTATGGGTTTTTTGCTAATATTACAATGGCTGAACAGTTTCTACATTAACCAGTTCCAAACTTGCTCTGATCTGGTAGCTTAATTCTTCTATTTGAAAGTCTCTTACTACACCACTGACTTGCAACATTTGAGTCACTAATCTATGGCCAAAGAAATGCTCCATGACACCATAAAAACAATACACACATGAAGTTTGACGTCGAACATCAAAGGCTGCCAGGACTTTAAAGGTCATGGATGTTTCTGAACCTTTTGGGGCCAGCGAAAATATTCAATTCTTCCCTGACGTTCATGATCAAATTCTTGTGCTGCTGGTGCAGCGTCAGAATGTCCCTGCACAAATTTCATGCAGACAATGTAGGCCACATCCATCCAAAAAACATAGCTAACATTTTAATGGAACATTTCCACCTTGTTCACTTAGATCACATACACCAGCATCGGATGCAGAATCCTCGCCAGCTCCTGGTCCAACTCCAGCTGCTCCTTCATAAGGAGCCTGATGTTCTTTAAAAAAAGAGAAAGAAAAGAAGGAAATAACCTTATGCAGTAAGGATTTGGGGCCAATTTCAATCCTAGCTTTATGGATTAAGCATTGAGGCCAAACATTCTCAAGTGTTTGCCCGGGCTCATAGGACACTTGCTAGCACCCTCCCAAAGGCTAAGAAGGCATGGTCATAATACAAAATAGGCCACCCATGAATGATGACAACGGTGTTTTTAAGGGTAGACATATTAAGGCAAACACTCTTTCTAAAGAAATGACATTTGCTTCAACTGGGTTACCAATAAGATTCATAACAATACACATTAATACATACCAACGCCTTCCTCCAGGCCTTGCTGCACTGGGGGTGTTTCCTGCCGCTGGTGATGTTCTTCTGTCAAGAGGACATTGCAATGTGAGCTCTCATTTGGAAAGGAGAGACTAGTGTTCTACATTGTTTAGCACAGGACAATTTGGGACCTACCAGGAGGAGGGTCAACATTGACGTCAGCAGCCGTGAGTCCGTCCTGGTCGCCGAGCTGCGTGGGCTGCGGAGGGGCTGAGATTTGTGCTGCAGATGGGTTTTGAAAAAGAAATAAAAAAACTTGAAGGCCAAGTATAAAAGTCTATTCATGTCACACATAGGATAGTAGTTACTAATTTCACAACTCACACAATTAACATCTAAGTTAGTAACTTACCTCTGTGCCAAGCATCCTTATCAACCCCCTCCGTGCCAAGGATGTTGTCGAGGCTTAGGATGCTCAAGAATTGGACCTCATAATCCCAGAGCGAACCTTCCACGGATGGATCCAGCCGACCTTGGCGGTCATAAAGGCCCTTCGCAGCCCATGCACGCAGCTTCTTCCGGACGGACCCACGGATGTTGTTGACCCTCTTTTGGTCACATTTTGTACGGTGCGGCGTACACCACCCACTGCATTAAGGGAATCCCGGATTTCCTCCCACAGGCGTTGCCTCTCAGTAACTGAGGTTGCCTGGGCCCTGGTCCCTACTATACGGTCAAATCTAGCCATATAAGCCTGGACCAGGCACCGGCTCTGCCAGCGGGAGAACTGGGGAAGCCAGGAGGCTGAGGACACGCTGCCTCTCCTCCTTGAAGGTCCCTCTCCAGGACTGGAAGGAGAAGCAGCTTGTCATTTTGTTTTTAAACCCCCCCGGCTTCCTACTCCAGGCTGGAGACGGTGGACTGCCTTTTGGAGACAGCTGGAGCCTTCCTCACACCCGAGCCAGACAATATGCCCACCCTTCCCCCCCAGCTGCTACCCTTCTGCTCCTCCTCCTTGTACCTCGGGGTGGGGCCATGGAAGAACCAGGTGGGCAGGTAGTCTGGCTGTCTAGCAGCAGCAAATACCCTCAAGGCCACAATCTGCAAAAAAAAAGAGAAAAAAGGAAAGAGAAAAAATTATGAGTTGCAGAATGCGAAATACTACAGTATAATTAGTGAACAATTAGAGAACACACCTACCAAAGCTAGCCACTGATTGAGTAAAAAGCCGCGTTGGTGGTGGTGGCTGATCAAGCTGAAAGGAGGTTGCAAATAAAATCCAAACATGAGAAAATACATCTGCAAGGCCACTGCACGTGGGCCCAACAAACACTTACCAAAGGTAACTCTGCAGTGGCGTGGGTGTTGGTGATGGCAGCTGATCAAGCCGAAAGGAGGCTGCAAATAAAATCCAAACATGAGAAAACACATCTGCAAGGCTACTGCACGTGGGCCCAACAAACACTTACCAAAGGTAACTCTGCAGTGGCGTGGGTGTTGGTGGTGGTGGTGGTGGTGGCAGCTGATCAAGCCTAAAGGAGGCTGAAAATAAAATACAAACATGAGAAAACGCATCTGCAAGGCCACTGTACGTGGGCCCAACAAACACTTACCAAAGGTAACTCTGCAGTGGCGTGGGTGTAGGTGGTGGTGGTGGTGGCAGCTGATCGAGCCGAAAGGAGGCTGCAAATAAAATCCAAACATGAGAAAATGCATCTGCAAGGCCACTGCACGTGGGCCCAACAAACACTTACCAAAGGTAACTCTGCAGTGGCGTGGGTGTTGGTGGTGGTGGTGGCAGACGATAAAGCCGAAAGGAGGCTGCAAACATAAAACAAACATGAGAAAACACATGAGGGCAAATAACACTTACCAAGAAAGCAAAAAGGGGCCTTTTCCTGCGGGGAAGGTGAGGGGGGAGGCACACAGTCCAAATATAGACTGCAAAGATAAAACAAACATGAGAAAGCACATGAACGAAATCCTTGCACATGAGGGCAGATAACACTTACCAAGAAAGCAAAAAGGGGCCTTTTCCTGCAGGGAAGGTGAGGGGGGAAGCACACAGCCCAAATATAGACTGCAAAGATAAAACAAACATGAGAAAACGCATGGGAAAACACATGCACATGGGGGCAACTGACAATGACTAAAATACACTTGAGGGGTTTCCAAGGTATTGGGGATGGGAGGGGATTCACCATAGACAATTGAAGCACCTCGAGATAAGTAAAAAGTTCCAAAGTGCATACTTCAAGAAGCAATAACGGTGAGCCAGACGAGAGAGAGAGAGAGAGAGAGAGAGAGAGAGAGAGAGAGAGGGAGAGGGAGAGGGAGAGGGGGAGGGGGAGGGGGAGGGGGAGAGGGAGAGGGAGAGGGAGAGGGAGAGGGAGAGGGAGAGGGAGAGAGAGAGAGAGAGAGAGAGAGAGAGAGAGAGAGAGAATTGTCTTACCTAAAGATAAGAGAAGTTCTCGCTGTCTTTCTTGGTCTTGTACATAACATCCAGCAGCCATCTTGGCCATGGGCTCATTTTATACCAGGCTCAGGCTGTGGCAATTAGCATGCGTGTGTGTATATATACCTACGCCGGTGCGCCGGCTAAATCCCGTGCTGAAAATGGCAGACAGACAGATTTTCGAAAATGCGCTCCTGGTATTTATTGGTGCCCTGTTTGAGGAGGCCAGAGCACAGGAGGCAGCAGCAGGTGGGGCAGCATCTGAGGGAGAAGCTGAAGCAGCACCTCCAGTCCCTGTGCGCTTACTGTGCCAGCCACAAATTTTTGCTCCACGGCTATATTTGGACAAGGTGTGGGATTCAGATATCCGGAGTAAATTTCGCCTAGAGCGAGAAGCCGTTCTAAACCTCTACCAGCTCATAGAGGACAAAATCACACCTGACACACACCGTTGCCATGCGGTGCCGGGCATGGTCAGGTTGCTGGTAACTTTGTACATATTAGGGCGTGGCAGCTTCCAAGCCACTTCTGGAACTATAATGGGCATTAGCCAGGCCACAGTGTCCAGGGTGTTGATGTTGGTGATTGATGGCATTCTGGAGATTGGGAGCCAATTTAACCACTGGCCCCAGAATGAAAATGAGTGGAATGATGTGAAGCTGGGTTTCTACCAGCGGGCCCAGATGCCACAAATACTAGGGGCAATTGCAGCCACATAGTCATCAAGCCACCCAGGAGCCACGAGACAGACTATCGCAATCGCAAGCAGTACCACTCCCTTAACATCCAATTGGTGTGTGACGCAAGACAGCGCATTATGAGTGCCAACACAGGTTTTCCAGGGTCGTGCCATGATTTGATTATTTTGGAAGAAAGCGAGCTATACATGATGTTTAAAAGTGGCGAAATGCCCCAAGGGTGGCTTATTGGTAAAGTATTATTTTCGGGCAACAACATAAACTCAAAGGTTACATACAGACATGTTTTTTTACATTAGTGTTTAGAGAAGAATAGACAGATTAATAACCAAAATATGTATACCCTGCTTAAACCCAAGCCTACATAATGTATCCGTTATGAGTTGGCAGGCTTGTTGCACACAAGCAGATCCTCATCATCTGCTTGTATGCAAGCAGCCTGCCAGCTCACAACTGAAACATTTCAGAAGTTGTGTTAAAGTTAAATTAAGGTGCTTACCCAATCTGTAAATGCTGTACTAACGCCACACAAGCAAAACACAAAAGTGATTCCAATGGTATTGACATATCAACAAAGTCCTTTTCATAAGTGAGTCAATATTTGCTGGCTCAATATAGTGTAAGATATCTTCCAGAAGTAATGCCTATGCTAATGTAAACATAAACACAAAAAAAGAGGGCGCACCAGCCTAGCGCATTATCCTCAGTAGGCTTTTATTAATAGATTATTAAAAAATGTCTACTCACAAACAAGTGAATTAAACTAGCATATCAAATCCGACTGACAACATCCATAGTGTTGGAGTCCACTGTCTTAGTCAAGGAAATCGGCTGACGTGTTTTGAGGCGGTGCCTCTTCTTCAGAGCCTAGGGGCCATAACTGGACCCATGGTATATATACCAAAAGTGTTTCAAAGTGGCCTCAGAGGTGGGGGAGGGAATTCCTCCCCTATGGGTGTGGCCACCCAGATGTCATTAATTGAAGCCTGATGCACACTTAGTTGTCAGTATACAAATATCAATAGCAAAACAATGAATCAATAGATCATAACATAAATCAATGTGCACATAAAACCTAAATAGATGGTTGCTACTGGCATACATAAGTTTAACACAAACTATTACCAACTGTATTATACAACCGATTTTAGTTGCATGCATTTACATTAACAGATCTTAGCCACAGAGCAATTTAAACAAAGCATGCATTTCAGGGGGGGGGGGGGAGTTTGCCTATAACCAGAAATTATTATTAGGTGTAGCCTTCCATAGATTACTCCCAGGGCTTGTGTCATCTTATCACAAACAGGAGTTGGATGGTTGATCACTGATTTGTTGGGTATGTATGTGTGGGGACATCATTGGTGGTATTAAGTGATAGGTGCTAAATAATCACAATATATTCACCTTCTAATGGCCAGAAATTCAGGGTACCCATTTTTCCACATCTCGCTTGCCGTGGGGAGAGGAGTGGAACGCGCGCCATCCGATCACGGAAGGACCGTGCATTCCAACTAGGTGACGTCAGTTCCGCTTGCAGAAAGTGGGACGCACGCCGCTGCTCTTGGAAAGGCCGTGCGTTCCAAGAGAGCGACATAAACATTACATGCGTCACCTCCGCCTCCATGGTGTCCATGTCACTCCCTCCTCCCAACACAGACATCAGAGCTCCGGATGTTCCGTCTACAGCCTCTACCCAGCTATACGATTATCATATAACATATAACAAACCCAGGTCACCCCCGATCCTTGTTTTAGTAATTTAAAAATATATATAAAAATATATATGTGTATATTTAAAATTAAAAAGGAACCATTGTTACCAAAATTCTAAAAATTATTGAATTAAGATATTAAAAAAAGTGGTAATAAGTGTAAACAATGTATATACATATATACACACACACCCAGTATATGCTGATGCAAACACAAATGTGCTAGAAACATGAAAAAAACAATTACATGTGTATAGTGTGTGTATCTGAGCACAGGAACATTATACACCATATGACTCCTCAGTGGTATTGCATACTAATGAAGGGAACAATACATTGCATTCGAATAAGTGTATCCCTCTTAGGATGCAGCAACCAGTTATATGTGCATATAAAATTATATAGATGGAGAAGCCAAGCAATCTGACATAAGCGCACATATATATACAAATATCCATACGCGTAATATGTGTATGGGTGCATACATATGCTCAGACCACTATTTGTACTTGCACTTGTATGTGCCAATGTGCAATCATAAAAAACTAAAACTAAAAGACTAAGCCATTGGGACCTAGTGTTTCATAACCTTAGAGAGAAAAGAAATGAGATAAATTAAACAAAATTAATGGAATGAATGGAAAATAGCTATTAGGAGGGAAACTGACTTCCGTATAACCATTCCAACTGTACACTAAACCGAGAGAATTAATGTTTAGGTGTATAATAACCTGTACACAAAGGCGAGGAAGTAGTTGATGGCACACTGGTGACAAAAGCCAGCAACTGCAACCTGTATGACTGTCAAATTAGTTAGTGCAGACAATGGTAGAGGATAAAAGATAACAACTAAAGAGGAAGGGGAAGGGGGGGGGGAGGTATTCTTTTCGGCTAGAAAAGAAGACGAGCCAGCAAGTAGGATCGGGGTACTAGTCTATTCTGGAGGACCCCCTGAATTTCGAGGTCCTCGTTAAGGCCTCCTGGGGCCATAGACCCCAAGGTAAAAATCCAATAGGATTCCCTCCTACATAATTTTTGAAAGGTGGGACTTTAAATTTAAAGTCCCACCTTTTGGTCTCCTTTTTTCCACTTAGATTAGGGATGGAGGCAATTAGACATATTTCATATGTGTCAGATCACTTTTTGCTATTATGCTAATATAAGCACACACCTAGACACACAGATGAGCAGGTTGTGGCCAAAAATTAATCATTGTCTCCCATTTTGATGATAGTCATCTAAGGTCACATGAGATGAAGAACTAATGTATATCTTTTTTTCTTTTCTGGGGATGCTGGTTACCCGCAGCTGACATGGCTGATGGCTCCATTCAGGTACCCCAGGGCCAACCACAACATCGTTACAACAGGGCCTTGCGGAGAAGCCGGGGCATCATTGAGTTGACCATAGGCCTTCTCAAATCCCGGTTTCTCTGCTTGGCCCGGCCCGGGGGGGGGGGGGGGAATCCTGTACTCTCCTCCAAAGGGTTTCAGTATCATCCTGGGGTGCTGCGTGTTGCACAAAATGTGCATTGCCCAGGATGAATCCTGGGAGCTGACGGAGGAGAGGGAGCCAGAGGTCCATCAGCTGGCGGTCCCCAGGCGGCGGAGCACCGCTGCAGGGATGGCCACCCGGAATGGACTGGTCGCTAGCCACTTTACATGTATGTACTAGAACCGCTCGAGATACAGAATGTGTAGTAACTTGCTACTTTGCAGAGTTGACACTCACAGGGAGACAGATGACAAGTAACATCTGCCAATTACACTTGTCATTCTAGATAACGTATAGTCAACATTCCAAAACTGTTTTACTTGAGCAATAACATGAACCTCAAATCCAAAACATGTTGGTATTTTGAATAGTGGAGAGGGATGAGAAGACCTGGCAGGTGTTAAGTTATGTCTGTGCCACCTGTGTAGTTATTGTCAACATGAAAGCCTGCTTGGTATCTTATGGTGTATGTATTTATCAGAATATGAACATCTTGGATGGTAATCATGGCACGTACCCTGAGAAGCCTGTGGTGATGGGCTGTCTTGCGTCACAGGTGTGTATTCAAATGTTTGCAGAAATGATTTCTGGTTTGTGAAAGTTGTGTGAAAATGTGTAGTTTCACTCCTGATGTAGAAAAGAATGAAAGAAAAAATCAAGCAAGCGGGCAGTAAGATGGGATTGTCATGATGAAATGGCTTATCCTTTGATGTAATTTTCCAGGAGTGGTACTGCTTGCGGTTGTAGCTGGTAGAAACCCACCTTCATGGACTCCACTCGTCTTCATTTGTGCTCAGTGGATATTTTGGGAGGCACAAGCCCAAAACTGGCCTCGATCACCAACATGAACACCCTGGCACATCAGAAGTGGCTTGGAAGCTGAACAGCAACCTGGCCATGCCTGTCCTCTATGAGCTGGTAGAGGTGCAGAATTGTTTCTCGACTCTGCATGAACTTGCTCAAAATATCCGAATCCATTTCTTCTTTGCCTAATGTAGCCATGGAGCAAAGATCGTGGGCTGGCGCAGTAAAGGCAGAGGGACTGGAAACTGTAAATATGACCTTGCTGCATCCCTCCTTATGCTGTAATCAAATAAAAACAAATACATTTGCGAAGGAACGTGTGTTTTGTATTTTTTTGTGGCTTCAGACTTAAGCTGCCAATGCCAGGGCTTTGCACTTTACATGCTACTCAACATTGTAGGGAATCTAGGAAGAAGACCATTGAAAAAGTGTACAGTTTTAATATGGACCTCAGTGGCGTAGTGGTTGTAATTGTTTGCTATGCACCGTGCAACCATGAGTTCAAATCCAGACTAAGATGAGATAATTAAAAGCCGTACATGGTGTGACTTTGCAAGCGCTTCATAGTGTATGTGGCATCATGTTATCTGCATGTACTTGTCGTAAATTTTTCAGCCATATAAATGATCCAATCTGTCAGAGTTTAACAAAAAACATATGTCTCTCCAAAACAAATTAGGTGGAGATGGTCAGACTAGAACCTTCGGCAGAGTGAGATGCATGAATCAGAAGATAGGTGCAAGATATCACTAGACCACAGTGCTGTGCGAGAGTGCTGCGTTCACATTCAAATAAGCATGAGAATTTGATAAGCTGCAATTGCAATTCAGCCAACATCAACGCCGCTGAAAGCAGTATTCACTGTTGGACTAAAGCTGTCAAGTTCACCACAACGGAAGTTAGAAACATAGACTGTGTCGGCAGATAAGAACCATTTGGCCCATCTAGTCTGCCCAATATATCTGAATCCTATGAATAGTCCCTGGCCCTATCTTATATGAAGGATAGCCTTATGCCTATCCCATGCATGCTTAAACTCCTTCACTTTATTTGCAGCTACCACTTCTGCAGGAAGGTTATTCCATGCATCCACTACTCTCTCAGTAAAGTAATACTTCCTCATATTACTTTTAAACCTTTGCCCCTCTAATTTAAAACTGTGTCCTCTTGTGGTAGTTTTTCTTCTTTTAAATATGCTCTCCTCCTTTACCGAGTTGATTCCCTTTATGTATTTAAAAGTTTCAATCATATCCCCCCTGTCTCTTCTTTCTTCCAAGCTATACATGTTAAGGTCCTTTAACCTTTCCTGGTAAGTTTTTTCCTGCAATCCATGTACTAGTTTAGTAGCTCTTCTCTGAACTCTCTCTAGAGTATCTATATCCTTCTGAAGATATGGCCTCCAGTACTGCGCACAATACTCCAAGTGAGGTCTCACCAGTGTTCTGTACAGCGGCATAAGCACTTCTCTCTTTCTACTGCTTATACCTCTCCCTATACATCCAAGCATTCTGCTGGCATTTCGTGCTGCTCTATTACATTGTCTTCCCACCTTTAAGTCTTCTGAAATAATTACTCCTAAATCCCTTTCCTCAGATACTGAGGTCAGGACTGTGTCAAATATTCTATATTCTGCCCTTGGGTTTTTACGCCCCAGGTGCATTATCTTGCACTTATCCACATTAAATTTCAGTTGCCAGAGTTCTGACCATTCTTCTAGTTTTCCTAAATCCTTTTCCATTTGGCGTTAATTGATATTAACGTGGCGAGAAAAAAAAAGCCAGAGCAGAGTTAGGCTGGAGGTTTAATGAATTAGGCCCCGTGTCAGATTGCCCACCATCCCGCTATAACTTGCGGATCGCCACCATTACTATTTTGTAAATGCTATAACTTTCACAGATACAAATCAATATACACTTTTTTTTTTAAACACTTGTAGCAGAATACTTTTTGGCCAAAGTTTTTTTTTTTTTAGTTTTTATATCAGAAAGTAAAAAAAATATTGTCTTTTTTTTTGTTTATATTATAAAAAAAAAAAACTCAAGGTGATCAAATACCACCAAAAGAAAGCTTTAATTGTGGGAAAAATATTACATAAATTTTGTTTGGGTACAGTGTTGCACAACCATGCAATTACCAGGTAAATTAGTGCAGTGCTAACTAGCAGAAATGGCCTGGTCATGAAGAGAGGGGGTTGAAACCTTCCTGGAGCTGAGGTAGTTATTCACTTCACCTGTCATTGATCATATTGTTATGGCTGATCAGTGATCGGTGTATACAGTATAAGAACAGATACTGAGAATTGTACCCAGCATACAGGACAAGAGAAGTTCTACTGTGCACAGTCCTTATATATACACAGGTGCATCTCATAAACGAGCTGAAGGCTGCAATCAAAGCAACTTGGGCTTCGATAACACCTCAGCAGTGCCACAGGCTGATCGCCTCCATGCCACACCGCATTGATGCAGTAATCCATGGCCCAACCAAGTACTGAGTGCATTCTATACTGTACATAGACACATTTTTTAGTAAGCCAACATTTCTGTATTAAAAATACTATTTTTACATTTTTATTGTAATATTCTTATTTTCTAAGATGCTGAATTTTGGGTTTTCACTAGCTGTAAGCCATAATCATCAAAATTAAAAGAAAGAAATGCTTAACATACTGTATATCTAAAATAGATGAGTTTCACTTTTTGAACTGAAATACTGAAATGAATTACCTTTTTGATGATATTCTAGTTTTATGAGATGCACTTGTATAATAAGATCAGATACTGAGAATTACACCCAGCACAGAGGCTAAGAGGAAGTCTGCTGTGCAGAGTCAATACATACAGAATAGGTGCACAGTACAAGTAATCAGAGACATGGAACCAGACTAGCAAGAGGTGTGAAAAAAAAAAAAGGTAAAAACAAAGCTAAAAAAAAAAAAATCACACAAAGAGAAAAACAAATTCTCAAATGCAAAAAGTTCCCTGACATAGCTCATGGTTTTTGCGACAGCTAGAATATTTGAGCACGCCCTAGAAGTTTCGATGTTATGCAAATTAATATCAGTTCATATGACGTTATTCTTTGTGATTGGCATGGGGCTTAGTATAAAAAGGCTCACAAACACAAACAAGGTAGAATTACAATTTGGATAAGATGGTAAGTGTACCTTTTTTATCTGACCTTGCAGCTTTAAGATAGAATTGGAGCTAAAATAGAAACGTTGTAAAATCTAATTATAGCTGTAGAATTGTAGATATTGAAGATGATTTAGGAGAAGGTTATTGTATTTTTTGTAACAGCTTGAAATAGTTTAGTCTGTACAAACCCTGAGATACGGAGTTGTTTTTGTGAAAAAATAGTATCCCAGATTCTGATGTTATGATAATAAGTGAAACAATTATCAAAATGTATATAAAGCCAAAACCTTTTTTATAGCTTTGGATAGAAGGAGGGACATTTTGCCTTAATGTACACTTTAAAAACCTCTTGCATACAGCCATAAAGTCGAGTGTAAAATCCATCTGTTGCCACTTTTTGTACCTAATACATAGAAATGTACAATATCTTATTCAAAACCACCTGGATTTCACATTTGCTGACTTTTCAATAACTCTGTTGTTTGACAAGTTTACCAGACTATTATTGTCTATTTATGAAACCGGGATGAGCAGCGAACCTAATGTTTGCAGCTCATCGCGGATCATTATTGGTTTATGAAACAGAGATGATCGGGGGATCATCTTCACACACACTGAGAATCTGTCATTGACTGACACAGAAATGGCCAGTTCACGAAGCTGCGATCTCCGCACTTCACTGGCGATCTGTGCCAGAATTCACACTCCTAGATTCACCAACCTAGAAGTGGAGAATCAGGGAGAGAAGACAGAGTCCCAGGAGAACTGAGGGGGAAGAATGAAGATTATTGACTTATTAGACCCCTCAAGACAGTAAACATGTCCCCCTGCCATATTTATGTAAATATACATACATACATATATATATATACACTGAACAAAATTATAAGTGCAACACTTTTGCTTTTGTCCCCATTTTTTTGCAAGTGAAGCTTTTACCTCATTTACTAAGCTCTGAGCAACTGCACTTGCAGAGTGAACAGTCTATTTGTCTTTAGTAAATCAGCAACTTTGTATCAATCCTATATAGCAATTCAAATTTTCGTTTATTTTTTTCTGATGCCACAAACATGTCTCAGGGCTTCTTTACACTTGCAATCAGGGATCAATAAAAATAGGTGGTTGAGCCATGGTTTTATTTTTCCCCTGAATGCCTCCCTGCAAAGTCAGTTGGATGGGTTTGTACAGATGCCGCAGCCACAATGCTCTGGTTCATGGAGAGGAAAAACTTGAGGGCCACGCTGCAACCACAAACTAGCGTTGGGCTATTCGACTTGAAAAAAAACTATTTGGCTGTTGAACAGAAAAATAAAAATAAAAACAGACATTCACAAGGTGGTGGTTTTGTCTTCTGAATGCCTTTCAGCCGCACTCTGGTTGCGCTGGTCAATCTGTGTTGGGAGTGACTCTGCCTGTATTAACATGGACATTTTTAGAGACAAGTCTGTAGATACAGACTTATATAGGATTCTCACTTAACCCATACTTAACTGGCAGTAATCTAAAATCAGGTTACACTTTTTTTTCTCCATTATTGTTCTTTTGTACATTATCCCTTCATTGTTGAACCCAAAGCTCACACTTAACTAAATAGTTGATCTGATTCATAAATGTGTGCTGCCCTCCTTATAAAAACACTGGTTGCCTCTTGATTGAATAACATCCCACTTAAATGGAACAGACATGCAGATTAGAAAGTCTGATACATCAGAACTCAGTACAGATTCCCTTTAAGTACTGATAGTAAAAATTGTTGATAACAGATGCAATCAGTACCTAGCATAGAGGATGTCTTCCACCCCCCCGCCCCCCCCCCCCCCCACTTCATTCCTTATTCTATGAAATATAATAATGGCAAGATATCTACATATGAAACTATTCATTTTTTATTTATTTTTTTTAAGATGGATTCCATACTCAACTTTATACGTAACCACATCTCTTGTACAATCGAAATTAAAAAGGAAGGCACCGCATTACAATTCCTTTTACTACTAAAATATGACGGCACCCTCTTTTTGAGTCTACATCCTGCCATACAGCTCCCAATGGTAAGCCAGTTTGGAAGGTCATAATGCTGGAAGAGATGGGATCCTGGCTTCAACAGCATATCCCCCAGAGCTCATGGCTCCCTTCCTGGCTTTACCGTAAGTGTTGCAGCAAGGCTGCTGTTACATTACCCAGCAACAACTACCCTCAGCACTGCAAGTTGCGCACAGCGAATGTCAACAACGCAACAGTATCAGCTCTGCACCAAATTGCTGCACAGAAAATACAAGCAATACCAGCCTCAGCAATTCACCAAAGTCGTGCACAGGAAGTGGCAGCAGTGCCACCGTCAGAGCTGCACTGAGGTTATGCGCAGGAAGCGCCAACCTCAACACTATCGGTATTTAATAAAATAACAAAAGATGTATGTAGTTTTCTCTTTCTTTCTTTCTTTCTTTCTTTCTTTCTTTCTTTCTTTCTTTCTTTCTTTCTTTCTTTCTTTCTTTCTTTCTTTCTTTCTCTTTCTTTTCTTTCTTTCGCTCTTTTTCTTTCTTTCTTTTTCTTTCCTTCCCCTGTTCTTTCTTTTTCCTGTATAATTATTATTAATATTTATTTATTTTTTATTTAAGACAGGTGTGTGTGTGATTGTGTATGTGTGCGTGTGTGCGTGTGTGCGTGTGTGCGTGTGTGCGTGTGTGTGCGTGTGTGTGCGTGTGTGTGCGTGTGTGTGCGTGTGTGTGTGTTTGACTTGTGTCTTTTCCCTTAGTGGCAAACCAAGCTACTGCCACAATAGCCAGCAACATCAACCTCAGTGCTGCACCATGCCTAAAGGATTCCTGGTGATGAGAAAGTAAAAAGTCCCCACTGCTGACCTACTGAGTGTGGGATGAAGACAGCCCCCGCCCCCCTCTCAGCATGGATGGTGTAATCTGTGTCTGAAGCGAAGCAAGTTCCATTCCCCACTGGAGACTCTCCTCCCCGGCCAGCCGCGACCGAGCTGTCCCAGCGCCCCCCAACCATCTCTTCTTGGCCACGTCAGGAACCCGGATTCTGCCAGTGAGTAGAGAATACCTGGAGAGGAGCTTCAGCCTGGAATGGGGGTCAGGAGGAGGCCGGGAAGAGGGAGAGTGGGATCGATGCTGATTTGCTGCACCATTCACTGGGCTTCAGGTTTGTACTTGCCCCCTAGGCTGAATGTTGCCAGTCAGCCCTGCTGCAGCCACTGATCACTCCCTGCACCATGTCCGCAGCCACAGATCAAAACAAAAGTTTTGTATAAATATGACTAATAATATTTATTTATTTATTTATTTATTATTTTTTATGACATGTTAGAATTAATGTGAGCTAGGACTGGCTGGTAACAGAGGTGGCCCTTGGATGGGATTTCCTGTTCCTGGTCCATTGTTCTCAGAACATCTAGCCTCTGTCCATTAAATTCGCTCCATTTGCCAACTGAGCTGCAAAGTTGCTGTCTCAATCCAGCAGAAGGAGTACATGTGTGTGTAAAATTCCTGCTGTATAATATATTATAATAAAATAATTACATATACAATCCATATGTCCTAGTTATCCTTTTTTTTTTGGTTTGGCAAGTATAATTAAGCAAGAAGGAAACCATTATTCTCCACAGTTTTGAAAGCTATACAGTTACTGCAAAGTTCCTTTTAACAATCCTGGACCTATTAGGGATTGCTGCAAAGCTGCCCACAAACCCAAATCGTGCTGCATTTATAGCACAGCATGCTGCATGCTTCTGGGTGCCAATATCCTTAATGGCCCCCAAACATAATGCGATTCTTTGGCAACAGTGTCAATCAGCAATCACAGAAAAACACGCCTTTGAAAATTGCATGAAGCTTGTCACCAAAAAAAAAGGAGCAGATGCTTCTTTTTGGGTGACAAACGCACGTAGGGCAGTGCATTTAAAGGCCCAGCAGGGTACCAGGCCTATTCACTCGGGAGGCTCCCATATGTCTACCGACCATTGATTCATGTCAGTGATCAGAGGAATATATTTTATCTCATACAAATGTAAATATTAGTTGCAGAAAGATTTAAATAATTCCTTCTGATCAGTGGCGGCTGGTGCATTGGGGGCGCCGGAGCACCACCCCCCCTATCCATGCGTCCGGCCCTCTAATCTACACGCGGGGCGCCGGACGCATGGACTTTAGCGGGGCTATTTTTTTTTTTAACCATGTGATTAGAGCCAGAGGCTCTAATAGGCTAAAAAAAAAAGGGTGGGCTCGGGGCGCAGTGCTCTGCGCCCCGAGCCCACCCAGTTGTGTGACAATAGCGAATGAAAATTCGCTATTGTCACACGGATCCTCCTCCAGACCAATCAGAAAGAGAAGCCATGCCATTGGGAGGAGACGCAGAAGACAGGAAGGAGGAAGAAGCCTAAGCCGCCCCCTGCTGCTGCAGATATTCAGGCAGGGTGAGTGAGCGGGGGGGACCTGTCCTCTGTCCTGTCCTGTCCCTTGTGTCCTGTCCCCTGTCCTGCTGTGGTCCTGGGGGGTGTATGGTGTGTGGCCTGGTGTGGTCCGGGGGGGGTTTGGTGTGGTCCGTCTGACGCCCCCCCCCGGCCCATGGCGCACCAGCCGCCACTGCTTCTTCTGATTGTACACATTTTGGGTATGTGTTGTAGTGTACTGTATATAGAACACAAGAGATACCCACAGAATGGTTATATGGCGCCTGATTGTGACAGCCAAGTGGTGATTGGTCTTGTTGCGATCAGACTGATGCAAAAATCCTATCCTTTACCTAGCCATCAGAATCATGCTGAGGTCAAACTATTTTACTCAGAATCATTCATGACTCATTTTACTCTAGTCACTTTGGAATACAAAAGTGTCCTGTGGGCTGGGAAGGGGAACACCCTCCAGGGCTGACTGGCCAAGGGCTAAAGTCCAGGCCACATCCATATCTCAATAAATTGAGGATCCTGAGATATGGTTGGGGTGATTCACGTGAAGACAGTCTAACTGGTGAATTGCGGACATTTGTGACATGCTCTTGTCAATGGATAAACCTTGGTAATTGTTTTTTTTTTTTTTTCACAGAAAATAACCAAACTTTGTATCCCCTTTTGTCCTAATTAATACATTTATTCTGTGTACTAAGCTAGGACTCATACCCCTAGAGAGATTGTTGTATTATAGTGCCTATGTGCTCGGTCTACCTTCCTTGTACCTCATATATTCACCTTATATCTTCCTTATATGTGCTCCTGCTATATAGGCTCTGGAAATTTAGAGTTAGGTCCGCAATATATACAGAGGTCCCTAGGCATAGGCACTGCCGCTTATGCGTATATGTATGTAAAAAGAAAAGTGCGCTGGTCTATGATAAAGCTGCTACCAGATAATAGTGAATGAATAGTGTATAGGTGAATGGTGCGCTAAATCCAAGTGAGTATGAACAAATCAATGTGCATAAATCATATACTTATAGGTATAAATTATAAATGACTGTGCATAAATCAAATACACAAATAGGTGATGAACTAGAACGTAAAGGTCCCAAACATAACACAACGTGATGCCAATTCTAAACAAATATTCAGGTGATCACAAATATTGCCAGATGATGCTGAATTCAAAAGTGACTTTAAATCCCTCCACCTGGTGAATTTGCTCCTTACCGGACGGCTCTAAAGTAAGTGCTGATCATTGTGATGTTTCAAGATCAATTCCTGTGCCCACACAACAGAAACCAGTGCTCTTCACCGTGCATGCAAAAGCCAGCTAAGCCTCTTACCAGAACGATAGATATGAAAGGCACTCTGCAAACTCCTGGAGATAGTCCAACTGTCTCCGTCGAGGTGAATCAGGGCAGTCAATTGGCAGGATTCCACAGGATTATTCTTATCAGCTCCCATATAGACATGTAAAGTAATGACCACTAATAATGTATTACCCTTTATACATCATTTATTAGATGCATAAATGCACTTACATGTATGCTGACGAATGGGTGCATAAACAAACAATGAAGCGGTGAGGAATTCCTAAGGAGCCCGGGTCCAGCTGCAGCGCGGACTAACCCAGCGACGTGGTGACGGCACGCCTCCTTTCTGACGCGTTTCTTCCGATTGGATGTCTTCTGAGATAGGAGGTCTATTCCACCACCAAGTGCAGGGGATAAAGTAAGGAATGGCCACTCACCAGATCCCCATGTTCATCTATTCTCATAGATGAACACACATCGCATGTAAATAGATGCCCACGCACGCTGTCACAGAGCATGTGCAATATCGCTTGATTGAGATGGGGCTCAGGCACGGGAGTTAAAGTGGAGCTTCCACAGTGAGTCGGACAGCGAACCAGCCTGTATTGATCTATACATGCTCTATGACAGTGTGCGTGGGCATCTATCTACATGCGATGTGTGTTCATCTATGAGAATAGATGAACATGGGGATCTGGTGAGTGGTCATTCCTTACTTTATCCCCTGCACTTGGCGGTGGAATAGAGGTGATCCTGTCAGACTGCACGAACGATCGGCTATCTAGCGGAGTGTTACTTATATGTTTACTTGTGCCACATAGACTGCACGATTCATTGGCTATCTGGTGGACTTTATCATTGATGTTTTTCTTATATACCGGATCTGAAAAAGACTGTGGGACTTTTCTCTGAGTGATTTTTAGTGTTGTATGGTGACACACTGTGTACACTTATCATTTAGTGAAGATCCACTTTCAGGTTCCTAAACAATTCTTTATTATTTTGCGCTACTATTTATTTACTTATAATGATGACAAACAGTCACATAATTAGTGATAATAAAGTGAATTCAGGTAAGTCCACTCAGCACATTCTGTAAGATAGGTGTTGAAACCCCATGCCCAGGAGAGGTGATAAGTCCAGGAATCACTCCACCACAGTGCTCGAGATAAGTAAACCGCTTACCAGAAAAAATTGACCTTCAGATTATAGAGTGGTCTGATACAGCATGTTACGCAGATTCCTCCCAGGATGTGCAAAAAAAAAACGCAATCCACCAGATCCTCTCAAATGACAGCAGGGCGTGCTGAGATCAGCAATGACCAGCCTAACTTTCCTCTTTAACGTATAGGCAGGATAATCTACTGACAGTGCGGACCTCCAAGGAAGGAAAAGCTCCAATAGTGTAGTATGTCAAACTTTATTGTGCCAAAAAAACATAGTAACTTACATGTTAGGTAAATGAAACTGAGCATGGATAGGCAAGATGGCCGTGGCGTGTGCGTACTTGCAACGTTACATTGATGTCTGACATGTTTCGTCATCAACAGGACATTGTCAAAGACGAGCTTACCAAAACATTTATTGAAAATAAAAAATTACATATATATCAATAAAATATTAAAATTATTAAAAATCTGTAATGATACCAAAATTTCTCATATAAAATCTTAAAAAGTATCTATCCATTATCTATCACTAATAAAACAATTCATATCAAATTCTATGTTTAACCCTTTAGGCTCCAAAACTTTAATCTCATATATCCAGTATGATTCCCTTTTGCTAAGTTGCCTAATAAAGTTGCCCCCCCTCCAGTGACGCTCTACCTTTCAATCCCCCAAAATTTTAGAGAGCTGGGATCTTGATTATGGACCATTTTGAAGTGTTTGGAAACATTGCGTTCAGTTTTTCCTTTCTTTATATTTATATATATGCTCACCTACTCTCACATTCAAAGCCCTGGACATACAGCCCACATACTGGAGCCAGCACCCACGTTCTAATACATAGACAACCCCCATAGTACTACATGTGATTAAATCTTTAATCTGATATCTTTGACCTGTACTGGTCGAGATATACTATTTCCACTTCTTCATAATACATTTGCTCAGCTTGCATGCCTTGCACCGACCGCAGGCATGGAAGCCAGCAATAGAATTGAACATGGAACTTTTGGAAATATTGGGAGGGTCATTAACTCCTGTGGCCAATCTGTCCTTAAGCGTGGGGGGCCTTTTTGTAAATAAACCCTGGATGGGATGGTAATATCGATCCCAGTGTTTTATCCTTAAGGAGAATCTTTCAATGCCTCTTAAAGATCTTCTTCACCTGTTTGTGTTGATGGTTATAATCAAGTAATAATCAAATCAAAGAGATTAAAGAAAAAAATATAACCATCTAAAGATTCTTCGGTATTCATGAGATTATCAGGAGAATTAAAAAAGAAGTTAGAAAAAATAGACAAAGAGACCCAGGAGAAAAAGACGAAATAATTCATTAGGGATACTAATGACTTAAAAAATAATGAAGTTTTCAAATGGCAGATGTACATTAAGGAAGATACACAGATTCCATCTAGAGAAAGTACACCCCCGAGGGAGGCCACACCCGCCCGTGTGGCTTCCACTGTTAGAACACCCCTATCCCAACCACCCAGGAATCAGATACCACAAAAAGAGAGGAGAGAGTATTCAGATTATCCCAGACCATTCCCCCCTAGGGGTAATTGGCGAGGGGAAGGACCCGGTAGAGGAGGACCCTGGAGAGGCTTTTAAAGGGGTGGGAGGGGTAACCAATGGGGCCACCAACAATATATGCATCCAGGTAATTTTCAATCCAATGAATGGAGAGGGACTCATCGAGGTGATGGATATTCTGTACCTCAGTATGAACCCAGAAATTACTCCTCCGTTGAAGGAATGACAAGGCAGGATGGGTACAACATTCCAACCCATAATAGATTTACACCTCTACAGTAACTCTACAGTATCCACCTCAACAATATTCCAACTGTGGTTTTTTAGAGAGACCTGTACATGATCCACACTCAGGCAGAGGATGGAAATCTATCTGGGGGAAAAAGCAAAGAAAGAGAGTGAGGAGAGCAGGGAGAAGTGAACAAAAAAAGAAAATACCAACAGGACTAGGGATATATAACATTAGTGGTCAGACATTGGATAAGGAAGAAATGAAAGTCCTAGACAAAGGATTGAAATATGCTCCCGGAAAAAAACTTAAATAAATTTGATACTTATGTACAGATACATAAGTTTATGCGTAAACTAAATCCGAAGAAGTATTTTCTTTCTAAACTTGATAACAGACCTCCCCAGATACATAGTAACATTCACTCTAATCTTATAAACAAATCTGTGTTTAATCCTTTAAACACCGATAACAAATATCTAGAGGTATTCAAAAATCTAGTAATAGATGATTTAGAAGAGTTGAAAATCAAAAAGATCAAATACCCCCACTGGATAAAAAATGGGATAGAAAGGATAGCAGGGGTCTTCAAACTATGGCCCTCCAGTTGTTCAGGAACTACAATTCCCATCATGCCCAGTCATGTTTGTGAAAGTCAGAGTTTTACAATGCCTCATGGGATGTGTAGTTCCGCAACAGCTGGAGGGCCGTAGTTTGAGGATCCCTGGGATAGAGCAATCAAACCTGCAGATAAGGGAGGAGGACTGGTGGTAATGAGTAAACAGTATTACTCAGAGGAAATAGAGAGACAGTTGTCGGATAGGGAGACCTATTCCAGACTATATAAAAATCCTCCTAATGATTATAAGAAGGAGTTAGATATACTCATTAGTAAAGGACTTAAGAAGGAATATCTCACCAAAAAAGAGGCATTGTATCTTAACCCACTGGCATGGAAGACTCCCACTATTCATTTTCTGCCCAAAATCCATAAAGACACCACAAGACCTCCTGGGACCTCCATTATCAATGGTACCCAGCCTGTTCCAGACTGGGCCAATACATTGATTATTTTCTGCAACCTTTAGTCACCCAAACGGAAGCATACATGAGAGAAACTAAACATATTATACAGATCCTGAGATCAATGCAGCCACTGCAGATGTCAGTTCCCTATATAATATTATTAGCCACGATGAAGCCCTTCGGTGGAATGGGCTTTGGGAAGATCTAGTCTCCCTATAGGACATAAGAAGTATATTTTAGAATGTTTGAGATTTTGTTTAAAACACTATTATTTGCGTGGCAAATTTATTCATGGCTTGTTGGGAGGCCTCAAGTATTCTGTCTAATCGTTCTGAACTAATTTGTTATAAAAGGTATATTGATGACCTACTCATTGTCTGGACAGGTGATCAGATGTCTCTTGATAAATTCATAGACAAAATGAATCCCAATTCCAAGAATATTGATTTGACCTGGACTATCAGTAATAGTTGGGTAGTTTTCTTGGATTTAGAAATTTATCAAGAATTGGGTCAGTTTTATATGTAGCACTAGAGATGGACGAACATTGGCCCGGGCAGTTCGCGAACGTCAGCCGCAGATTTTCTCAAAAGTCTGCGAACCACAGGTTCGCAGCGGGCCCCATTGACTTTAATGGGAGGCGTACTTTAAAAACCTTTAGGTCATATTTGCAGCCACAAAAGACGTACTAGCTGTGCACAAATAGTCCCAGCACATGGACAATGTCATAACAGAAGTATTGTGATTGGAAAAGTTGCCCTAATTTTTTTTTTTTCATAAATCAGCCAGAACTGACAGCAGCTGGTAAATACATGTCTAATACATATAGGGTCCATTCACACACCTGTAAAATGGGTCCGCATCCATTCCACAATTTGGCGGAACCTTTACAGACCCATTGTTTTTCATTTCCAGTCCGAAAAATGAGGCATTCACAAGATAAAGAAGTAAGTGTCGGCCATTCCAGGCCCCAAAAATTAGCCCACATATGTTTACCTGAGAACTAAGAACGTAGTATTCTGTGACTGAAGGTACATTAGGCATTCACAGGATACAGAAGTAGGTGTCGGCCAGTATTGACCCCAAAAATTAGCCCACGTGGGTTTACCTAACAGCTAAGAACGTAGTATTCTGTGGCTGAAGCTACATTAGGCATTCACAGGATACAGAAGTAAGTGTCGGCCAGTATTGGCCCCAAAAATTAGCCCACATGGGTTTACCTGACAGCTAAGAGCGTAGTATTCTGTGGCTGAAGGTACATTAGGCATTCACAGTATACAGAAGTAAGTGTCGGACAGTATTGGCCCCAAAAATGAGCCCATGTGGGTTTACCTGACAGCTAAGAACGTAGTATTCTGTGGCTGAAGGTACATTAGGCATTCACAGGATACAGAAGTAAGTGTCAGCCAGTATTGGCCCCAAAAATTAGCTCACATGGGTTTAACTGACAGCAAAGAACATAGTGTATTTGATGGCTAGAGGTACATTAGGCATTCACATGATACAGAAGTAAGTGTCGGCCTTTATAGGCTCCAAAAATTAGCTCACATGGGTTTAACTGACAGCAAAGAACGTAGTGTATTTGATGGCTAGAGGTACATTAGGCATTCACAGTATACAGAAGTAAGTTTTGACCTGTATGGGCCCCAAAAATTAGCCCACATGGGTTTAACAGACAGCAAAGAACGTTGTGTATTTGATGGCTGAAGGTACATTAGGCATTCACAGGATACAGAAGTAAGTGTCGGCCAGTATTGGCCCCAAAAATTAGCTCACATGGGTTTAACTGACAGCAAAGAACGTAGTGTATTGGATGACTAGAGGTACATTAGGAATTCACACAGTATACAGAAGTAAGTGTCGGCCTGTATAGGCTCCAAAAATTAGCTCACATGGGTTTAACTGACAGCAAAGAACGTAGTGTATTTGATGGCTAGAGGTACATTAGGCATTCACACAGTATGCAGAAGTAAGTGTCGGCCTGTATAGGCCCCAAAAAATTGGCCCACATGGGTTTTACTGACAGCAAAGAACATAGTGTATTTGATGGCTAGAGGTACATTAGGCATTCACAGGATACAGAAGTAAGTGTCGGCCTGTATAGGCCCCAAAAATTAGCTCACATGGGTTTAACGGACAGCAAAGAACGTAGTGTATTTGATGGCTAGAGGTACATTAGGCATTCACAGTATACAGAAGTAAGTGTCGGCCAGTATACGCCCCAAATATTAGCCCACATGGGTTTAACTGACAGCAAAGAACGTAGTGTATTTGATGGCTAGAGGTACATCAGGCATTCACAGGATACAGAAGTAAGTGTCGGCCTGTATAGGCCCCAAAAATTAGCTCACATGGGTTTAACTGAAAGCAAAGAACGTAGTTTATTTGATGGCTAGAGGTACATTAGGAATTCACAGGATACAGAAGTAAGTGTCGGCCTGTATAGGCCCCAAAAATTAGCTCACATGGGTTTAACTGACAGCAAAGAACGTAGTGTATTTGATGGCTAGAGGTACATTAGGCATTCGCAGGATACAGAAGTAATTGTCGGCCTGTATAGGCCCCAAAAATTAGCTCACATGGGTTTAACTGACAGCAAAGAACGTAGTGTATTTAATGGCTAGAGGTACATTAGGCATTCACAGTATACAGAAGTAAGTGTCGGCCAGTATAGGCCCCAAATATTAGCCCACATGGGTTTAACAGACAGCAAAGAACGTTGTGTATTTGATGGCTGAAGGTACATTAGGCATTCACAGGATACAGAAGTAAGCGTCGGCCAGTATTGGCCCCAAAAATTAGCCCATATGGGTTTAACTGACAGCAAAGAACATAGTTTATTTGATGGCTAGAGGTACGTTAGGCATTCACGGGATACAGAAGTAAGTCTCGGCCTGTATAGGCCCCAAAAATTAGCTCACATGGGTTTAACTGACAGCAAAGAATGTAGTGTATTTGATGGATAGAGGTACTTTAGGCATTCGCAGTATACAGAAGTAAGTGTCAACCGGTATAGGCCCCAAAAATTTGCCCACACGGGTTTAACTGAAAGAAAAGAACGTAGTGTATTTGATGGCTAGAGGTACATTAGGCATTCACAGGATACAAAAGTAAGTGTCGGCCTGTATAAGCCCAAAAATTTGCTCACATGGGTTTAACTGACAGCAAAGAACGTAGTGTATTTGATGGCTAGAGGTACATTAGGCATTCACAGTATACAGAAGTAAGTGTCGGCCTGTATAGGCCCCAAATATTAGCCATTCAATGGACAAGAAATGCCTTTTATACCGCTGTATTTAGCGAAGACAAGGACCAGGAATTGTTGTTGCTGGATGGCGGTCTGGCAGATATTTGTGGCCTGTCATGAGGAATTTCAATGACACATGGTCTACTGGTCACATGTGTTTAATTCCTCAGAGATCCATGCCTCATTCATAAATGTGAGGTAGTGTACACTGCATGAGCTAGGCAAGTGCACTTATCGGTCACGATCCCCCCTGCTGCGCTGAACGTCCTTTCGGACAGGACACTGGATGGGGGGCAAGCCAACAGTTCCATTGCAAATTGTGCAAGCTCTGGCCAGAGGTCAAGCCTGCCCACCCAGCAGTCCAGGGGTTCATCACTCCTCAGAGCGTCCACATCCGCCATTAACCTGATGTAGTCGGACACCTGTCAAACACCTTTTTTTTACGCTCCAACATTTGAGCCACAGAAGCCTGCCTTTTTCCAGAACAATGTGACGACAGCATCATGGAAGGTGGAGTGGAGGACAACTGTGAGGAGACAGGAGAAGGTGAAGGAGAAGAGGATGGACGGTGGGAGCCTGGAGTGTGGCTTTGTGGGTTCTGACGGTGTTGCTCCCACTGGGCTCGGTGATGGGATTTCAGGTGCCTTCTTAAGGCGGTTGTCCCTAGGTGAGTGTTGGGCTTACCGTGACTTATGCGTTGACTGCAAAGGCTGCAGAAGGCAACACTGTTGTCAGAAATGGACACATTAAAAAAAGCCCACACTGTGGAGCCATGTGACGGTGTCCTGGGAGCAGCAGATGTGACTGTACATGGTTGATGGCTTGCTCCTGATACATTTGCAGTCTGCTTTGTACCTCTTGTGCAATGCAAGTTCTGCCTGCCTCTTCTCCCTATCTGCCGGTCCGTCAGTCCGCCAGTTCTACAGATAATTGGCCAGTAACTGTTGTCTCTGTGTGTAGCACAGTTAACACAGCAAAAGAGGCCAAATTTTTGCAGGACTAAAATACAATCTTATTAAATTATACTGTTAAATAACACCCCACTTCAATATGTGGTATTGGGGGCCACTGGTCTATTACACCAGTTGTTCAAAAAATTGGCCAGTGAGTTTGGCACTGTGTGTGTTCCAGACTTAACTCAGCAAAAGAGGCAATATTGTTGCAGGACACAAATACACTTGTAAAAGTATACTCAGATAGCACCGCACTTCAATCTGTGGTATTGGGGGGCCACATGTTTATTACACCAGTTCTACAAATAATTGGCTAGTAACTGTTGTCACTGTGTGTAGCACAGTTTACACAGCAAGAGGCCACATTTTTGCAGGACTAAATTGCACTCTTAGAAAATTATACTGTTAAATAACACCCCACTTCAATATGTGGTATTGCAGGGCCACTGGTCTATCACAGCAGTTGTTCAAAAAATTGGCCAGTGAGTTTGGCACTGTGTGTACCAGACCTAACACATATATTCTGCTGCTTCTCCTGAGTACAGGGATACCACATATGTGAGACTTTTTGGGAGCCAAGCTGTGTATGGGACCCCGAAAACCAATCACCACCTTCAGAATTTCAAAGGGTGTACATTTTTCATTGCATTTTCCCGGAACTTGTGGTAAAATATAAAATATTTCATGGACTCACCATGCCTCTCAGCAAATAGCTTGGAGTGTCTACTTTGCAAAATGGGGTCATTTGGGGGGTTTTGTGCTATCTTGAAATTTCAGGGCCTCTGAAACTGTGACAGGTAGTGCACAAGTAAATGCACAATTTACACCATTAGAAAACCTGAAGGTGGTGATTGGATTTTGGGGTCCCATACACAGCTAGGCTCCCAAAAAGTCTCACACATGTGGTATCCCTGTACTCAGGAGAAGCAGCAGAATATATTTTGGGGTGTCATTTCACTTATACCCATGGCATGCGTGAGCAATATAACATTTAGTGACAACTTTGTGTAAATAAACAAAAAAAAGAATTGTCACTAGTGATGTCGCGAACCTAAAATTCGCCGTTCGCGAACCGGGCGAACCGCCATAGACTTCAATAGGCAGGCGAATTTTAAAACACACAGGGACTCTTTCTGGCCACAATAGTGATGGAAAAGTTGTTTCAAGGGGACTAACACCTGGACTGTGGCATGCCGGAGAGGGATCACGCAAAAAAAAGTTCTTAAAAATTATAATTTTTTGATAGAGAGCCAATTATTGGAAAAATTAAAAAAAAAATAAAAATAAAAAATTTCTTTGGATTTAGCATCTGGGGGGTCTAAAAAGTGTACCTGTCAAGTTTCAGCTCTGTAGCATGTCCAGAACCCCTAAAAAACAGCATTTTTCTTATATTTTCAGGAATACGGCTTCTCTGCGGCTGGCTTTTTCTCTTGCAGGCATTTAGCGGGCATTTTTTTAGGCAGGCATGTCATTTTTTGTATTTAGTGTCTGGGGGGTCTAAAAAGTGTACCTGTCAAGTTTCAGCTCTGTAGCATGTCCAGAACCCCTAAAAAACAGCATTTTTCTTATATTTTCAGGAATACGGCTTCTCTGCGGCTGGCTTTTTCTCTTGCAGGCATTTAGCGGGCATTTTTTTAGGCAGGCATGTCATTTTTTGAATTTAGTGTCTGGGGGGTCTAAAAAGTGTACCTGTCAAGTTTCAGCTCTGTAGCATGTCCAGAACCCCTAAAAAACAGCATTTTTCTTATATTTTCAGGAATACGGCTTCTCTGCGGCTGGCTTTTTCTCTTGCAGGCATTTAGCGGGCATTTTTTTAGGCAGGCATGTCATTTTTTGTATTTAGTGTCTGGGGGGTCTAAAAAGTGTACCTGTCAAGTTTCAGCTCTGTAGCATGTCCAGAACCCTTAAAAAACAGCATTTTTCTTATATTTTCAGGAATACGGCTTCTCTGCGGCTGGCTTTTTCTCTTGCAGGCATTTAGCGGGCATTTTTTTAGGCAGGCATGTCATTTTTTGTATTTAGTGTCTGGGGGGTCTAAAAAGTGTACCTGTCAAGTTTCAGCTCTGTAGCATGTCCAGAACCCCTAAAAAACAGCATTTTTCTTATATTTTCAGGAATATGGCTTCTCTGCGGCTGGCTTTTTTTCTTGCAGGCATTTATCGGGCATTTTTTTAGGCAGGCATGTCATTTTTTGTATTTAGTGTCTGGGGGGTCTAAAAAGTGTACCTGTCAAGTTTCAGCTCTGTAGTATGTCCAGAACCCCAAAAAAACAGCATTTTTCTTATAATTTTTAGTAGAAAACTAATGCAGTGTCTTTCCAGCTGTCTTTTTTTCTATAAAAGGGGGCACATTATGTGGCCACTTGTGTGGGATTGTGGCCACCATTAGCAGTTCTGTCAGGTAAGCATAGGGGTATAGGTTTACAGGTTTAGGCTAGTAGGAGGTTAATTTTACCTGAGCATACAGCAGGTATCCGCCAATCGGTGTGCAGGGAAGGTTCTAGCAAGCTGGGGCAGAGGCTTTATAAGCTTGGTTTGGGCTGGGGTGCTTCCTTTTGCACCGAAGAGCACAAAGAAGAAAGTTCAGCAGAAGTAGTCCAGGAGGTTTTTTCTAACCTGCTGTCATGGAGGCCTTGTTGAAGCAGCTGATTGAGAAGGCAGAGAGTGCGGGGGGAGAAGCCTGGCTGCGGCATTGTCTCTCTATGTCTGGAATTACAGAGCAAGTTGCGGTTGAAGTTCACCCTGCTCCTTCACAGGCAGAAGCGCCTGCAGAGAGAGAGAAGACACCTGAGAAGCCGGCGTGTGTACCTGCAGGAGAGCTGCCATGCGTTGGAAAAAACAAATCAAGGGCATAGGCAGACACCATAGGGAGGTCCGGCTAGGTCCCTGAAGGAGGGGGGATTTAAATGTGCCTCTATAAGTCACAAAACTATGCATATGTTTACATCAGACATGGCAACACATATATGTTAAAAGAATAACAAATCTTTATTTGTACAAATGATAAAAACAGTAAGTACGTCGTTCTATCTATATAGATGAACCATTAATATATGGTACAATGTTTAACAAACATATCAAAAAATGGCTGGAACTACGCGTTTCGCATTATGCGCTTCATCAGGGTCCAGCAATGGAATATATTTAGACAGAAATTCAATCTTTAGTAATCTAGAGGTACATAAAACATTTGTTATAAACATAATCATGTACATACATTATTTTTATTTATTTATGATTTATTGCATTTAAACTCTAAATATCAAGCTATTCACTTAACCTCAAGAACATTATAATTATTCTAAAGAATCTAAAACAGATTCACAATGTATAATAGAAGATATATAGAGGACTTTTCACATATGGCTAATGAGATATTTTACCTCTTCATCTTATGAGTTTATTGAGAAGTTTAGAAAGAATCTGAAAGACTTTATTAAAAACTCAGAAACTACGTCTAGACATTGCAGCAGAAAACTAAGTTAAAAAAGGAAAAGACAAAAAACAGGAAACAAAAAAAAAAAAAAAACCAACAACATAGCAAGGGGAAAAGACATAGAGGAAACGGAGAAAGGAAGTGGGGGAAAAGGAAAATGGGGGGGGGGGAAAGGGGGAGGGAGAAGGGGAAAGGGAGGAAACCGTGTGGAGTGTGCATTACCACGTAGTCCAAAGGGGGGGCGGTGAGAGGGATAGGTTAATTCCACCGGATCAATAAATCCAGGAAAAAAGTCCATCCACATAGGAGGCATGGAGGGGATATAATACAATGATACATATGAAACACCATATTTGCTTAAATAGATATGGGATACTCAGATATTGGGTTATCTTACCCTAGTCGCAAGGTCACAGTAGATAGGATGGATCATACTTATATTGATTTAAAACTCAGCTGTGAGGGAGGGAAGGAGCCAATCGCCCCTGAAGTTAGCATAAAAAGAACAGAGAATAATACCCATTAATTCTCAATGTAAAAGTGGATTTCACCAAAAGTGTAATAGTTATAGTATTTAGAGAGGCACTTACCGGAGACTCTTTCTACAGAGATAATGCTGGTGATCATATGAGGATAATGGAAGCGTGCAGTGAGGTATAGATTAGAAAAAGGTTCCACACTGGTCATTAGCACATATCCCAGTTTTATAAATCAAAAGTGAATAAAATGGTGTATAGAAGAAAAAGATCCCCTTCAAAATTGGGGATAAATATAGTGCCAACAAAATGAGGATTAAATAAGGAAGAATCGTTGAGTGCTGACAAGCACTTGACTCCCACCCAGGATCTGAAATATATATGTTTGAAAAAAGGGGGGGGAATTAGTAAGTGGGAAAGCCTAAGAAGAAAAAGAAAGCCTTTTGATGCAAGGGATAGACTTACCAGACACAGCAGTTCAGAATATAATGTAGCCGTCTGCATGGAGACATGCTATTGAGAGCTGTCTAACATGGGGGCTATATATACTACCTGTTGAACATTAGGTCTCCTCCTCCTCCGGGTCTCCCGCCCCCCACATCCGCCCGCCAAAGCGTCCACGTGTGGACGCCGCGGGAGGATGTTCCCGCAAACCGGAAGTGACCGTCACTTCCGGTTCCGGGACCGGAAGTGACGATCCGCCGCAGCCTAGTCTGCAATGAAAGTTAGTATGCAGGGGATTCAGATAGCAAAACGTCCCAGGGCATACCAAATGGAAAACCAAACAGAACACAGCCAAAAATGACATACATGAACAATATTTGTATATAATTCGTCAATCACTATTTATCTAAACCTAAGATCCAATTTACACAGAAGATAGACCAAATTCTTAATAAGTGTTCATGGATAGATGGTTTTCCAAAGGATGTCACCAGTAGTCATATAAAATGACCAAACAACATGGAGAGAAATACTCCTAGAATTTAAATATAAAAGAATAAATAATAAATTAAAAAGGGATTATTTATATAAATTATTGAGAAAAAAAAAAAAAAAAAAAAAAAAGAAGAAAAAATATCTGCGGCAACTGATCTGCAGGACAATGGAACACGCGGTAGTCAGACCCACATGAAAACAAACAGAAAGGAGGGAAAAGGAGAAAAAAAAAAAAAAATATTAAAATCGTTGGATAAGGATATTACCTCCCAAGTGTTCTATTTTACCCGTTAAAAAGGTGTTAATCACCCAAAAAGGGAGCAAAGCTAAGATGTTCGTTGAGTCCTGGAAGTGTACATGCATTCAAAGAAAAAATCCAACGTGCTTCCCTTTGTAAAATTAAATTATCAAAGGGTCCCCCTCTAGGTCCAGGATGGATCCTATCTAGGGCGAAGAATTTAAATTTTGGACATTTATATCTATGCGTCTGGGCTATATGCCTAGCTATCGGACTTTCTAGATCGCCACCTCGTGTGTACGATACATGATCCTTAATCCTCTCCCAGAAATGTCGTTTAGTTTTGCCCACATAGAATGCGGGACATTCGCATTTCCAAAGGTAAACAATGCCTATGGTTTTACATGTCACAAAATGCTTTAAAGTGAATGGACGCCCGTTTGGCAGAGTTTGCTGAGCCCTGCTGGCGATGAATTTGCAATATTCACAAAGTCCACAGGGAAAAGTTCCCTGAGGTAGTTTAATGCAGGGGTCTGCCCTCCTGTCTCTCTGATAGTGACTGGCCGTCACCATATCTCGGATGGACTTGTTTCTTCTAAAAATCATGTTGGGTTTTGGATCTACGAAGTTACTGAGGACTTTATCCTCTGCCAATAGGTGCCAATGCTTAGCTATGATACTTTTTAGTTGTTTAGACTGTGAACAGTATCTTGTAATCATTTTAGTTGGATTTGAGGAATTTTGGCATTCTCCTTGGAAGAGGAGGAGGTCTCTTGGGCTATCTTTAGCTTTTTTATATGCTTTTTTGGTGCTTTTTCTGCTATAGCCTCTTTGCAGAAATCTCTCCTGCAGCTGTAAAGCTTCCTTCTCAAATTCAATGTCTTCAGAGCAGTTCCTACGAATCCTGTAGTATTGACCAACTGGTATTCCTTCAATTACGTGTCTAGGATGGCTACTGTTGGCATGTAGTAATGCGTTTGTAGCCGTTGGTTTTCTATAGAGAGTAGTTGCTAGTGTGTTATCCATGTTTCTATAGATTTCAAGATCCAAAAAAGGGATCTTGGATTTATCATACACGTAAGTGAAATGTAAATTGAAGTCATTTACATTCAGGACTTCTACAAATTCCTCTAGAATGTCGAGAGGACCCGACCATAGGACAAATATGTCGTCAATATATCTTTTCCAAATTTCTATGTATGCTAGATACACCGACATAGATTCTTGGGAAAAAAGCCATCGTTCCCACCCCCCCAGGTACAGGTTGGCGTAGGATGGGGCACATTTGGTCCCCATCGCTACTCCCTGTACCTGGAGGTAGTGGGAACCATCGAATACAAACACATTGTGTGTTAAAATAAAAAATAGTAGGTCCAAAACAAACTTATTAAGTCTCCTATGGTCGAGTCCTCTCTCATCCAAAAAGGATTCTACAACCTCTACTCCTCGGATATGTGGAATATTTGAGTATAGTGACTCAACGTCTATTGATACCAGGTATGTATCCTTTTCAATCTGTATATTTTCAAGTGTTAGTAACATATGCATAGTGTCCTTCAAATATGAAGGCAAAGATTCTACATGTGGGCGGAGGTATGCATCCACGTATGAACTCGCATTCTGTGTAAGACTATTAATACCTGAAACTATAGGGCGACCTGGAGGGTTGGTATGGTTTTTATGCATTTTTGGAAGTGCATAAAATGTCGGCGTTGTGGGTTCTTTGATGATCAAAAATTCCATAAGATCCTTAGTTATAATTCCCCATTGATGGTATTGATTAAGAAGTTTGAGGAATTCTCTTTGATTTTTCAATAACTGTAAACTGCTTACTCGTGAGTACCAGGCTCTATTATCGAGGATGTTATTGCACATTTCTGTGTATTGTATTTGATTTAACACGACTACATTTCCGCCTTTATCTGCGGCCTTAATCACAATATCTTTACGTTGTTGCAAATCCCGTAGAGCCTGGTATTCAGTTTCGGACAGATTACTCTGGTTTTTTCGTATATTCATTTGTTTGATATCTCTAGTTACCATATGAATAAAAAGGTCAACTTTAGGGTTGGTTTGACTGGGGAACCGTTTGGACTTTTTTTTGAAAGTTTGTAATGATTGTTGTGTTGCTCCTTCCGAGGTCGAGGGTGGGTCGGGTCCGGAAGTATTCGGACCCGACTCATCCTCAAGCTCGGTCAGAATTTTCAGCATTTTATAATCCTTTTTAGACCAATCACGCCATGTTTGAAGAAGACCACCCATTGGGGCTTCTTTTTGCTTGATTTTAGGGCCCTCAATAAGGCTCCTAAAATTAAGCTTACGTGCAAAAAGATTTATATCTTTCACAAATTCAAAACGATCCATGTCCTTTGACGGACAAAAATTAAGCCCTAGGCCAAGTATTTTAATTTCTTCCTCTTTTAATTGAACATCAGAGATGTTAATGACTTGTAAGGAATTAGTTTCTTGATTTAATTTTTCACCTCTATTGTAGGTATTTTGAGGGGGCCTAACAGTCCTAGTGTCATCTGTTCTAAAAAAGCATTGTCCTGAGTATTAGGGGGATTTCTTTTTGGAATCGTTCCACAGTGTGTTCCTTGAACACTTAATGATGGTGTACTAGGCAAACCCACCGCTGGGCTTGATGGAGGTTGGTTTTGAATTTTGGATCCCAGTTTTGGAGCCTTAGCCGCCTGTGTAGTCTGTGAATTCTGCTGTGTTCCTATTGGGGTCTCCCTTTCGTCATCTTTCCTTTTATCCTGTCTCATTCTATTAGATCTCTCTTGGCGGGGGTTCCAAATATTAGAGGATGTAGAGGATGCAGCTGATGAGTCAGACCAGTTGCCGTCCTCTCTATTCTGTTCATTTTGTGGTCTGGGTCTGTATCTTTTATTAATATTTCTTTCCCATTTATAAGCTCTTCCTGTCCTAAATGCTACTTGGTCACGGTTCATTTTTTTATCTTTTCTTTTAATAATTTCTCCACTAAATTTTTCCACCGCATGTTTGATTTCAAGGTTTTTTTCCTTAAAAATAGGTTTATTTTGGAATGCCGCAAGTTGGTTTACAATTTCTACTATTTCTTTATCTAAAATGATTGCTTCTGCCTCATAGTATCCCTTTAGGATTTTCATCATTTCAATTGAGCATTGTGTAAGGTTTTCTTCCCATTTGTTTTTTAATTCTGATGATATTGAATGAATAGTTGGGAAAATTTGAATGCGCAATCCAATGGGTATAATTTTACTGTCTATATATTGTTGAAAATAAGTGGCATGCCAAAAAAAGGTTGTCTTACGTATCAAGAGTTGTCTTAGACGGGTTGTTATTTGCGAGATTTCGGAGTCCTCTTTATTTGAACCACGAATTTCTGTCTGTATTTGCAGCATGTAATTTGACCACAGGTTTCCCAGGTAATCAGCCATTACGATCACTATCAGAGAGACAAAGGGACAGACCCGAGCAACAAACAAACAAAAAAAAAAAAAAAAAAAAAAAGGGGGGGGGGGAAGGAGAAGAAAAGGGGGGAAATTGGGAAAAGGGGAACAGAAAGGGATGTAGTGATTAAAGCACTAAGAAGAAAAGAAAGAGTATATTATGAAAACAGATGAGGTTAGTTTAATTTGGCAGATAGTGTCTTGCAAATCATGTTATAACATGTATACTATCAAAAAGGAGAGAAAATTAAACAAATTAGTCTGCATTATTCATATTGGTAAATAATATCATATAACACATGTGCATAGATTTGACTATTTAATACTAGATTTATATGGTCGGCCCTTGAGCACTCCCCTTTCGAAGAGTTGGGGATTTACTCCCCTTGAAAGACAAAGAGCAATTAGGTGAAAGGGGAGGTGGGGGCCTATTTAAATAGAGGATATAATGGCACCTTCCCCCAAATGCAAAATTGGAAAAAACAAATCAAGGGCATAGGCAGACACCATAGGGAGGTCCGGCTAGGTCCCTGAAGGAGGGGGGATTTAAATGTGCCTCTATAAGTCACAAAACTATGCATATGTTTACATCAGACATGGCAACACATATATGTTAAAAGAATAACAAATCTTTATTTGTACAAATGATAAAAACAGTAAGTACGTCGTTCTATCTATATAGATGAACCATTAATATATGGTACAATGTTTAACAAACATATCAAAAAATGGCTGGAACTACGCGTTTCGCATTATGCGCTTCATCAGGGTCCAGCAATGGAATATATTTAGACAGAAATTCAATCTTTAGTAATCTAGAGGTACATAAAACATTTGTTATAAACATAATCATGTACATACATTATTTTTATTTATTTATGATTTATTGCATTTAAACTCTAAATATCAAGCTATTCACTTAACCTCAAGAACATTATAATTATTCTAAAGAATCTAAAACAGATTCACAATGTATAATAGAAGATATATAGAGGACTTTTCACATATGGCTAATGAGATATTTTACCTCTTCATCTTATGAGTTTATTGAGAAGTTTAGAAAGAATCTGAAAGACTTTATTAAAAACTCAGAAACTACGTCTAGACATTGCAGCAGAAAACTAAGTTAAAAAAGGAAAAGACAAAAAACAGGAAACAAAAAAAAAAAAAAAAACCAACAACATAGCAAGGGGAAAAGACATAGAGGAAACGGAGAAAGGAAGTGGGGGAAAAGGAAAATGGGGGGGGGGGGAAAGGGGGAGGGAGAAGGGGAAAGGGAGGAAACCGTGTGGAGTGTGCATTACCACGTAGTCCAAAGGGGGGGCGGTGAGAGGGATAGGTTAATTCCACCGGATCAATAAATCCAGGAAAAAAGTCCATCCACATAGGAGGCATGGAGGGGATATAATACAATGATACATATGAAACACCATATTTGCTTAAATAGATATGGGATACTCAGATATTGGGTTATCTTACCCTAGTCGCAAGGTCACAGTAGATAGGATGGATCATACTTATATTGATTTAAAACTCAGCTGTGAGGGAGGGAAGGAGCCAATCGCCCCTGAAGTTAGCATAAAAAGAACAGAGAATAATACCCATTAATTCTCAATGTAAAAGTGGATTTCACCAAAAGTGTAATAGTTATAGTATTTAGAGAGGCACTTACCGGAGACTCTTTCTACAGAGATAATGCTGGTGATCATATGAGGATAATGGAAGCGTGCAGTGAGGTATAGATTAGAAAAAGGTTCCACACTGGTCATTAGCACATATCCCAGTTTTATAAATCAAAAGTGAATAAAATGGTGTATAGAAGAAAAAGATCCCCTTCAAAATTGGGGATAAATATAGTGCCAACAAAATGAGGATTAAATAAGGAAGAATCGTTGAGTGCTGACAAGCACTTGACTCCCACCCAGGATCTGAAATATATATGTTTGAAAAAAGGGGGGGGAATTAGTAAGTGGGAAAGCCTAAGAAGAAAAAGAAAGCCTTTTGATGCAAGGGATAGACTTACCAGACACAGCAGTTCAGAATATAATGTAGCCGTCTGCATGGAGACATGCTATTGAGAGCTGTCTAACATGGGGGCTATATATACTACCTGTTGAACATTAGGTCTCCTCCTCCTCCGGGTCTCCCGCCCCCCACATCCGCCCGCCAAAGCGTCCACGTGTGGACGCCGCGGGAGGATGTTCCCGCAAACCGGAAGTGACCGTCACTTCCGGTTCCGGGACCGGAAGTGACGATCCGCCGCAGCCTAGTCTGCAATGAAAGTTAGTATGCAGGGGATTCAGATAGCAAAACGTCCCAGGGCATACCAAATGGAAAACCAAACAGAACACAGCCAAAAATGACATACATGAACAATATTTGTATATAATTCGTCAATCACTATTTATCTAAACCTAAGATCCAATTTACACAGAAGATAGACCAAATTCTTAATAAGTGTTCATGGATAGATGGTTTTCCAAAGGATGTCACCAGTAGTCATATAAAATGACCAAACAACATGGAGAGAAATACTCCTAGAATTTAAATATAAAAGAATAAATAATAAATTAAAAAGGGATTATTTATATAAATTATTGAGAAAAAAAAAAAAAAAAAAAAAAAAGAAGAAAAGAAAAAATATCTGCGGCAACTGATCTGCAGGACAATGGAACACGCGGTAGTCAGACCCACATGAAAACAAACAGAAAGGAGGGAAAAGGAGAAAAAAAAAAAAATATTAAAATCGTTGGATAAGGATATTACCTCTGTTTACAGCTGCAGGAGAGATTTCTGCAAAGAGGCTATAGCAGAAAAAGCACCAAAAAAGCATATAAAAAAGCTAAAGATAGCCCAAGAGACCTCCTCCTCTTCCAAGGAGAATGCCAAAATTCCTCAAATCCAACTAAAATGATTACAAGATACTGTTCACAGTCTAAACAACTAAAAAGTATCATAGCTAAGCATTGGCACCTATTGGCAGAGGATAAAGTCCTCAGTAACTTCGTAGATCCAAAACCCAACATGATTTTTAGAAGAAACAAGTCCATCCGAGATATGGTGACGGCCAGTCACTATCAGAGAGACAGGAGGGCAGACCCCTGCATTAAACTACCTCAGGGAACTTTTCCCTGTGGACTTTGTGAATATTGCAAATTCATCGCCAGCAGGGCTCAGCAAACTCTGCCAAACGGGCGTCCATTCACTTTAAAGCATTTTGTGACATGTAAAACCATAGGCATTGTTTACCTTTGGAAATGCGAATGTCCCGCATTCTATGTGGGCAAAACTAAACGACATTTCTGGGAGAGGATTAAGGATCATGTATCGTACACACGAGGTGGCGATCTAGAAAGTCCGATAGCTAGGCATATAGCCCAGACGCATAGATATAAATGTCCAAAATTTAAATTCTTCGCCCTAGATAGGATCCATCCTGGACCTAGAGGGGGACCCTTTGATAATTTAATTTTACAAAGGGAAGCACGTTGGATTTTTTCTTTGAATGCATGTACACTTCCAGGACTCAACGAACATCTTAGCTTTGCTCCCTTTTTGGGTGATTAACACCTTTTTAACGGGTAAAATAGAACACTTGGGAGGTAATATCCTTATCCAACGATTTTAATATTTTTTTTTTTTTTTTTTTTCTCCTTTTCCCTCCTTTCTGTTTGTTTTCATGTGGGTCTGACTACCGCGTGTTCCATTGTCCTGCAGATCAGTTGCCGCAGATATTTTTTCTTCTTTTTTTTTTTTTTTTTTTTCTCAATAATTTATATAAATAATCCCTTTTTAATTTATTATTTATTCTTTTATATTTAAATTCTAGGAGTATTTCTCTCCATGTTGTTTGGTCATTTTATATGACTACTGGTGACATCCTTTGGAAAACCATCTATCCATGAACACTTATTAAGAATTTGGTCTATCTTCTGTGTAAATTGGATCTTAGGTTTAGATAAATAGTGATTGACGAATTATATACAAATATTGTTCATGTATGTCATTTTTGGCTGTGTTCTGTTTGGTTTTCCATTTGGTATGCCCTGGGACGTTTTGCTATCTGAATCCCCTGCATACTAACTTTCATTGCAGACTAGGCTGCGGCGGATCGTCACTTCCGGTCCCGGAACCGGAAGTGACGGTCACTTCCGGTTTGCGGGAACATCCTCCCGCGGCGTCCACACGTGGACGCTTTGGCGGGCGGATGTGGGGGGCGGGAGACCCGGAGGAGGAGGAGACCTAATGTTCAACAGGTAGTATATATAGCCCCCATGTTAGACAGCTCTCAATAGCATGTCTCCATGCAGACGGCTACATTATATTCTGAACTGCTGTGTCTGGTAAGTCTATCCCTTGCATCAAAAGGCTTTCTTTTTCTTCTTAGGCTTTCCCACTTACTAATTCCCCCCCCTTTTTTCAAACATATATATTTCAGATCCTGGGTGGGAGTCAAGTGCTTGTCAGCACTCAACGATTCTTCCTTATTTAATCCTCATTTTGTTGGCACTATATTTATCCCCAATTTTGAAGGGGATCTTTTTCTTCTATACACCATTTTATTCACTTTTGATTTATAAAACTGGGATATGTGCTAATGACCAGTGTGGAACCTTTTTCTAATCTATACCTCACTGCACGCTTCCATTATCCTCATATGATCACCAGCATTATCTCTGTAGAAAGAGTCTCCGGTAAGTGCCTCTCTAAATACTATAACTATTACACTTTTGGTGAAATCCACTTTTACATTGAGAATTAATGGGTATTATTCTCTGTTCTTTTTATGCTAACTTCAGGGGCGATTGGCTCCTTCCCTCCCTCACAGCTGAGTTTTAAATCAATATAAGTATGATCCATCCTATCTACTGTGACCTTGCGACTAGGGTAAGATAACCCAATATCTGAGTATCCCATATCTATTTAAGCAAATATGGTGTTTCATATGTATCATTGTATTATATCCCCTCCATGCCTCCTATGTGGATGGACTTTTTTCCTGGATTTATTGATCCGGTGGAATTAACCTATCCCTCTCACCGCCCCCCCTTTGGACTACGTGGTAATGCACACTCCACACGGTTTCCTCCCTTTCCCCTTCTCCCTCCCCCTTTCCCCCCCCCCCCCATTTTCCTTTTCCCCCACTTCCTTTCTCCGTTTCCTCTATGTCTTTTCCCCTTGCTATGTTGTTGGTTTTTTTTTTTTTTTGTTTCCTGTTTTTTGTCTTTTCCTTTTTTAACTTAGTTTTCTGCTGCAATGTCTAGACGTAGTTTCTGAGTTTTTAATAAAGTCTTTCAGATTCTTTCTAAACTTCTCAATAAACTCATAAGATGAAGAGGTAAAATATCTCATTAGCCATATGTGAAAAGTCCTCTATATATCTTCTATTATACATTGTGAATCTGTTTTAGATTCTTTAGAATAATTATAATGTTCTTGAGGTTAAGTGAATAGCTTGATATTTAGAGTTTAAATGCAATAAATCATAAATAAATAAAAATAATGTATGTACATGATTATGTTTATAACAAATGTTTTATGTACCTCTAGATTACTAAAGATTGAATTTCTGTCTAAATATATTCCATTGCTGGACCCTGATGAAGCGCATAATGCGAAACGCGTAGTTCCAGCCATTTTTTGATATGTTTGTTAAACATTGTACCATATATTAATGGTTCATCTATATAGATAGAACGACGTACTTACTGTTTTTATCATTTGTACAAATAAAGATTTGTTATTCTTTTAACATATATGTGTTGCCATGTCTGATGTAAACATATGCATAGTTTTGTGACTTATAGAGGCACATTTAAATCCCCCCTCCTTCAGGGACCTAGCCGGACCTCCCTATGGTGTCTGCCTATGCCCTTGATTTGTTTTTTCCAATTTTGCATTTGGGGGAAGGTGCCATTATATCCTCTATTTAAATAGGCCCCCACCTCCCCTTTCACCTAATTGCTAGCTGCCATGCGTTGTCATGGCGGTGAAGACGTCCCAGGCGCACATGCGCCAAGCATCTAAAAGAAGACGAGCCTCCCTGTCTCCAAGAAGGGGCGGCGGAGGGCGGGCTGAAAACTAACAGGCGGACCCAGAGAGGAAGAGAAGGCGTCTGCCATCTCCACAGAGAATTATCCCTGTAGTTTCAAGAACACCTGCTGTGGGAGTGGCTACAGCGCAGCATGAGACAACAGGAGCATCTGACAGTGTGCTGCTGGAGGAAGCTGAGCAGCAGCCTGTTCTCCCCCCAGCAGCTGGTGAGTTGTGCAATGTACAGAATCTGTCTATATTAATTAACTCTTTATCTTCTTTGGTGCAATCTTTTTCTCGTGTCTCCCCTGCTGTTTCTCCTGTGCCTGTTAAGCCTGTTGTGTCTGTTCAGCAGCAGCCAAGCTGTAAACTTAATTTCTCACCTGCAGTATCTACTGTCTCCATTCCTTATGGTGATAATTTCGCTCATAGTAATATTAGTCAAAGTTTATCTAAGGAAAATAATGTTTTGTCCGCGCATGCACCATTGCTGGGAGGTAGCGGTGTGCCTGAGGTGTGTATGAAGGGCGCGATGCCATGTGAGATGTCACCTCTGGGCTACCACTTGAGTGTTGGGCTTAAGGAAAAAATATGGAAGGGCGAGTTTGTCGACTTGTTAACACTGTTACCTGCTCATAAGGAGCTGTCGGTTAGGACTGATAAAAGAGACGACAAACAGGATGAGGAGCGGCGCAGGGGGGCCCCTAGGTCATTCCATAACTGGTTGCAGGCGTTTTGTATATTTGCGGGGTTGATGGCTGAGAAGCACCCTGAGGGGTGTGGGGGCCTATTTCGGCACCTCGATTTTATCTTGGAAGCTTACAAGAGCTTTGGGGGGCTGGGCTGGTACTATTACGACAAATCTTTTCGTCAGAAGCTGTCAGTCCACCCCTCTTTAAGATGGGGTATGAAGGATGTCGGCCTTTGGCTGAACTTGATGTCCCCGCAGAGGCAGAATCCTGCCAGGCAGCCGGTGGTGAACACTCAGAATGCAGCTTATCGCAAAGGTTGTTGTTTCGCATTCAACGAAAGTCAATGTCGTTGGAATGCGGCTTGCCGTTCTAAGCATGAATGTTCATTTTGCTCTGGCCCACATCCAGTGAGTAAGTGCTTTAGAAAAAATGCTACGGTAGGGTCGGGGCAAGTTCCAAAGGATATTTTTTCCAAAAAGCCTGCACGCTTGTGAGGCTGGAAAGAATGCTTCCATGGTTGGACAGATACCCAAACAGGGAGAGGGCCAGTTTTCTCATTGAAGGTTTTGAGAAGGGTTTCCCTTTGCCCCCATTTGTAGGGAAAGGATGTACAGAGGTTGTCAATCTGAAGTCGGTGGAAAACTTCCCACAGGTAGTTAGGGACAAGATTTTTAAGGAAATCGAGCTGGGTAGGGTGGCAGGTCCTTTTGAGCATCCGCCTTTTGATAGTTTTCGTGTTTCTCCGCTTGGAGTGGTCCCCAAAAAAGAGCTGAATGAATTCCGTGTCATACACCACCACTCTTACCCGAAAGGAAGCTCACTGATTGACGACATTGATGGAGATTTGTCTTCAGTGTCATATGCCACGTTTGAAGAAGCCATTGCTATGATAAGGCTGTTTGGCCAAGGGGCATTGTTAGCGAAGGCGGACATAAAGTACGCGTTTCGTCTTTTGCCTATATCACCTGTGGCATTTAATTCTTTGGGCTTTAAGCTGGAAGGTATGTACTTCTTTGACAAAAGCCTCCCTATGAGATGTTCTGTGTCATGTGCCTACTTTGAGGCGTTCTCTTCTTTTTGCACTGGGTGGTAGCGGCTAAGTCGGGTAGTGTGGGAGTTTTGCATTACCTGGACGATTTTTGTTCGTGGGCCCACCAGATTCTGTGGATTGTCTTAGTTTGTTGCAAATCTTTAGGGGAGTGGCGAAAGATTTTGGGGTTCCTCTGGCGGAGGAAAAAACTTGCTTGAATACTACAAAAATAATTTTTATGGACATTCACATTGATACGGATCGTATGGAGTTCTGTTTACCTGTGGATAAGGTGCCAAAGCTGAAATCTCTGGTGCGGTTGTTTATGTCGAGGAGGAAGGTCCTATTGAAGGAGATGCAGTCTTTCTTGGGTTTGTTAGCGTTTGCATGCAGAATTATGCCCATGGGTAGGGTGTTTTCAAGGCGCCTTTACTTGTCTACTTCGGGCTTGAAGGCCCCCTTTTCCCACATCAGATTGACTAGTGACCTGGAGGATTTGGCTGTTTGGGCGGAATTTCTCAAGGTGTATAATGGTCGTTCATTTTTTCAGGAGGATTTCATTTTTGCCCTTGACTTTCGTTTGTTTAGAGATGTGGCGGGCTCTAGAGGCTTTGGGGCCATATGGTAGACGCATTGGTGTTGTGCAGGATGGCTGGAGTCATGGAAAAGTGGAAAGCTGACAAAAAACGTGGTTTTGTTGGAGCTGTTCCCCATCTTAGTGGCGTTGGAACTGTGGGGTGCATGTTTCGCGAATAGAAGGATTCTGGTGGAAACTGTCAACAAAGGGGTCTTGTTCGCGGTGAACTTCCTCTCATCCAAGTCCATTTGTGTGATTAGAGTGCTCAGGAGGATTGTCCTTTTGTGTTTACAGCTCAATGTATAGCTTAAGGCGAAACACACACCGGGTGTCTTGAATAATCTGGCCGATGCGCTATCTCGGTTTCAGATGGACCGTTTCGCCAGCTGTTGCCGGAGGCGGACGAAAAAGGTACCGAGATTCCGAGCCGAGTTTGGACGGTTGTTGGGATTTAGTCGAGAGGTCGATCGAGGGATCAGTGGCCCCCAGAACATGGGCGAGTTATTCTGCTGCCTGGAAGAGTTGATTGGCTTTCATGGAGGCAAAGGGCAAGATGGAGGGTCGACCGGAGGAATGTCTGGTTCTGGAGTTTATGGGTTCTTTGATGCAGCGGAAACTGTCTTATAGTTATTTACGTAAGACATTGGCGGGCATCTCTTTTTTCTGCCGCCTGAAAGGTTTTCCGGCTTGTACGACCTATTTTTCGGTACAGCAAGCATTGAAAGGTTATAGGAGGAAGGTGGCGGTAACAGATGACAGGAGACCTATTTCTATTGAGTTATTGGGGGATATCTGCGGTATGACCTCATTAGTGTGTAATTCTGACTATGAAGCACTGTTGTTCAGAATGGCTTTTGTATTGACCTTTTTTGAGGCGCTCCGCATCTCTGAGCTGCTACCTTTGTCAAATAAGACTGAGGGAGGCCTTTTATATGATCAGGTAGTGGTAGGCAGGGAAGATGTCCAGATTTGGTTACGTCGCTCAAAGTCGGACACTCTGGGGAGAGGTGTGGCAATTACTATTAAGGCTCAGCATAATCAGGGTGTTTGCCCGTTGGGCATGGTCAATCAATTTGGTTGGTGGTGGGCGTTTTTTTGGTCCACATGGATTCCACTCCACTCACAAAATATCAATTCGATTTTGTTTTACGGAAATGCTTAGAGCGGCTGGGCTTAAAAAATTTTAGGTTTTCCTCACATTCATTCAGGATAGGGCAGCATCAGAGGCAGCTAGAAGGGGATTTTCGGACAGGGTAATACAAAGTATGGGAAGGTGGAAATCAAAATGTTTTAAAGTGTATGTAAGGACTAACTTGTTTATTTGAATCCTTCAGGTTTTCAGCGAACAGTCTGGATCTTGGGCCACTCATTCATTTTTTGGGCGAGGAAAAGAGCTTCACATCGTATTTACAGTACAAATTTAGCACTACCTCTGGAGTTTAAATTATTTTGGAAAGGAATTAGAGGCTTGCAGTGGCACCAGCTGTACTTTCATTTGTCTAGATTGTTCCAAGTTTGGCCTCCTCCGTCCATCGTGGTTATTCACGCTGGGGGTAATGACCTTGGTAATATTAAAACTTTGGACTTACTATTTAAGATTAAGAGAGATTTGCATTTATTTTCCCTCTCGTCTCCAGGGACAGTGGTGGTATTTTCTGAAATAGTTCCTCGGCTTCCTTGGCTTTCCTCATCGCAGAGGAAAGTCATGGAGAAGATGAGGAAAAGGGTAAATAGGGCAATGGAAAAGTTTATGCCGTCTATTGGCGGCTTGTCCTATAGGCATGTGGATCTGGAGGGTGGCATCCAGGGGCTCTATCGCCAGGATGGCATTCACCTTTCAGATGTGGGGATTGATATTTTAAATCTAGGGCTGCAGTGTAGCATTGAAAGGGCCGCGGTGGTGGGGTAGGGCCGTCCTTGTTGCTCAAGCCCGGCTGGTGGGGACATTGTATTTCGTATGGTATTTTATGTTTATTGTTGCTCGAGTTGTTTTATAACTGAGCAATTATAAGTTATTTCAGTTTGAGTGTTTTTACAAGCAAGTAATTGATGATTCAATTGAATTGAATGATTTAACTATTCAAAGTAATTGTTATGATTTAATTTATTTATTTAAACCAATAAAGAGTGCCGCGGCCTTTTCTTTGCCAAAACTGGGGTCAGTGTTATTATTCTAGTTAAGTTAAGTGAGATTATGCGGGAGTGTGGCCTACAATTCCATATAAAAGGGGGCACATTATGTGGCCACTTGTGTGGGATTGTGGCCACCATTAGCAGTTCTGTCAGGTAAGCATAGGGGTATAGGTTTACAGGTTTAGGCTAGTAGGAGGTTAATTTTACCTGAGCATACAGCAGGTATCCGCCAATCGGTGTGCAGGGAAGGTTCTAGCAAGCTGGGGCAGAGGCTTTATAAGCTTGGTTTGGGCTGGGGTGCTTCCTTTTGCACCGAAGAGCACAAAGAAGAAAGTTCCCCGCCCCCCCTCCCTTTGTCGCGTGCACCTTTGTGTGGTTGGGTCACCCTAGTATACTAGGGGGGACATTGTATTTCGTATGGTATTTTATGTTTATTGTTGCTCGAGTTGTTTTATAACTGAGCAATTATAAGTTATTTCAGTTTGAGTGTTTTTACAAGCAAGTAATTGATGATTCAATTGAATTGAATGATTTAACTATTCAAAGTAATTGTTATGATTTAATTTATTTATTTAAACCAATAAAGAGTGCCGCGGCCTTTTCTTTGCCAAAACTGGGGTCAGTGTTATTATTCTAGTTAAGTTAAGTGAGATTATGCGGGAGTGTGGCCTACAATTCCATTTCTGGCAAGCTGAAATATGATATGCCAAGGCAAACATGCCTATCAGTTAAGCTATGACACAGACAACACTGCACACATGGGGAAATATGTAAAACAAAAAACAGGAAAAGGAAATTAGGTGACGGTCACAAAACATGATATTGTGATTGGCCAAATAAAAAGTCGCCTCGCGATGAGGTCGCGCCAAAGTCGCGCTAAGTCGCGCCAAAGTCGCACTGGAAGCGACGCTACTTTAGTGGTAGCGGCAGTGTAAACCAGCACTAAAACATCCAGTGTGTGAATACGATCAGGTATGATGTTTTATCGGTCAAGTAGTGTAAGGGTTACGCCCGTCGCCCGCTTCACAGTGACAGACCAAACTCTGACAGACCAAACTCCCCGTTTAACAGTCAGTCAGTCCATTTGCACAACCGCAAACTCCCCATTTGCACAAGGTTGGATACCAGCTAGCCATGTCCCGTTCCTTGTCCTCACTGACATCATTGAAGGTCTCTTCCTCCACCCAGCCACGTACAACACCAAGGGTCCCCGAAAGGTGACAACAAGCCCCCTGGGACGCCTGCTGTGGCTGGTATTCCACCTCCTCAAAGTCAACATCCTCCTCTGACTTCTCTTCTTCAGACTCCTCTCTCTGCGTTGCCACAGGTCCAGCAATTGACAACGACAAGGCTGCTTCTGGTGGTGATGGGGACCACAACTCTTCCTCTTCATGCTCATCTACAGCCTGATCCAGTACTCTTCGCAGGGCACGCTCCAGAAAAAACGCATATGGGATGAGGTCGATGATGTTGCCTTGGGTTCGACTGACCACCAGGGTTGTCACCTCCGCAAAAGGACGCATGAGCCTACAGCCATTGTTCATGAGCATTCAGTAACGCGGCCAAAAAATACCCAGCTCCGCAGAAAGAATGAAAGAAAATGAATGTTTTTTCTATGAAAAATTATCCTGCGGATCGCTTTTGGTCTGTTCACAATGAAGCAACGACCTTATCATCTGGGGTGTGCCAACACAATCCTAGAGGTGATCGCTTCATTGTGATGCGCAAGCCCCTTCACCACGACAAGGTAATGATCACGAAGGGGAATTGACACATGTATGTGCCTTTTTTTTTGTTTTTTGTTTTTTTGCAGCCACAGTGTAGCACCAGAGGCCAGAAAAATTAGGCATGTACACATGCATGAAAAAGCAGGTATTGTTGCAGCCGCTGCTGTAGCAGCGGCCTGAAAGATTGAGGTTTTAAGGCAGAAAGTGCACTAAAAAATTGCGGCTTGAACCGTAGTTGGTGGCGGAGACGTCACGTAAGTCATCCGGCATGCAGAGAATGATTATATACAGCAGCATGTGGACCATTTTTAGGCCAAGGCATCTCAGTCATCACCAGGCCTTTTTTAGTCAAATGCATCCCCCACTGTCAGTCCCTTCGGGATCCATGCCTCATTCATCTTAATAAACGTGAGGTAATCAAGACTTTTTTGACCTAGGCGACTTCTCTTCTCAGTGACAATACCTCCTGCTGCGCTGAAGGTCCTTTCTGACAGCACACTTGAAGCGGGGCAGGCCAGAAGTTCAATGGCAAATTGGGATAGCTCAGGCCACAGGTCAAGCCTGCACACCCAGTAGTCAAGGGGTTCATCGCTCCTCAGAGTGTCGATATCTGCAGTTAAGGCAAGGTAGTCTGCTACCTGTCGGTCGAGTCGTTCTCTGAGGGTGGACCCCGAAGGGCTGTGGCGATGCATAGGACTAAAAAAGCTCCGCATGTCCTCCATCAACAAGACGTCTGTAAAGCGTCCTGTCCTTGCCGGCGTGGTTGTGGTGGTAGGAGGAGGATTACTTTCACCTCTTCCCCTGTTGGATTCCCGTTGTGCTGTGATATCACCCTTATATGCTGTGTAAAGCATACTTTTTAACTTATTTTGTAGCTGCTGCATCCTTTGCGACTGCCGGTAATTGGGTAACATATCACAGACTTTCTGCTTATACCGGGGGTCTAGTAGTGTGGCCACCCAGTACAGGTCGTTCTCCTTCAGCCTTTTTATACGAGGGTCCCTCAACAGGCATGACAGCATGAAAGACCCCATTTGCACAAGGTTGGATGCCGAGCTACTCATGTCCAATTCCTCGTCCTCACTGATGTCATTGAAGGTGTGTTCTTCCCCCCAGCCACGTACAACACCACGGGTACCAGATAGGTGACAACGAGCACCCTGGGATGCCTGCTGTGGTTGGTGTTCCTCCTCCTCAAAGCCACATTCCTCCTCTGACTCCTCTTCCTCACACTCCTCTTCCAGTGTTGCCGCAGGTCCAGCAATCGATGGTAAGGCTGTTTCTGGTGGTGGTGATGGTGACCACAACTCTTCCTCTTCCTCTTCATGCTCATCTACGGCCTGATCCAGCACTCTTCGCAGGGCACGCTCCAGGAAAAAAACATATGGGATGATGTCGCTGATGGTGCCTTCGGTGCGACTCACTAGGTTTGTCACCTCCTCAAAAGGACGCATGAGCCTACAGGCATTGCGCATGAGCGTCCAGTAACGTGGCAAAAAAATACCCAGCTCCGCAGAGGCTGTCCTAGCACCCCGGTCATACAAATACTCGTTGACCGCTTTTTCTTGTTGGAGCAGGCGGTCGAACATTAGCAGTGTTGAATTCCAACGTGTCGGGCTGTCGCAAATCAAGCGCCTCACTGGCATGTTGTTTCGCCGCTGAATATCTGCAAAGTGCGCCATGGCCGTGTAGGAACGCCTGAAATGGCCACACACCTTCCTGGCCTGCTTGAGGACGTCCTGTAAGCCTGGGTACTTCTGCACAAAACGTTGCACAATCAGATTCAACACATGTGCCATGCACGGCACATGTGTGAACTTGCCCAAATTCAATGCCGCCAACAAATTGCTGCCGTTGTCACACACCACTTTGCCGATCTCCAGTTGGTGCGGGGTCAGCCACTGATCCACCTGTGCGTTCAGGGCGGACAGTAGTGCTGGTCCGGTGTGACTCTCTGCTTTCAGGCAAGTCAACCCCAAGACAGCGTGACACTGTCGTATCCGGCATGTGGAATAGCCCCTGGGGAGCTGGGGGGGTGCAGTTGGTGTGGAGCAAGACGCAACAGCAGAAGAGGACTCAGCCGAGGAGGTTAGCAAAGAGGATGGAGTAGGAGGAGTAGAGGAGGTGGCAGCAGGCCTGCCTGCAAGTCGTGGCGGTGTCACCAACTCCTCTGCAGCAGAGCCACGCATTCCATGCTTGGCAGCCGCCAGCAGGTTTACCCAATGCGCAGTGTAAGTTATATACCTGCCCTGACCGTGCTTTGCAGACCAGCTATCAGTGGTCAGATGGACCCTTGCCCCAACACTGTGTGCCAGACGGGACATGATTTCCTTTTCCACAATAGAGTACAGGTTGGGGATTGCCTTTTGTGAAAAATAATTTCGGCCGGGTACCTTCCACTGCGGTGTCCCAATAGCGACAAATTTTTTGAAGGCCTCAGACTCCACCAGCTTGTATGGTAAAAGCTGGCGGGCTAAGAGTTCCGACAAGCCAGCTGTCAGACGCCGGGCAAGGGGGTGACTCTGTGAGATTGGCTTCTTACGCTCAAACATTTCCTTCACAGACACCTGACTGTGGGCAGGTGACGAGCAGGAACTGCTGAAGGTGAGAGGCGGAGGGGCGGGTTGTTGATAGGGGGCATGGAGGACAGCAGTGGTTGACGTGGCTGAAGATGCTGGACCAGGAGGAGGATGGTGGCTTTCAGTTTGTGTGCTGCTTTTACTCATGTGTTGATCCCATAGGCGTTTGTGATGTGAGATCATGTGCCTTCGCAAAGCAGTTGTACCTAGGTGGGTGTTGGACTTCCCACGACTCAGTTTCTTTTGGCACAGGTTACAAATGGCATCGCTGATATCAGAGGCAGACACACAAAAAAAATGCCACACTGCTGAGCTTTGCAAGGACGGCATTCTGGTGGTGGCAACAGCTTGCGTTGATTGGCGTGCTGTCTGGCTGACCCCGGGTGCCGAATCTACATGCTGTCTGACTGCGCCACTAGCTCCTTGCGATGACCTCCTCCCCCTGCTTCCAACTCGTCTCCTCCTCCTCTCTGTCTCCCCATCTGAACTTTCCCCCTCTTCTTCTGCTCTTCGAGCAGGCACACAGGTGACATCCACAGACACATCGTCATCATCAGCCGCTTCACTTGACAACTCAGCAAAGGCAGCAGCAGCAGGTACAAAAACATCATCATCATCATCACAATGTACGTCCATGTGTATAATGCTGCCTGACTGAGACATATCCCCGTTATCTACATCCTCTGGCACTAATAGTTGCGCATCACTTATTTCTTCCAACTGATGTGAAAATAACTCCTCTGATGGATCAAGTGAAGCGGCTGTGGTGCTAGTGTTGGTGGTGGTGCCGGCGGGCTGGCGAGTGGTAAATTGAGAGGTGCCCGAAGCTGAGCTGGAGGAGGATGGTACATTAAGGTTCCGAGCGGAAGCTGTAGATGATTGGGTGTCCTGTGTAAGCCAGTCAACTATGGTCTCAGAATTTTTTGAGTTCAGGGTCTGTGGTGGCCTCTGAACACTGGGCATTATTCTAGGGCCTAAGGAAATCACAGCACCACGACCACGACGGCCCTTGTGGGGTGGCCTGCCTCTGCCTGTCATTTTTTTTAATGTGTTGTTACTGTTGTACTATGAGTGCAAGCTGCTGTGCCACCTTATATATCAGTGGTGGGTGGGCAGTGGCACAGTACACTCTCTGTGGACCTGACAGCAGTCACTGGCACCCAGGCAACTGCAATTTAAAAAATATATATATATTTTTTTTACTTTGCAAGCTGCTGTGCCACCGTATATATCAGTGGTGGGTGGGCAGTGGCACAGTACACTCTCTGTGGACCTGACAGCAGTCACTGGCACCCAGGCAACTGCAATTTAAAAAATATATATATATTTTTTTACTTTGCAAGCTGCTGTGCCACCTTATATATCAGTGGTGGGTGGGCAGTGGCACAGTACACTCTCTGTGGACCTGACAGCAGTCACTGGCACCCAGGCAACTGCAATTTAAAAAAATATATATTTTTTTTTACTTTGCAAGCTGCTGTGCCACCTTATATATCAGTGGTGGGTGGGCAGTGGCACAGTACACTCTCTGTGGACCTGACAGCAGTCACTGGCACCCAGGCAACTGCAATTTAAAAAAATATATATATTTTTTTACTTTGCAAGCTGCTGTGCCACCTTATATATCAGTGGCACAGTACACTCTCTGTGGACCTGACAGCAGTCACTGGCACCCAGGCAACTGCAATTTAAAAAAAATATATTTTTTTTTTTACTTTGCAAGCTGCTGTGCCACCTTATATATCAGTGGTGGGTGGGCACACAGTGGCACTGCAGTGGGCACAGTACACTCTGTGGACCTGACAGTCACTGGCAACCCAGGCAACTGCAATAATAAAAAATATATTTTTTTTTCAATTTATTGCAACAAGATGCTGTGCCACCGTATATATATCAGTGGTGGGCAGTGCACTGCAGTGGGTACAGTGCACTCTGTGGACCTGACACAGCACTCACTGCAATTATGACAGAGGAAAAAAAAAAATATTTTTTAAAATGCCAGGTACTGTGCCTGTGCCACCCGAAATGAGTGTGGTGTGCACACAGTACAGTCTGTGGTAGGTCTTTGGCCTCTCACACACAGCGGGCAGGCAACTGCAGTGTACAATATATATATATATATATATATATATATATATATATATATATAGGAAAAACTCTATTACCAGTTACCAGCCCTTAAAAGGGCTTTTGGGGACGCTAAATATATATATATGTATATATAAATAAAAAAAAAAAACCTCAATTACCAGCCCTTAAAAGGGCTTTTAGGGACACTAGATATATATATATATATATATATATATATATATATATATATATAAGAAGAAACAACTCAATTACCAGCCCTTAAAAGGGCTTTTGGGGACGCTAGAAATATATATATATATATATATATATATATATATATATATAAAAAAAAAATTACACAAATACCAGCCCTTAGAAGGGCTTTTTGGGGTGCTGTCCTTACAGCAGTAGTGGACCAAGAACACTGCAAGACCAGGAACACTGACTAACTGTCCCTAGCTTAACAGCAGCAGCAGCAGCAGCTCTCTCCCTACTCTCACTACACACACTGCTTCAGAATGATCTAAGATGGATGCTGCCCTTGCTTATTTATAGGAGGTGGGAGGGTGTGGGAGGGAGGTATGCTGATTGGCTGGAAATGTGTCTGCTGACTGTGAGGTTCAGGGTCAAAGTTTGCCTCAATGATGTATTATGGGGGGCGGACCGAACATCGCATATGTTCGCCCGCAGCGGCGAACGCGAACATGCGAAGTTCGCCGGGAACTGTTCGCCGGCGAACAGTTCTATACATCTCTAATTGTCACCTTCCCGAAACTTAGGGCAAAATATAAAATACTCCATGCCTCTCAGCAAATAGCTTTGGGTGTCTACTTTTCAAAAGGGGGTCATTTGGGGGGGGGGGGGTGTTTGAACTGTCCCGTCATTTTATGCTCAATCTTAGCCACACATCACCCACTCTTCTAACCACCTGAAAACCAAGCCTTTTCTGTGACTTTTTGTTTACATGAAAAACTTTTTTTTTTTTTTTTTACTAGAAAATTACTTTGAACCCCCAAACATTATATATTTCTTTAAATCAGAGGCCCTACAGAACAAAATGGTGGATGTTGCAAATTTTTTTGTCACATGGTATTTGCGCACAAACGCAATTTCTGCGAAAAAAATAAATTTTTTTTAAAATGTAATGCACAAATACCCTATATAATTCCAAGTACCATCCCACTGCTTGTAAAAGCAGTCTAGTGGCCAATTATCCGCTAGGATTGCTTTTACATGTAAGCAGACCGCTGGCTGTAAAAAACGATACCAAGATGATGCCTAAATCTGCAGGCATCATCCTGGTATAACCACTCAGAGTCCAGCAACGTACCAGTACATTGCTGGTCCTTGTTTGGCATATAGTGTAGTTTTTTTTTTTTTGGGCTGAACAAAAAAAAGAGAACCTAACATAAATCTCCACAGGAAAATTGTGTAGTATACACACCATTAACCGCTCAAACATCCAAACCCACTTTTTTAATGGCGGGTATACATGACAATATTCCACGTATACCTAAAGGTATTTTAACTGCAGTGGTGAAATCAACCTACCACAGCGCTGCCATCAGAGGTATCCATATATGCTGAGCATAAACGCTGTTTGTGTCAGAATATATAAAATCAGTGTGGCAGCCAACGGGTACCTGCAAGGGAAACAGGTTAACAAAAGAATGAAAAACAAACAAAGTACAGTAAAAGTACAGAAGGAAGAGTAGAAGAACATAAAAATAACTGAGACAACTGTTTTGACTTTTTTATTTTATATATTTTTTTTAACACTTTTTTTGTGAACTGCAACTTTCCAGCTTATGGTCTCTCAAAATGTCGATAGCCATCGAACATCTTTCGAGACCCTGTGTTAGTGTGCCCTACACTATGTCGTGCTGTACCCTACACTAAAACTCCACTAGTGTGTGGTAGCGCTTAAAACATTCCCCGATGCTGAGTCCAGGTTGGTCAGGACAGGTGGGACAATAATAGCGGGTGTCACGCCTAAATCCGCACCTGCTACAGACATGACATCTTCTTTGGGGGCGTCTTAGGGTAGGGGTGCTCGGGAGGACATGTGAAAAATGCCTCTCATGCAGCCGGCGCACTGCATCTGGAAGGGGAAGTTGGGCAGGAACACCTCCTGTGTACAGGTAGGCATTGGTGATCTCTTCCTGGAATTCTTGGAAGGATCCGTTTCGTCCTGACGCCCTGTATAGTACAAAGGCGTTCAGCATAGCCAATTGGAATAAATAAACAGACACTTTTTTGTACCAGCCTCTGGCTTTACGGGCAACTAAATACGGCGCCAAAAGCTGGTCGTTAAGGTCCACCCCTCCCTTATTAAGGTTATAGTTGTAGACACAGAGGGGTTTCTCCATAACGCCAGTTGCTGTAGTAATTTGGACTGTTGTGTCTGCGTGAAGGGAGGACAGAACGAAAACATCCTGTGTATCCCTTCACTTCACTGCAAGCAATTTGTCCGTTTTCAAGCAAGCTCTCTCTCCCCGACTAAGACGGGAATTTACAAGCCATTGGGGAAAGCCCCGGTGATTAGGTGCCACATGCGCCAATTTGAAATTCAATCAGGTGACTAAATAGTGGCACGCTTGTGTAAAAATTGTCCACGTACAAATGGTACCCCTTTCCAGATAAGGGTGACACCAAGTCCCAAACTATCTTGCCGCTGCTCCCTATGTAGTCTGGGCAGTTAGGGGGCTCCACAGTGCTATCTTTTTCCTAGTAGACCCGGAAACTAACTGTATAGCCTGTGGCCCTGTCACACAGCTTATACAGTTTGACCCCGTATCTGGCAGCCTTGCTGGGGAGATACTGTTTCATAGCAAGGTGGCCAGTAAACGTTATCAGGGACTCATCAACGCAGACAACTTGTTGGGGGGTAAACAAGGCTGCAAACCGCTGATTGAAGTGGTCTACGAGGGGCCGATAATATTCATGGCCCCCCCGAGGACAACAGATTTCATTGTCGTTGAAATGCATAAATCGCAGAATTTGCTCGTATCTCGCCCTGGACATGGAGGCAGAGTACACGCGCATATGGTGAATTGGGCTAGTGGACCAATATAGCCGCAATTCACTCTTTTTGGTTATGCCCATGTTGAGGGAAAGGCTCAGAAACATCTTAAAATCGGAAACCGTTATAGGTTTCCATCCGGATTGTCTGGCAAGGGATGAATTTGGGTTGGCGGCGAAGAATTGACCAGCGTATAAATTTGTTGGTCCACAATAGATCTTCCGTGAAAAACAGCTCATAAAAATTCAGGGGCGTAAAATTGGCTGTTTCCACGTAGATTCCAGGTTGGGCAGTGAATGGGGGAAGTACGGGCGTTGTAGTATCAGTGGGTTGCCAATCAGGATATGCCAGCGCATCAGCGAGGGCACTATGGGCACTACGGGCCTGTCTTCGAATACATGGTGGCTGCGGGCCACTACTTGTGCTAGCCACTGCACCAGCTTCAACTGCACTTATGGGACTCGCCACGTCACCAAGTGATACCGCAGTGCTGGTTGTACTAGGTCCAGGGTGTACTAGGCCGCTGGTGCTCACCAGGCCACCAGAAGGTTGAGCGGCACTAGTACCGACACTCTGCTCCATAGGAGCATGCTGCGATCTCTGCACCTCAGCAACTCCAGAATGGGGTCAGGTATGCCTGGTTCTAACAGGGACCCATCCGTCGTCAGATCTGTCTGTCAGGGAGCCGCTGCTCTCTTCAGGTTCATATACTGACCCTGATTCTGCCAGTGAGGCTTCCCCATCGCTCTCATCTGACATGGTCAGTATACTGTAAGGCTCTGCACTACTGTACCACCGTTTGGTCATTTTAGCAACTAAATTTACCGGTACAGTAGTGTGACTCACAGGTACAAAAAGCACCTGCTTGTCAAGGACTATTTCAACCGCTACCAAAAAAAACTGCTAATGCTAGCAGGGATCAGGCCTGGCTCTGCTAACACAGCGGTTTTGTGTGTTGTGGTTTTTTTGTAAGTGACAGTAATCTATTGATTACTACACTTGCCTGGGTGGGGTGGGGTGGGGTGGGCTGGGCGGAGGGGCTAAACGCAGGTGCTGGCAGGAATCAGTGCTGATCGTGCAAACACCGCGTTTTGGAAACCTTAAACTATTGGGGACGCTAGTATAGTTCTGATCAGATCAGATATTGATCTGTTCAAACACTATACTAGTAATGGAGGTGTATGTGTGTGTATGTGGTAATCAAGGGGTTATTTCTAATTATGCGCCGGGGATCTGCGCTAACACTAACTAATGTCACCTGTGACAATAATAATAGTGATCAGAAAAAAAAACTGTACACTATAAAAGTGACACTGTGACAGTGCAATGAAGGGGTTAACTGTGGGTGATCAGGGGGGGTCAGGGGGTTAAATCTTTATTGAGGGGGGGGTGGCGGGGACCCTAAACCTACCTGGGACAGAAAATAATTCGCTAGCGCTAACTCAAGTCACAATCACACTAATACAAAAATACAGTAAACCACTATATTACCTGTGTATAGTGTGCAATGTGACGGGGGGGAGGGGTTAACTGAGGGTGATCAGGGGGTTAAGTCTTTATTGGGGGGGTGGCAGGTATCCTAACCCTAAAAGGAACAGCTGCAAGCGCTAAACCTGGTCACAAGTCACACTGATACAGGTATATTTGAAACTGCTATATACTGTATGCAGTGTGTGTTGTGACAGGGGGTGTAGGGGTTAACTGGGGGTGATCAGGGGGTTAAATCTTTATTGGGGGGTTGGCGGGGACCCTAAACCTTATGGGACAGAAACTAACTCGCTAGCGCTAACTCAAGTCACAATCACACTAATACAAAATACAGTAAAACACTACATTACCTGAATATCAGTGTGCAATGTGACGGGTGGAAGGGGTTAACTGGGGGTAAACAGGGGTGATCAGGGGGTTAAATATTTATTGGGGGGGATGGCGGGTATCCTAACTATAAAAGGAAGGGCCACAAGCGCTAAACCTGGTCACAAGTCACACCTATATGGGTATATAGGAAAATGCTATATACTGTATACGTTCTGGGGGGGGGGTGATTGGGGGTTAAATGGGCCTAGCTACGTGTGTGTGGGTGTGCTGGTGCAGTACTCACAGTTTTAGATCTGCTCTCTCCTCTCGATGAATCCAAAAAGGATTTGGGGAAGGGAGAGGGGGTCTTTTCTGTGCCTGTGTTTACATGACACAGGCACAGGTCAGTATCTGATTGGGCAGGACTGATCAACAGGTCCAGGCCAAAAATCATTGGCCTGGACCTGATGATTGATCGGTTCTGAACCCAATCAGATCATCAGCCGGCCCGGGGGCGCGAGAGAGCGTGCCCCAGAACGGCGGAAGCGAGCGACGTACCGATACGTTGCTTTGCCTGTAGGGGGCTGACTGCTGCAGTATATAGTCCTGCAGCAGTCGGCAAGTGGTTAAGGACTTCTAGCTATGTTGAGTGTGGCAAGGCCACTGCTTCACCTTGCCACTGTATATGATAGGCAAACTATGTAGTGAATTACTCTTCAGGGCCCCACTTTGTACTCCCTTTACTCTTACTCTTCAGGGTCCTACTTGGCACCCCTTTACTCTTGCTAACTGTGTGAGTTGACCTTCTGTCCTCTGGCTTCACTGGAGTGGTCCCCCTTCCTGGATAGACACCTTGGCAAGCCCCCGGTACTCACGGACACTGTTTTTCCCAGGCAACTCTGCCTGCAGCTCCACCGCCAGCTCACCAGGACCCTCAAGGCTCAGCTCCACACCTGGCTCACTAGGTCGACCGCCTGTGACTACCTTCCTCAGACTTGCAGGAGGAGAGACAGCCGTCACCCTCCTTCTGGGACTCTGCTTCCCACTAAAGACCCCTGTGCCCTCAGCTTTTATGGTCAATGCCAGGATGCACTATGGTGGTGCCCTCCCACTGGGACTGCCACAAAAGCCCGTGTGTCACTGGTCAGGTTTCCTCCACTGTCCAACAGGCCCCCCCATTGGACACAGTGGGGACATTCCCTCAGACTAAGTGAATCAAACCTGGACACATGTAACAGGCACAACTAACAGATCAGGCTCCCCTGATAAGCAGATGGAGCAAAACAAATGCTTTTAACCTAGCACCTATTTAGGAGGGTGCTACATATACCATAAATTATTTCAAACCTACAGATAGGAATGCATACTTACCTCTTGACAGTTGCCATCACTCAACTTGGCTTTGTAATATCCCCAAAGGACAGTTTGTTAGAATTCGGAGGAACTGCACTAAAGATATAGATTATTTCCAACAATCTCAGGTCATGGTTGACAGATTTAAGGAAAAAGGGTATGATCAGGCCTTGGTCCTAATGGATCAGGATAAAGTGGCAATTATGTATAGGGACTCGCTTTTGGTAGAACTAAACTAGTGGATTCTTTTGAATATAAAGTATTACTTGATTATAACCATCAACACAAACAGGTGGAGAAGATATTTAAGAGACATTGGAAGGTTCTCCTTAAGGATAAAACACAGAGATCGATATTACCATCCCATCCAGGGTTTATTTACAAGAAGGCCCCCATGCTTAAGGACAGATTGGCCCCAGGTTTGTTGACAACTGATTGCTCCGTCATTGGATAGAGCGATCACGTGGAAAAGGGCTGCTGTCATTGGCGCTTTACGACAATCCGTAATGCACCAGGTCCCCGGGACCCGGCGAGCACGGACACTTCCGTGTGCGTGCCCCAGGGGGCGCGTGGGAAGCACGATTGACGTCATAGTTCACCCTCCCAGAATAAGCCGACCATTGTAGACTGTAGCCGTCATTCGGTTATGGCCCGGTTGGCAAGTAATTAAATATGTTCAATCTGGACATTCAGCACCAAACCTTCCAACTCCTCTGGAACCATTACAAAGACTGTATGTATGAGCATATATCATTATAATACAACAACTAACAGGTAAACTTGTTCCCAATTAATTAATTGCTTTATATTTCCCATGCAATGATTTTCTATATAAGAGTAGGGACACACAATACAGAGGCGCCTTGGTGTGTGGCTTCCACATATATTTGCAAATCTATGCATCTGAGAGCTCTGGTAAGGCTAAGTGCTGGGGACTCCTCTATTGTTCACTTCTTTATGTCCCTCCCACATGCACCTAACTAGCTAATTATGGACTTAGGTGCTTATCATTTTCTCTTTTTGCTGAGTTTGGTGCAAACTGAGTATGGTAGGAGGTAAGTTTGTTGCATACAGCAATGCCGGAACTTTCAGAGAGTAGAGAATGGACACCCCGGTTGTTCTGATTCCGTATGCTCATATATTTGAAAATGTATGCAACTGAGACCTCTGTTTTTAATAACATTTCATGATGTCGCTGCCCTTATTGTACATCATCTTATCTACATAAGAGTACATCAGTGCGATGTACATAAGAGTACATCAGTGCGATGACAGACATCACATGTGATTCGCAGCGCACTGCTCTGAAAATCACATGCGATGTCTATGCGATGCAAATTCAGCCATACAGATTGCATGGCTGAATTTGCATCGGATTCTGACACAACTCTCACAGGACCCTCTTTTTGGGTCTGCAGCAGAATCGTATCGCATGGTGGTACTAGGTCCGGGGTGTACTAGGCCTATACGATCTGATTAATGTCTGAACTGACAGTTCACACTGCGATATGTGAACTGATCAGGGGGTGTCGGTAACTTTGTATTGACATCCCCAGCAGTTCGCATATGGCAGTGTGAACTGCCTGCGATTTGAATGCGGGAACCCACAGTGGATTCTCAGGGTTCCCGCATCACATATACTGTATGTGAACCGGGCCAAAATGTTCATGGCTGACTGAAGTGTATAGTTAGGTTTAGTGTCAACAAATGAAAAAAACAAAAAACCAATGTGCTACCAAGTGAGAGGAAAACAATAAAAATAATATACAATGTATATATATATATATATATAAAAAAAATGGATATAGCAGCCAATCCTTGTAGCGTCACCACATACACTGAAAATAATAGAACGGTAGAATAGAAGCTCACTTGATTCCTGAGACGAAACCTCCTGTCTGAAATTGGCGCAAGTTCAGATATAAAGTAAAGTCTCCGACAGCCTATAATGAATCAATGTAAGATAATATTACATAATATTAGCGTAAGTCCAGATGCATTAAAAGTGTCCAATAGTAGACAGGTGATCCTGGAATGGGGGACAATTCCTGGTCTGGTACCTGTACATGGGTGGCTGCTGGTGGGGATGAGAGAAGTGGCTCTGTCAAGGAAGCAAATGCAGGCCACTCAAGTTCGTTCACACCAAACTCATCAAACCATGTCTTTATGGAGTTGGCTTTGTACACACAGTCATAGTTCAACAGAAAAGAACCTTCCTCAAATTGTTGTCACAAGTTTGGAAGAGTACAATTCACTACACAAAATCACCAAATGTTTGTGGACACCTGGTCATTCCACCTTGTTCGACATCTCTTTCCAAAACCAAGTGTACACCCCAACCACCCCCCTCCCCTTACAACCTTCATGGCTATACCAGCCTCCACCCTTCCAAACTGTCACCACATTGTTGAAAGTGCACAATTGTGTAAAATGTATGGTATAGCATTAACCTTCCTAGCGGTATTCCCGAGCGTGACTCGGGGGTTAGATTTTAGAGCCAAAAGCGGTAACCCCGAGCCACACTCGGGGTAGCGCTAGGAAGATTGCTGGATCCTGGAAGAGGTTTTACTTACCTTTTCTCCGGGATCCAGCGAAGTATGCGGGCGGTATGCGGCGGCGGAGCTTCCTCCCGATCGTCTGCGAGCCCCGGCTTCCGTCTCCGGCGCCGTGACGTTCGCAGGGGGGTGGAATCAGCGGCAAATTCAAATAGTAAAACACACCAAACACACTGATACATTACAAAATAAAAAAAAATTCACATTACATTGCCCCCCAGTGCCCTTTCCTGCAGTTTTACTGTACTTTTTATGTAAATATATATATATATATATATATACATACATATATACATATATATATATATATATATATATATATATATATATATATATATATATATATATACTGTATATATATTGTAACAGGACGTCAAGTAAATGTGACAGGAAGTCAGGTAAATCTGTGAGTGTTGTCACAGATCGGAGATACAATTCACCAATTACTATAGGGTGTCAGCTGCAGAAGCCAGAAGAAATGTCTAAAGACGTTGAACAGACTTCAGCTGTTCAGAATGAGGAAATGAAGGCCTCTATAATTTGTCCAAAGGAAGTCTCAGGATTGCTGCCTCCGGAAGTTGTCTCCTGAAGCCGTGTGGGCTGGGAGAAGGAGGACAGTCAGACGTGTGCCTCCCGACAAGCTGTGTGAGCATGGGAGAAGACCCCCTGAATTGATGTGCGCTAAGGAGGGTAACCAGTTGTGAAGACTTCTCAAAGGTGAGAAAACGAACAATTTCTATGTGGAAGAAATAAAGGAATGTTTGCCATGTGAAGAGACAAGTAGAGAGACATTCTCATTGTGAAGAGTAAAGGGACCTGTTAAATGAGAAGAGATAAAACATGGACTGTTGAGTATACGCTGTAGGATAAGAAAGTCTGCCCAACAGTAGGTTGGGGACAGACTCTTAGGTAGGTTCCTGTGTGAGAAGGTAGCCGCCCACAGAGGCAAGGATTTATTTTGTCTTTTATTTTATTTTGCTGGTTTTGACGCTTGCAGTCTGGTGAAGAAAAATGCATTAATAAACCAAACTGTTGTTTGCAAGCCCTTCTCGGCTATCTTCTTGTGAAAACGCACCCCCCCAAGGGGTCATCCACGCCTACCACCGAGCTAATCCCTCACAATATATATATAAAATATATATAATAAATGTATACAGTTGGTTTGGGCTGCTCATTCACAAGAATTACATGCAAAATAATGGTACCGCTTTCAGCACCTAAAATACAAAAGAATCATACCGCCAGGGAGGTTAACAGTACCCTTCACTGGTAACATTGAAACTCAATCATTTGGAGGGATGTCCAAATAAATTTTCCCATATACTTACTGTATGTAGTATTTTCAGAATGAGAGAATGAGATGAGCAAAAGCAGCTGCCAAACATCCCCCATGTCATTTATCCAACCTGAAGAGAAAAATAACCTGCACTAGTATTGTGCATGAATCTAAACTCAGAAACAACAATGTAAAATACTAGATGTGGTGGCTGTAAGGCCCCTTTCACACGGGCGCACCGCCCAACGGAGTCCATTCTGCTCAGCGGGGGATCGATCCGCCGATCCCCGCTGAGCAGGCGGATGACAGCTCTGTCTCTGCTCTGTGTGCAGAGACGGAGCTGTCAGATCCCCGCTTTCCTCTATGAGGAGATCGGATGAGAACGGACTGCCTGTCCGTTCTCATCCGATCTCATCCGATCCGATCCTCCAGACGAATGGAAAATAGGGTTTCCATCCGTCCGGATTTCATGGACAGGATCGGATCAGATAGCAGCGGGTGTCAGCGGAGATGCCTCCGCTGACACCTGCTGCCCCATAGGGATGCATGGAGCATCCGATCTGGTCCGCCTGAAAAACTGACAGGCAGATCGGATCGCCCGTGTGAAAGGGGCCTAATTGTTTTCTCTTTTAACATTGTAATCTTGCCAGTAAGATACTTTCTGTCCTAGGATGAAAACGTTCACCTACTGAACTGTATTTATGGAGGGACAGTGATGTTACTCGAGGACAGGAAGTATTCTGGAATTACAAAACACACACCCCTCTCTATACCATAGGAGTAAAATGTGGTGTTGTTCAGAGGTGAAACGGCCATGGCTGATAAAATTGTTTGAGAATACACTGCAGAGTGCACAAGACCCAGGCACCAACTGTTCCCCAGACTGATCCACAGTGGACTCAGATGAGATTTCAGGTTAAGCAGTAATGTGTCCAATGAAGTTTCTCCCATGTCTTTAAAAAAAAAAGATAAAGGTTCTCTGTCTTGTAGGAAAATGCCTTCATGCTATAACTAACTGTACCACTAGTGTTTCTATATTTCTTGCATGATGGACTTTTTTCCGTTCATTCCCCAGAGCCTAACCTGAAAAACCTCATTAATCATAAGGCTCTCTCTTACACCAACGACAAATCTATATTGTTGGTCCACTGGCATTTATACACTGAACAAAATTTAAAATGCAACACTTTCGTTTTTGCCCCCATTTTTCATGAGCTGAACTCAAACATCTAAGACTTTTTCTATGTACACAGAAGGCCCAAAGTGTCAATATTTTTTGTGGCCACCATTATTTTCCAGCACTGCCTCATCCTTCTTGGGCATGGAGTTCACCAGAGCTTCACAGGTTGCCACTGAAGTCCTCTTCCATGCCTCCATGATGACATCACAGAGCTGATGAATGTTAGAGACTTTGACCTCCTCCACCTTTCGTTTGAGGATGTCCCACAGATGCTCCATAGGGTTTAGGTCTGGAGACATGCTTGGCCAGTCCATCAACTTTACCCTCAGCTTCTTTAGGAAGGCAGTGGTTGTCTTTCAGGTGTGTTTGGGGTCGTTATCATGTTGGAATACTGCCCTGCGGCCCAGTCTCCGAAGGGAGGGGATCATGCTCTGCTTCAATATGTCACAGTACATGTTGGCATTCATGGTTCCCTCAATGAACTGTAGCCCAGGGCTGGCAGCACTCATGCAACCCCAGACCATGACACTCCCACCACCATGCTTGACTGTAGGCAAGACACACTTGTCTTTGTACTCCTCACCTAGTTGCTGACACACATGCTTGACACCGTCTAAACCAAATAAGTTTATCTTGGTCTCATCAGACCACAGGACATGGTTCCAGTAATCCATGTCCTTAGTCTGCTTGTCTTCAGCAAACAGTTTGTGGGCTTTCTTGTGCATCATCCTTAGCAGAGGCTTCCTTCTGGGACAACAGCCATGCAGACCATTTTGATGAAGTGTGCGGCGTATGGTCTGAGCACTGACAGGCTGACCCCCCACCCCTTCAACCTCTGCAGCAATGCTGGCAGCACTCATACGTCTATTTCCCGAAGACAATCTCTGGATATGACGCTGAGCACATGAACTCAACATCTGTGGTCGACCATGGCGAGGCCTGTTCTGAGTGGAACCTGTCCTGTTAAACTGCTGTATGGTCTTGGCCCCCATGCTGCAGCTCAGTTTCAGGGTCTTGGTAATCTGCTTATAGCCTAGGCCATGTTTATGTGGAGTAACAATTCTTTTTTCAGATCCTCAGAGAGTTCTTTGCCATGAGGTGCCATGTTGAACTTCCAGTGACCAGTATGAGAGAGTGAGAGCGATAACACCATATTTAACACACCTGCTCCCCATTCACACCTGAGACCTTGTAACACTAACGAGTCACATGACACCGGGGAGGGAAAATGGCTAATTGGGCCCAATTTGGACATTGTCACTTAGGGGTGTACTCACTTTTGTTGCCAGCAGTTTAGACAATAATGACTGTGTGTTGAGTTTTTTTGAGGGGACAGCAAATTTACACTGTTATGCAAGCTGTACACTGACTACTCTACATTGTAGCAAAGTGTAATTTCTTCAATGTTGTCACGAAAAGATATAATATATATATATATATGTTTATATAAGTATTTACAAAAATATGAGCCGTGTACTCACTTTTGTGAGATACTGTATATTTATATAATTAATTCAACAGTACTTCAGTATATATACAGCACACATTGCTTTATATTATTCTCTGCAGCCTGGACAAATTGGGGCATATTATTTTCAAATCATTTGTTCTTTAATGATATATCATGATTCTGCAATGGCCAGCCTGACCAAAAAAGGGATACTTTAGTTCTAAGTGGGCTAGGTCGACCTCTGGCATCTTTTATACCTTGGGTACTTTAATAGTGAGATCTCTCTGCTATAGATTCCAACTGTTCCTGTTCATCTGTCCAGCCTTTGGGTGTTCATGTCCACCTTTGTCTGTTCCAGCTTCTGTTACATTCTCCATAATATCAAATAAATAAAAAATATATCATAAGTGGTGGACCCTCCTTATAATGGGCACATCAGGTGAACTCAGAGGTTTCTTCAATCAAGTCCACGAGTGATAGAAGAAACTGTATCCAACACTGAGATAATAATTTTAGGTGGACTGATCCTTTAACGTGGAATTCATTATTCAAAGACTGTTCTCCATTCTACATAATGGTAATGAAACTCATAGTCCTCTGCTATACAGTCAAATATTATATCTTTTACTACAGGAAAATAAATACTCTTTTATAATTAAATACAGATTTTTGTCAATAAATATTTCATGTGAATATTAAGAACACTAAGGAAATTTGAATCCATACATGCAGAAAAATAGATATTTGATATTCTTCTAGATTCACACTAAAACCAAAGTGACATTTCTAAAGGACAAGAGATTCTGGGGACAAACCCTCAAAGACTGACCCCAGCCATGAAATAGGGAGCATTGATGACTATTTAGATGTGTCTGAGAGGTTCAGGACTTGTGTTATACAGAGAGTCCCCAGGTCTCTTGGGATGGCATCATCGGCTTTTATTTCAAGGTGTTGTCCTGTCAAAAAGAAGAAAAGGTGAACGTCAAGAAATGGATAAGATCCTTATAAATGTAGCATTTATTATTTATAGAAAATCTGACAAAAGACCATACTTGAGACATTGGGGTGGATGTACAAAAGGATTTGTGCATATAATCGGACATGGATCCCACATGGACAAGCAAATCATATGTACAGGAATGTATGATGCACGCAAGAGGTACATGAACAAGCATACATATAGAATATATACATGGAATTTACTAACAAGGGAGATGTGTACACATCAGTGTCTGACACACACCATCTAAGCCTTGGCTTTCCTTAAATATAAATGTGATTTTCTCAAATGTATTTGTGTCTATTCAGCCATTTTATTTCTATGTCCATAGGTTGTGACATATGAGCAATGTTTTTGTCATCATTACACTGTGTGCCTAAGCTGTGTGATGATGGTGAGTCCAGGGGTGTGCCACTGATACCCTGGGATCACAAGAATGGGTAGGATGATGTTTAGCCCGGAGGGTGGGGTGGGGGTGCCATTGTCTGGGATTACAGGAAGGGGTTGGATGATGTTGAGCCCATTAGTTGTGCCATTGATAGACTGGGCCACAGATAGTGGTTGGATGAAGTTAATCCCATGGGGTGTGCCACTGACAGTTTGGGATCACAGGAAGGGATTAGATAATGTTGAGCCCACAGGTGTGTGTTGATGGCCTGCGATAACAGGAAGGGGTTTGATGTCGTTTAGCCCACAGGGGTGCCATTAAGAGCCTGGGATTGGAGAAAGAGGTTTGATGAAGTTGACCCCAGATGGTGGTGTGCCATTCACAGCCCGGAATCACTGGAAGGGATTAGATGATGTTGAGCCCACGGGCGTGCGTAAATGGCCTGGGATCAAAGAAAGGAATTAGATGACGTTTAGCCCACATGGGTACCATTGAGAGCCTAGGTTTGGAGAAAGAGGTTTAATAAAGTTGATCCCAGGTGGTGTGCCATTCAAAGCCTGGGATTGCAGGAAGGAATTAGATGATGTTGTGCCCACGGGTGTGCGTTGATGGCCTGGGATCACAGGAAGGGGTTTGATGATGTTTAGCCTACAGGGGTGCGATTGACAAACTTGGCTCACAGGAAGGGATTAGATGATGTTGAGCGCAGGGGTGTACATTGATGCCCTGGGATTACAGGAAAGGGTTTGATGATGTTTAGCCCACAGGGGTGCCATTGAGGGCCTTGAACCACAGAAAGAGATTGGATAAAGTTGATTTCAGGGTGTGTGCCAACAAAAGCACAGGCAGGGGTTTGGATGATGTCGATCCCAGGGGTGTGCTATTGACAGCTTTGACTCACTGTAAGAGGTCGGATGATGTTGAGCCCACAGGGTGTGGCATTGGCAGCCTGGGATCACAGAAAGGGATTGGATGATATTGATCTCAGGGGGTGTATCACTGACAGCCTGGGATAACAGGAAAAGGTTGAATGATCCTGAGCATGTGGATTAAGTCATTGATAGCCTTGGATCTCAGGAAGGATTTGGTTAATGTTGAAACCACAGTGTGTCTATGACTGCCTTGGATTACCAGAAGGGGTTGAATGATCTTGAGCCCAGGATATGTGTCATTGACAGCTTTAGATTATAGGTAGAGGGTGGATGATGTTGAGCTTACTGAGTGTGTCATTGACAACCTGGGCTCACAGAAAGTGGAGTGGGAAGGATTGGTTAGAGTGAAATTTGTAAGGATTCGAGGGGGAGGAAGACCCAAGGGAGGAAAAATATAAGCAGATTAAACGTCATTTTTAATACGTGGTTCATCCCTTTCAAAACGTTTGGGCTGCTTTAACACAATTTGTCTTTAGGCACATTATAGCTTTGCATTGAAGGTTAGGGATAGGGGACAGTTGGGGGGGAGAGGGGGGCACCATAAGGTCTTGGCTCCTGATGCTCGGCAGAGAAATGTCCAACGTCTACTGTGATGGACTGCCTGGTACTCCGCCTGGGTGCCTCCGCCAAGATACAGCTTCCTCCACTCTGGAACCAGAATATAGTAATTTTACCCCAAGCATTAAACAGAGCGAATGTAGTGTAATACAGGACTAACTTTATTGAACAGAAACACAGGTTTTTATACATTTAGGCCAGCGGCACTCTGCCCTGTTGCCAGCACTTCAGCTGGGAGGAAGGGCTTCACTACAGCAAATTGTCGCTGGGGAAAGGGGCCACCTGCCCTGGCTCTCTGGAGCTCTGGAATTGTTATCGATGCTGGGCAGTGGTTGGTGGTACTCTGCCCTGATGTCAGCACCTCTGCTGGGGACCCCACATCCTCCGCTCCAGCTGGCTGTTGGGGTGGGAGGACGCCTTTCTCCTCTCTCAAGACTCTTAGCTGTTGCTGAGGAGGGAGAACAAGAACTGCCACCTTTTCTCCCTGGGCTCCCAGATCTGCTGCAAGTGCGGGGCAGAGGTCTTGGACCCTTTGTCCAGTTGTCAGCGAGCTGAGAGTTTGTCCTTCTCTGCACTGGTCTGACGCTGAGGAGAGGGGCCAACTTCCCCAGCTCCCGGGAGCTCCGGAGGTGTTGTCTGTGCTGGGCAGACGTCTGTGGCCAGTGCTTCAACTGGATAAGTTTGTTGTAACTCCACCGATGCTGCTGGCATGAAATTCCATGTCCCTTTTGGTGGTTTGAAGGAAAGTTAGCTCAAAGAAAGAGTTCTGGCGCTACTCCAACAGGTAGTTTCCTGAAAATATCATGCAAACATGTAAAACACAAATATCCATAAAAACACTGTTCGCCCAATCCTAGGTATTGGATAGCTTGTAGATGTGATGAGGAGAAATTAAAGGATGGCGCTCAGGTGTGTTAATAGCTGATAATTACCCCAAAGGAGACATAGATAAATGATCCAATAAAAGTTTATTCCATGAATCCAAAGATAAAAAGCAATGTGTTAAATGAGTGATTCCTCCTACCAGTCCATGAAGTCTCTGTATATCACTGCTGCCTCAGCACGACTCCCTGATGTGAATCCCAGGGAAAGGAGAAAGCTGGCAGATGGAGATGGCATAGAGAAGCGGGTCCCAGCGGAGATAGGGGCTCACACGGTCCGGTGTGCGGCCGCTTCCTGGACCGGAGCCCACGCTGTGCTACGCTGATGTCCGCTGTGAGCGCCGAGGGATCGCACACTGATGACGTCACCGCTATCAGCGCTGTCAGCCGAGTGTGTGTCCGCGGCCGGCGGGGGAATCACCTGAAGGACGGGGAGCTTGGAGGAAGATGCTCGCTCGCTTCTACAGAGCCTCCCGATTGCCACAACGACATGTTTCGCTACATTGGTAGCTTTGTCAAGTTGTGGCAGGAGGCAATCGGGGGCTCTAAGAAGCCAAATGATGGGTGGGGTAGGCTAATTAGCCAATGAGAAAAAGCCCCACTATATGTTAATGAAGCTACAAAGTGCTGATAGAAAAATAAAACAAAAGAAGAAAAATATATGTAATAATTATAATAATAAATATGAAAAAATATGAAAAAAATATAAAAAAAAAAAAAAATACATATAAAAATATATATATAAAAAAATTAGTTTTGGAAAATGATGAATAAAAAGTTTTAAATCTTATAGATATTAGTGTTGGACATGTTGGAGACACAGAATGCTTCATGGAGGTAGGAGCTTGTTAATACAAACATTGTCATATGTATAAATAAATAATCCACTCAACATACCAAATTGTATACCCATATGATGATATATACATACATAGCCCTTCTACCGTCGTTGACAGACCATAAGGGACATCATAGAGAAATATGTGGCTATCAATATGACCTAGAAATAAGATAATAAATAAATGGGTGTATACCCTAACTTAAAAAACTCTCCATGACCACCTGGGTCTTACCGTATATTCGCAGGCTTAATATTAAAATACCAAAAAATATATATAAATAAAAATATTAAAAATATTACACCAGCAGATTAAAAGGTTAAAACCTACATTTAGACAAGACAATTAACCTCTAGTTCTTCATTGAGGCCTTGGGGCGCTAGACAATTGAATTTATAAATCCAATAAGTCTCTCTTTTGCATAAAAGAGAGAAACGCTCATTTTCAGTCAAAGTACCTTTCGGAATACTTTCTATTGCCATGACCTCTAATTTCCTAAAATCCTTGTTATGGAACTTTAAGAAATGACGTGGGACACTATGCTTGTTGCATCCCTTGTGGATGAATCGGCGATGTTCTCCTATTCTTTTACGTAATGTCCGCATAGTGCGACCCACATAAATCAATTGGCATGGACATCTTAATACATATATCACAAATTCAGTAGAGCATGTGATGAATTGCTTGGTGTAGAAGATGTCATCCCCGTTTTTGATGGAGGTGCAAGCTTGCACTATGGATTGACAAGTCAGGCAACCGCGTTTCTTGCACTGATAGGTGCCAATGCGGTTGTCAAAATAAAACCTGATGTCATTGGAAGCTCGCACCTGGGGTTTAAGTTTACTTGGGGCTAAGATGTTTTTAATTGTGCGTGCCCTTTTGAAAGTAACCTGTGGTACTAAAGGTAAATTGGGACCTAATCTACTGTCAAGATGAAGAATATTAAAATGCTTCTTGATAATGTGTGAAATGGCCCTATGTTGATCATTGTAGCCAGTTATGAACCTAACTGTATTTTTGTTGTTATTGTCGGCTTGGTTGCGTATCTGAGTCGATTTAGGCTCCAAATGTGATCTAAAAGCCTCCTCAACAAGGGTTAATGGAAACCCCTTGTCTAGGAAGCATTCCTTCATTCTGGTTCCTTGATCACAATAATCCGTTAATTTGGAACAGTTACGCCGGAGTCTATGAAATTGACCCCCTGGGATGTTACGTTTCCAGGCGGGGTGATGACAACTTGCATAATGTAAGTATGAGTTGCCACTGGTGGATTTTCTGTGGTCATGGAGAGTTTTTTAAGTTAGGGTATACACCCATTTATTTATTATCTTATTATCTTATTTCTAGGTCATATTGATAGCCACATATTTCTCTATGATGTCCCTTATGGTCTGTCAACGACGGTAGAAGGGCTATGTATGTATATATCATCATATGGGTATACAATTTGGTATGTTGAGTGGATTATTTATTTATACATATGACAATGTTTGTATTAACAAGCTCCTACCTCCATGAAGCATTCTGTGTCTCCAACATGTCCAACACTAATATCTATAAGATTTAAAACTTTTTATTCATCATTTTCCAAAACTAATTTTTTTATATATATATTTTTATATGTATTTTTTTTTTTTATATATATTTTTTTTTTTTATATTTTTTCATATTTTTTCATATTTATTATTATAATTATTACATATATTTTTCTTCTTTTGTTTTATTTTTCTATCAGCACTTTGTAGCTTCATTAACATATAGTGGGGCTTTTTCTCATTGGCTAATTAGCCTACCCCACCCATCATTTGGCTTCTTAGAGCCCCCGATTGCCTCCTGCCACAACTTGACAAAGCTACCAATGTAGCGAAACATGTCGTTGTGGCAATCGGGAGGCTCTGTAGAAGCGAGCGAGCATCTTCCTCCAAGCTCCCCGTCCTTCAGGTGATTCCCCCGCCGGCCGCGGACACATACTCGGCTGACAGCGCTGATAGCGGTGACGTCATCAGTGTGCGATCCCTCGGCGCTCACAGCGGACATCAGCGTAGCACAGCGTGGGCTCGGTCCAGGAAGCGGCCGCACACCGGACCGTGTGAGCCCCTATCTCCGCTGGGACCCGCTTCTCTATGCCATCTCCATCTGCCAGCTTTCTCCTTTCCCTGGGATTCACATCAGGGAGTCGTGCTGAGGCAGCAGTGATATACAGAGACTTCATGGACTGGTAGGAGGAATCACTCATTTAACACATTGCTTTTTATCTTTGGATTCATGGAATAAACTTTTATTGGATCATTTATCTATGTCTCCTTTGGGGTAATTATCAGCTATTAACACACCTGAGCGCCATCCTTTAATTTCTCCTCATCACATCTACAAGCTATCCAATACCTAGGATTGGGCGAACAGTGTTTTTATGGATATTTGTGTTTTACATGTTTGCATGATATTTTCAGGAAACTACCTGTTGGAGTAGCGCCAGAACTCTTTCTTTGAGCTAATTGTCTACAGTGTGGATATACTGTTTGTTCTACGGCAGCTCTCCTAGTGGACTTCCTGACATTCAGAGACAATTACCCCAGTGAATATTTACGCACATATCAGACATTCAGGCGGGCGCATTATTTGTGTTCTGCATAGTTTCAGAGTCTCCCAGTTTAACAGTGTTGATCAAATTACTAGTGCTGTTATTGTTGTTTTGTTGTGTTGTTGCTTTTTTGTGTTTTGTCCTTTGTTGTTTTGTTGTGTTGTTTTGTTGTGTTGTTGCTTTTTTGTGTTTTGTCTTTTGTTGCTTTCTTCCTCCCCCTTTTTTTTTTTTTTTTTTTTTTGTGATGGCAACCGACAGGTCATCACGTTTGCAGGCCATCTTTGAACAGGTCATTTCCACCTCAAATGAGGCGACCACGGATGTTGGGGATGATATGGAGATGTCTCACTCCACCCACCAATCCCCCCCACACTCCGAGGCCTTCGAGGTCGAGATGAGACAAGCATTTTTTAAATTACAACAGGCAAGACAATATGAGAATACCCAATGGTGGGATTTATCTTTTCTTACTAAATATATAGAATTAGGCATTACCCCTAGAGGGTTAAGAATTAAAAAACAATGTAGTTTCTTAGATGAAGATTTGACCAAAGAATGGCGTTTCTTAGCCGAATTTTGTACCACCAAATGGATTAAATTAATTATTCGGCAAAGAGAGAGGAAATTGCAGTCAGCTCAACAAACAGTCTTGGATAGAACTACCACAATCCACAAGTTTGAGTCCTCTTGCCTATATGCTAAATGGTCTAGTACATTGGAAGATAATATTAAGCGTCATGAGGATAATTTAGTAGATGTCAAGACTAAGAAATTGGAACGTGACATATCGGATTACAAGAATAACCGTATATTTGAGTGGAGGGAGTCCAAAGAGAAAAAGACATATAAGAATCCCACTATCCATAATAACAATGCCAAAACCCCTATCTATAGGGCAGACAAGGGCAAAAATAAAAGCAGAAACAAGAAAACATTTAATAAATACAAGGGAGGGTCCCAAACAGGTCCTCTACCAGTTCAATGTCCCCCCCATTCAGGGCCGAAATTGGATCCCAAGACTGCATTTGCAGCATTGAGAACCCTTGAGCCTATTGTTATTAAAGATGTGAGTGACGAAACACCTTCTCAACAGCCCCCATCAAATACTATAACAGCCATTTCTACTTCTCCAATAAATAGTAGTATTCGCATCTCTATACCTATTCGAAACCGCTATAGCCCATTGGCCAGGGACCTTGACGGTTTCATTAGGGAAGGTGGGCGACCCAAATTAACAGGTACCATCACCATGGACCCTATATCCAGCTCTGATAACAACAACACAGAACCGGATTTTCAAATGCGGGCTCCAAGGGGAGCACCAATAGAAAAAAGAAAAATAGAAGAGGTAGAAGAGGAGGATGTCGGATTAGGGAACAACAAGAAAGAAAGAACAGAGTTAATATAGACCATGGTACCATCAAAATTTATAATCTATCATCCCATGTGTTGACCGAAGTAGAAACATCGGTCCTCAGGAAAGGTCTAGGTTTTTCACCGTCCACAGGGCCAAATGAATTTAACTTATTTAAAGATTTGAATAGATTTGTCCGCCAGTTAACAATAAAAAGGCATTTTGCCAACAACCAGGCCAATGGGTTATTAGCCAATTCAGTTGAGGTTACTTCACCCCAACTGACGGGAATTGACCTTCCGGCCATACTTGATGAGGAAGCGTTACATATATTAGAAGAATTATGGACGGGTGATTCTTCCTTAGAATTATCAGAATTATTATTGATGGATCCTGAAGTACGCTTTAGTAGCCTTAGACCTAGCTCGTCCTTCAATCCAGTCCACTCAAAGGGTCCATATATTGAGACCTACTACCAGGCGGTATACAGAGATCTTATTAAACTCTGTAAATCCCCTAGGGACACATTTCACAGTAATCTCAGTAAAACGGAGAAGTTAGCTTTGAAAGCCCTCACTAGCAATGAGGGCATCATTGTAAAGCAGGCTGATAAGGGAGGTAGTCTGGTTGTACAGAATAAAATTGATTATCTCAGTGAGGCCAATCGACTATTGGCCGACACTGAGACTTATATCAAGTTACCCAGTGATCCACTTCCCAAGTACAAACTTGAACTCAAATCTCTGGTCGAGAGTGCGTGGCACCAAGGTGTCATTAATGACAAAGAGAAAAAATTTTTACTTCCAGGAGAAGTCAGTACTCCGTATTTTTATCATTTGCCAAAGGTACACAAGTCTTTAATACAGCCACCAGGGAGACCGATCGTGGCAAGTACCAATAGCTTCACAAGCGGCATTTCAAAATATATAGACTTCTTCCTTCAACCCTTGGTGTGTCAACTGCCCTCATATATCAGAGACTCTTCACAAGTACTTGATGCTTTAAAACCTTACATATGGGAAGATAATTATATGTGGGCCTCTCTTGACGTTACGTCATTATATACTTCCATACCACACGAAGTAGGACTTCAGGCCGTTACATATTTTTTGAGTCACTCTGGTTCCTTCAATTCATTGCAGTCCATATTTTTAGTGGACTGTATTGAATTTTGCTTACGTCACAATTATTTTTCATTTTTGGACCAGTTTTATTTACAGATCAAGGGTACCGCCATGGGGGCCAACTTTGCTCCAGTATATGCCAATCTGACCATGGGCCTATGGGAAGAGCACCACGTCTGGCAAAACAATCCTTTTGCCCAATATGTCGTCTTTTACGGACGATATATTGATGATGTTATCCTCATTTGGAGTGGCGACAAGGCAATGTTTGATGCATTTGTGGCACATTGCAATGCCAACTCGTTGGGGTTGTCCTTTACATCCGTCATCGACCCCAATGAGTTGTTTTTTCTAGATTTGGTGCTATCCCATGAAGGCCCAAACATTATTAGTAAGAACCACAGAAAATCCACCAGTGGCAACTCATACTTACATTATGCAAGTTGTCATCACCCCGCCTGGAAACGTAACATCCCAGGGGGTCAATTTCATAGACTCCGGCGTAACTGTTCCAAATTAACGGATTATTGTGATCAAGGAACCAGAATGAAGGAATGCTTCCTAGACAAGGGGTTTCCATTAACCCTTGTTGAGGAGGCTTTTAGATCACATTTGGAGCCTAAATCGACTCAGATACGCAACCAAGCCGACAATAACAACAAAAATACAGTTAGGTTCATAACTGGCTACAATGATCAACATAGGGCCATTTCACACATTATCAAGAAGCATTTTAATATTCTTCATCTTGACAGTAGATTAGGTCCCAATTTACCTTTAGTACCACAGGTTACTTTCAAAAGGGCACGCACAATTAAAAACATCTTAGCCCCAAGTAAACTTAAACCCCAGGTGCGAGCTTCCAATGACATCAGGTTTTATTTTGACAACCGCATTGGCACCTATCAGTGCAAGAAACGCGGTTGCCTGACTTGTCAATCCATAGTGCAAGCTTGCACCTCCATCAAAAACGGGGATGACATCTTCTACACCAAGCAATTCATCACATGCTCTACTGAATTTGTGATATATGTATTAAGATGTCCATGCCAATTGATTTATGTGGGTCGCACTATGCGGACATTACGTAAAAGAATAGGAGAACATCGCCGATTCATCCACAAGGGATGCGACAAGCATAGTGTCCCACGTCATTTCTTAAAGTTCCATAACAAGGATTTTAGGAAATTAGAGGTCATGGCAATAGAAAGTATTCCGAAAGGTACTTTGACTGAAAATGAGCGTTTCTCTCTTTTATGCAAAAGAGAGACTTATTGGATTTATAAATTCAATTGTCTAGCGCCCCAAGGCCTCAATGAAGAACTAGAGGTTAATTGTCTTGTCTAAATGTAGGTTTTAACCTTTTAATCTGCTGGTGTAATATTTTTAATATTTTTATTTATATATATTTTTTGGTATTTTAATATTAAGCCTGCGAATATACGGTAAGACCCAGGTGGTCATGGAGAGTTTTTTAAGTTAGGGTATACACCCATTTATTTATTATCTTATTTCTAGGTCATATTGATAGCCACATATTTCTCTATGATGTCCCTTATGGTCTGTCAACGACGGTAGAAGGGCTATGTATGTATATATCATCATATGGGTATACAATTTGGTATGTTGAGTGGATTATTTATTTATACATATGACAATGTTTGTATTAACAAGCTCCTACCTCCATGAAGCATTCTGTGTCTCCAACATGTCCAACACTAATATCTATAAGATTTAAAACTTTTTATTCATCATTTTCCAAAACTAATTTTTTTATATATATATTTTTATATGTATTTTTTTTTTTTTTTTTATATATATTTTTTTTTATATTTTTTTCATATTTTTTCATATTTATTATTATAATTATTACATATATTTTTCTTCTTTTGTTTTATTTTTCTATCAGCACTTTGTAGCTTCATTAACATATAGTGGGGCTTTTTCTCATTGGCTAATTAGCCTACCCCACCCATCATTTGGCTTCTTAGAGCCCCCGATTGCCTCCTGCCACAACTTGACAAAGCTACCAATGTAGCGAAACATGTCGTTGTGGCAATCGGGAGGCTCTGTAGAAGCGAGCGAGCATCTTCCTCCAAGCTCCCCGTCCTTCAGGTGATTCCCCCGCCGGCCGCGGACACACACTCGGCTGACAGCGCTGATAGCGGTGACGTCATCAGTGTGCGATCCCTCGGCGCTCACAGCGGACATCAGCGTAGCACAGCGTGGGCTCCGGTCCAGGAAGCGGCCGCACACCGGACCGTGTGAGCCCCTATCTCCGCTGGGACCCGCTTCTCTATGCCATCTCCATCTGCCAGCTTTCTCCTTTCCCTGGGATTCACATCAGGGAGTCGTGCTGAGGCAGCAGTGATATACAGAGACTTCATGGACTGGTAGGAGGAATCACTCATTTAACACATTGCTTTTTATCTTTGGATTCATGGAATAAACTTTTATTGGATCATTTATCTATGTCTCCTTTGGGGTAATTATCAGCTATTAACACACCTGAGCGCCATCCTTTAATTTCTCCTCACCGGTTTGAAGGAAAGGCCAGCTGCCTCCTATCTCAAGAAGGCTGAAGCTGCTGTTGGTGCTGGGAAGAGCTCAGCGATGTTCTGCCCTGATGCTAGTTCTTTTGCTGGAGGCTCACTGGAATGTTCCCCCTCAGCAGTAAAGTCTATTAATTCCCCAGTCTCTGGAGCTGGTGGCTGAGGATAGAGGTTCACTATCTCCTCTCCCTGAATCTCAGGAAACACTGCATTGCAGGTCACTGGGGCATGCTGTTGAGCAGTGTGGAACAGTCCTTTTCTGCTCCTGTTTTAGTTCTGACACTTGCATTATTAAAAAATCCAAATCTTCTTGAAATCCAAGAATGTTGAGAATATCCATTTCCCTAAAATCCTGGATGTCATATTTCCGCCAATCGGCTGTACTTCCAAAGTCCGGATCGTCCTGGATTCTCTCAAATAATAGTGTTTGACCGTCAAAATCTCAGCATCCTTTCAGCCATGGACAAACTTGGGTAGCGTACCAATGAAGCACTCAGTATCCTTCATCCAACATCACCTTGATGCAGACCAGACCTTTCAGTCCAGTCATCCATTCCTCCTGGGGCTGCTCACCGAGGAAGGGCACCCGTAAGTCCCGCTGGTGCCAGTATAGCTTCACCGGGGTAGCAAGATCCTTTCTGCAATGCTCTTGCTCCAACTGTAGGGCCTCTCCATAGCCCCTGGTAAATTACATACCTCCACGCCAGTGCTTCCTGTACAGAACCAGGTCTGCCAAACTGGATGCGCTCCTGCTGCATCCGCCGGTGAAACTCTGCTTCCATCGCTGTGGGAAATAGCGCCACTAGGCAGTGGTCTCTGAAAGATGTGTCGTAGAGGTAGTTTGGAACTGCTCTGTAGGGAGAAAGCAGATCCCACAGCTGCCAACCAAATGTGATGGGACCACCTGGCGCCCTGGCTGTGTGTCTCTGCCAAGATACAACTTCCTCCCTTCTGGAACCAAAATATAGTAATTTTACTAAAGCATTAGACAGAACCAAT